>NC_081150.1:17888468-18208706 GCF_958295425.1 Solea solea | reverse complement strand
GCCTGTTCTTTTATTCTTGCTTTATCACAGTACCAGTACATTTATGAATGAATACAATTAGATTTAAATAGGGACAATACAGTTAACAAAGTTCCAAAACAAACAATGCAACTGATGTACCGTACGTAGAGTTTATAGCAACGCTGGGCTTTTACATGAACAGCAATAATAACATGTACATGGTCATACACGTTAAAACGACACTAAAACACGGAACTACATGCTAAAATTACTCAACACATTAAAATGTTAATGCATGTACAAACTACATTGCACACAATAACAATTTTTAAAACTTGCTAAAACTTGATATTGCACTAAAACACAACAATTTCAAGTCAAATAAACCTTATATACCTGTATCTGTTTTTCTTTGACATTACATAGTTTGTCATTTCCATACTTAATTGGTGGGAAAATAAGTATATTATTAAAATTGAATGCATCGGCAAAAGTAAGTAGTTTGTTTAATTTCATAAGGAATAATCTTGGATACTAACTGTAGTAGTTTAACTACATGTCTCTGGATATATATAAAAAAAAACACACACACACAAATTTAAAAATAGTCTATAGCAACTGGACTCTAACTAGGTCAGTTCCCGTCTTTTATTTTGGTAAAGTTCTTGGTTTCCTGTGTTCCTGTGTAGTGTGTTCTGCAGGAGGTGGGCTGATTGGGCAGGGGCGGAGCTTCTGAGCCACTCACCTGCAACTCATTTCCTCGTTTACTTCTGCTATTTAGACTCTGGTTTCTGGATCCACAGTCACCAGTGCGCCTACTCCACGTGGTAAAGACCCTTTTTCTGTGATTGTCCGAGACTTCTAGCATTTTCTTCTTGCCTCTGCCCCCTTAGTTGTGTTTTTGCTCTGTTTTTCTAAATAAGTTAGTTTCTCCTTTTTTTCCAGAACTTGATCTGGATTTCCACTAGTTTTTGGTTCAGGCAGTTTATTCTTTACAAATTGTGGACCCAGTGGAATCCCAATCATTTCTCCAGCGTTCGTGGCACAGGTTGCCGCAGTTTCCCGTCATGAGCAGGTTTTGGATTATGGATGCCATTCAGACTCTTACTACCAGCGTTGGGCAGATTCCTCTGTGGCCTCGGATGGCCGGAATCAGCCTCCACCACCAGCGATGACTGCTTCTTCCAACCACCGCGAGCCACAGATTCCCACACTGGAGACTTACTGGGGGGGAGGTAGGAGCCTGCGATTGATTTTCAATTGTTTAGAGACGATGTAAACTAGTGTTTGATCAGCAACTGAGCCTCTCTGCTTCTGATGGCTCCTGTTTAGCCTTTTGTTTTTAACCTGGTGAAGGGTAAAGCTAGTCATTGTGCTAAATTCTTTTACTAACGTTTCTGTGTGTTTTGAAACTCCCTTTAAGGGAACCAGTGTAGCAAATCGCTTTGTCTGGTAAAATGAAGGATCGCTGTGGTTGTCAGTATAGTAGTGTTTTATGTCTGTGGAGACACAGTGCTATGCATTTGTGTAGGGAAGGAAGAAGCACAACAGCTATGCTAGTAAAGTCGGGCGACAGCAAACCTTAGGTTAAGGAATTTACCCCAGGTCTCTGAAGCATGAGTGAAGTCATGAGATACTGAAGTGAATGTTGGGGTCCATGTCGCCTTAATAAAATACATGTGACTCATATTTTTTTCTGTGTGTGTGTGTAAGCGTTTGTGCGATAAACTCTATAGCAATTCCACTGACCTTCGTTTGACTCCTTCCCTGTTTTGTCCCATTGAACTTGAGTGTGAATAAAAATGTGCTAAACAACATTTTTACTTGTCCTGCTCAAGTAATGACTCACAAGTGCAAAGGCTTCTGGGTAGAGAAGCCTCCTGGAGCTCACATCGCTGACTCTATCTTCAGTGCTGCGAGGCTCTATTTTAAGAGGTTCACCTGAGTTATCGCAGTAATGGAACAGCACTTAGGACAGCAGCGGGGATTCTCCTGAGGAGAAGGCGAAGCTGTGAGTGTATGTCAGGACATGACTCGTGAAACCGGGACAGCAATGAAAGCACAGAGTGTTTTTTTTGTGGTGATATCCTCAAATCACATTTTAATATTTATTCAGAGGCAGAAATGCTGCAGATTGTTGGTTTTTTTTCTGTCATCAGAAATCAGTTTGTTCGCCTGCATGTGATATCATGTCGCTTCTCATATTAACACACGACAAGTCAAATTTCTCAAGCCCAATTAGAACTTGGCTGCGTCTCAGGGCCCAAAATAAAAGTGTTAAATGGCTGTGATCACTCCATCAGACTCTGTCAAAAAACGATACCCTTGTCTTTGGATGCAATAATCCCGGCGTGATGTGATCACAGATTCTGATGTTTTCACACACACAGAGATGGTGACAGCGCGCGTAAGCTGTTTGTTAGGCTGCATTTACCGTCTTTAAGCAGACACATTTCAACAAACGGCATGGAAGACATTTGCAGCCTCCACTCACATCGTGGTCACATGACAGTGGTGGCAGGAATCCCTGTTTACTGCATGTAGCCTGGGCTTAGTGAAGCATTTATGCTGTATCTTTTTCTCGATATCAAGTGATTTTGACCAATATTGAGGAAAAAAAAAGATTTCCAAACACTTTTAATGTGGTGTTAAAAGCCAAAACCTGAAATCCTGAATGTTGGGAGATAAATCCCGTCCAGCATGATTTAAGACAAACAAACCTAGCGAAAGCTATTAGCTAGCTCATTATTTATATATATACTTATGGTGCCAATCAGTTTTGGTCGAACATTTCTAAGTTCCTAGTTGGAAGTTTCAAATGGAACGTCCCCTCAGGTTGGATTTCTCTGATTCTAAAAAGTCCGGGCAACCTCACAATCGCTGTTGGCTGCTGCTGGCATTAATAGTAAAAACGCTGTCTAAAAACTTTTTTTTTTCTTATTACATACATTATTCAGTCATACAGATAGTTCAGTAAAATTTTTACACCATCAACACACTGTTACGCTACTGTTTTTGTGAAAAATACCATGTGGAGAGTTGGAGAGACTGGCATCGCTAACAAAACTAACCAAAAATATGTTTGTGTCAGTGGTCGATTGCAAGGGAAGCTCAGCTTTACTGTGTATATTTCTTTTATATTTCAACACTAAATTAAAACCAAACCGGTCTCATTCAATGCGTTGAGCTCGATGGTGATTGGACAAATGCAGCAAAAATGTCACTTCCACTGAAGCTCAGCTTCTCTGGGAGTCAATGGAGCAGTGGGCAAGCCACGGAGGAACCGTCTGAAAGGCGGAGCCAGTTTTTAATTGACAGCGTTGCAGAAACATACGCAACAGCAGAGCCTTTTTTTGCCTCATCCTGTGTGGAGTTTGCGAGTCAACTTCTCAACTGGAACGCCGTTAACTCAGCGCTGACGGCGCTCCCGTGTTTCGAGTGTAAACGGAACGCGCCATTAAAATCAACTAAAAGCCAGGAGTCTTTGTTTGTTCCGTTTCTCCTCCCGCGACTGTGAACATTTGTCATAACAGATGTCGCAGGTATGGCTCCTCGTAGACAAGCAGCAGGAGGCCTCGTATAACACTCCAGCTCCACATGACACGCAGAGAGATGGATGAAGGGAGATGAAGGGATGAACAGGAAGAAGGGAGAGAGGGAGAGGGGTGAACGTGGATGAAGGGAGCTGCGGTGGGATGGTGCGGCTGTAATAGGCTCACGTCTGCTGTCTTCATCATGTCTCCTCCCGTCTACCCAGACTGCGCTCATGCCTGTCGCAGCTCATCAGAGAGGGAGAGCGAGCAAGAGAAACAGTGTGAGAGAGAGAGAGAGAGAGAGCAGCTAGGTTTCTTTTCTTTGAAGGAAAACAACAAGAAGAGTGAAGGATGGCAGGGTCAGTGTGGGGCTAACTGGAAATACAAAAAGGTGTCTCAGATGATAATACAACAGTTAACAAGCTGAAAACTGACCTTTTGATTTTGTTTGCCTCTTGCGTTCATTGTCGTCTTATTTTGTATTTTTTTCCTCCCTGGGTATTTTATTGACTTCCAGTTTTATTCTGGTGTTTGTCGCTGGTCGATTAAATTCACCTGTTTTGGATGTTTGTTGCTCATATTGTCCAGTGTTTTGGGTTGTTGTTGTTTTTTTTTAATCACAGCTGTGAGTTTTTTCGACTTTGTTACTGCCATTTGTTTTCTTAATCCTCCATGGCCTTGTTAAATTTTGATTTTTTTTTTTCATACCTTCACTCTTGAGTTGTTGTAAACAAAGCATCAGTTGTATCTATAAGCAGGTTTGGACTCTGTTTGCCGGTGTATCCCAAGGTAAAAGTTGGCCATGTGAGTATTTGATTTGAGTCTTTTCACCTCGACTGATTAGAGCAGCCACATCTGTATGCGTTTTCACAGTAAAATACACAATGGAAATGAACTTTATTCAAAGTTTCAACATCTGTATTTGTTACCTATGTCACAAACGCAGCATGTCCTGTTCTTTTTTTCAGAGTAAAAGCACAGGAACGCTTACGTTTCCTGAATCCCCTCATTTTTGCCAAGGCTTTTATTGTGAAATATTTGCAGAGCCAACAAGCTGTATACTGAAGAGTCCTGATATTTACATTTCATAATAATTTACTTTTCCTAACAACAATGTTGGCTGTAATTATCCTTTTGAAGGTAAATTGTGAGTTATATTGTTTCCTTTTACACTGATAAACCATCAATTTAGTTCTGAATCTGTTTTTTCCTTCTCTTCTTAAAAATATTTACTGAATATTAGTTAACCCCAACCTAAACCCTCAACATTGTCCTGTTGGCGTGATAGCTAAAGGGAAAATGCATTTTTAATGACATTCTGTCTCATTAATGCAGAGAAGCTGTGCTCGTTCGATGCAGGAAGTCAAGTTTACATCCAGATCATTTAAATTTTAAAGTAGAATTACCGCCCCAGTGCTTTGAGCTGAAAATGCATAGTTTGACATATAAATGTCCAAACTAAGACAGTCAGGTCAGCTAATCCCGCCCAGAGCTGTCTTATTGAGCATCATTTCACAAAGACGCTTTTATTGTCATTGAAATTTAACAGGAATCCGACGTTAAGAAAACATATCCACACTTCTCTGAACTCAGACAGAATTTGAAGGAGGGTGTTATTTGAGGAAAATGTCAAGCAAAGTTTGGAGGAAATAAAAAGTCTCGGCAGCTGTCTTTGTCTTTCTCTCCTCTTCAGACACTTTATTACTTCAGGCTGGAGGTATAGAGGCCACGATTAACACCCATGAGGGAAACGGCTTGTGTTATTTATGAAGTGCATTGTGTTGACGACATCTTTACATTGTGAGAGTGTGTATCTGCAGCAGCTCCTTCCTCCCCCCTGTGCCGCCTGCGGGCTTTCACTCATTCAGACAGCGCGGCCGTAAAAGACGCTGCTGACAACCAGAGTTTCAAATAAAACTGCTCCCAGCACTAACAACTTTATCTGGATGTTTTGCCCTTCGGATATACTCCAACCCAAAACGCCTCCGTTACTGTCACCGACTGTCAGCACTTCAACACAGAGATTTACCCCAGGAACAGACAGTCGAACCCAAAAAACAAGGCCACGGACCATGACGATGACGACAACCCAACGTTTGACAGTTTAATCCGCAGCACGAACGGTGTTCTTTGTCTCCATCTTTAATAAAAACATCCCTGTCTCTCTCTCTCTCTCTCTCTTAGACTCTCTCTGGTGTCTTACATCTCAGTTAATCAACTCTCTACCCGAATAGCTTCCCCTTTTTTTAACGATATTCTATTTTCCTCACAATCACGCGCCGTGCAGTACAGAAAATCAATTATTTTTAACAAAAACAAAACACACAGCAGAAATTAAGTGTCAGAATAAATGAAAATAAAGGTGGAAGTGAAGAGCGAAGCTTTTGCCTACTAAATTTGTGAGAGCCCCCCCCCCTCATGTTCCAGATATCCTTAGTCAGGGTTCCCACGCCATGGTTGGCATCAAATACAATTCTTTGGGATCTTGGTCAAAGTCAGTCTTTGTAATTTTCTTTGGTGAGACAGAGATCTTGGAATTTATTTAAGAGACAGTGGACGGTGTCCGCAGCACCACTACTAATTATGACTCAACATTTTTTTCTCATCTACGTACACCAAGCAATGCAGGGCATAGAACAGTAGGTGGCGTCATAACAAACAAGGGAGACATTTACCTAAATATCAACTTCACTTTTTTCTTGCACAAATTTCAAGCACTATCAATGACCCATGTTTTATTTTTTTCAAACTGGCAAACTTTCAAGTATTTTCAAGGACCCCTGGGAACCCTGATCTGGTTGTCATTCAGGCTGCTGTAACATGGCAGCACAAGATGGTAGCCTCAAAATTAAAAGACTTAATCTAAGGCTACAAAAACCAAACAACTTTTAATTTGAAGGGATTATACACTAATACAAATCTACTTTTAAGTGGTTTTTTTTGGGGTTTTTTTTCAATTTCTGCCAGTGAAGACCACATACATGTTACACACTGGCGCTTTAAGTCAAAAATGTCACAATACTGTATGGTAACGTTATATATCATATTAGCATGTTTTATTACAAGGGCTTAAAAATCACATCAGAACTGTTCTATTAATTTGTAGTGAGGTTTAAATTTGTATTAAAATACCATGTAATCATGCAAGTCAAATTAATTTTATGTCAGTGAAAGTCAATCGACACACATTGACAATAAGCTAAAAGTTACAAAGAAAAAGATATTTTATGTACATATATATACATTAAATATCCACCCTGTGCTATGATTTGTTTATTCTTTTTATTTTTTACTACTTCATGTGAACTAATATAAGTCAAAGCAGATTGCGTCATACCTGCAGTTTTGTCCCCTGAGATGAGTGCTGTTATTGTTTTATTCACTTCTAACCTGTGTCTTCTGTAGCAATGATATCAAACACATCTAAGCAGCAGAGGAAACTATAAAAAAAATCCACAGCTGTTTATCTCAGTTAACTTCTTCTTCCTCGAGCGCTGAGCGGTTTGCGGGAGAAAAAAAAACGGGGCCATGAAGGAAACGAAGCAGAACAGCCGTGATCCTGATCCCGTGTCACTAATTCGACATGAAGGCTGGTTAATATTGTGGCATGAGGGCTGGCGGTGTAAATAAAACAGTGGCTGAGTGCTCTTGGCTGCGTCCGGGGGATTTGTGGGTACAGTATGAGGCCGTCCTGCTGTCAACTGCATCTCCGCAACTTCAGGAAGTGTCGTCGTCGTCCCCCACACAGTCCCAGCGCACGCCTGTCTGATCCAATTGTGATGCAAAAGCTCGGGAGGACGCAGCGGGACAGCCGGTCCCTGCATTACGTATATGCATACTATAAACAGTCAAGAGGCAATGATTTCAGCACTTCAAAAAGGAGCTATTATAAATAGAAAAAATAGAGGATTGACTTAACCTTAACCCAATCTGCATTTCTTCTGATGGATAAGAGAAAGCTGGAAAACCTAGAAAGACCTGCCAGATGTCCTCACTAAGGCTTAAACACCTGCATTTTACACACCGTCACCTAAATTTAGAATACATTCTGATACACCAGAAGATTGGCTTTGTATAGAACTTTACAGAACGTGCTTATACTGTAGCTATAACCATCTTACATAAGCATGACAAAATTCATCCTGATCTGTTAAGACGTCGCTGAGATATACACATTTCCCCCGACTATATTTCCACCCAAGATCTGATCCTGATTAGAGATTACAGATCAGGAAGAATCTTGTCATGTTTATATAAGAGGGTAATAGTTTTAAGCAGGTAAAGTTCTATACAGATTCAGTCTTCTGGTGGATCAGAATGTCAAAGACAGGTGAATTAAGCATGAAATTTAGTCTGACCCTGAATTCACAGACCAACAGGCACAAAGAAGACAGTTTTTGCTTACAGTTTGTCTAGAAATTGGATTTGTTGGTTACCATGTAGAAATTACAAATGGCTCCATATCACAACAGTGAGAATCTGCCGATATTTTTGTCTCTCTGGTCGCCTATTAAAGCAGCAGTATGTGAGTTTTGGTGTTGACGTTATTGTTCTTCCTCGGCTTGCTCTGCGGGAACAGAGATTGTGTCATACTATGTGTATTTTAAATGAGTCTGAAATCTGAAAAACTATCAGACCTGACTGGAGGAGCGTTTGTGTGTTTACAGCAGCAGAGCAGGAGTGAGCGGGGACAAGAAGAATTTACTTCTTTTTGTTTTAGTGAAATTGTAGTCGTTCCACTTTACAAGCTTAATGTTGCTGTTGCCTTTGTCTGCTTTGACATAAAACAAACCACTTCCTGTGTGCAGTGTTGGAATGTCGCCAGGCGACACGAGATCTAAATACACTTAACCTGAAAAACACAGAGTCACATGCAGACGATAGACCTTTTTTGCAGAAATCTTCTTACATTAAACAGTTTTAAATTACATATTACTGCTGCTATATAACTATATCTCTATAGATTATTACTGTATACTGTGACTTAGGTGAGCAATTTAAAGAAAAATATAAGATTAAGTCTATATTCAAGCAAAATGATACCTGCGAAATGTAAGAAAATGCTCCGAACAATCAGGACCCAACACTCTCGTAAATAAAGTTCCGCTCCATTCTCTCCCAGCATGTTTGTTGAAGCTGTAGGTTATATGTCTTGCCGTCAGCCTCCACTTATCCCGTTACAAAGTGCCCGAGGCTTCGCCTCATTAGTTACCATGCAAACGAGATCTCTATTGATATCTCTTAACGAACTGCCACCTCATCACTTCGATTTCCTGTTAACTCAGTCCAGACAATGAAAATCAACATCCAGCAATTAGTTTCAGGCCTGAGGATTAGTCTACACACGGAGCAAATATGGAGAAGATATTCATTAGACTAAACAGAGCCCTGCTGCCGCTGCTGCTGCTGCTGCTGCTGCTGCTGCTGCTGCTGCTCGGGCGGGTTGTTGTCACTCATCTGATTAAACGTAATGGTCCTCGAGGACTGGGCCGAACATGTCAGGACAGGAAAAATGGTTCTGAAGGCAGAGTCTTTACTTTATTTCAACTACATCTAAGATTGCAAACTGTTGGCTCTCCGGATTTTTCATCTAAGGAGGAAGAGGAGGGAGTTTAACTTAAAAAAAAAAAAGGTTTAATATACAGTGAATTGTGTTACTTTTGTTATCTGTTGTGCTTTGTGTGACATTCAGAAATGGGTCTAAAAATATAACCACAGTCTACTATGAGGGATAATTAATTAGCTAATTTAAATACTGTAGTTTTAGTTTAATGTTCACATAACAACAAAATAATAATAAAGAAATAGTAAAACGACACTAATTAGAAAAATGTGTTTCAGTGGGAATAATAATAATAATATTGTATATATCAATATTAAGGTTGAATTTATAGCAACTTTCAAAATTGGTCCTTAAGGGGAGGGTGTGCAAATAATACAATAAAATTAACCAAAATAAACACAATACAAATAATTAACAGACTGGTATCATAAACAAACATCTCTGATTATCTATTAAAGTTATTTACATACTCACATGCAGGGATAAGTTTCAGGTTTTATATGAGAAAGTATCTTTTCACGTCTTTGCAAATTGTTTTTTATACGACACTGAAAATGAATGGGAACCAATTTGAACCTGTCAACCCAAAGAAAGAGAGCTCAGCGAGCACCGTGTGTTGCGTGTACTGTAGATCACAAACAGCGCCAGTGGCGTGTTTTTCTAAGTTGTCACAATTTGCTCGTACATTTCAGAGCCAATGCAAGAAATTTATCTCACAGCTGAAAAGCAGAAAATAAACGGTTAATAAAACTTGCGCAGTTAATGAAATGACATTTTTATGAAGGCTGTTTCTTCTGTTAAGTGGGATCTAAAAAGGACAATTTCACTTCATGACAGGGGAAGTAAAATCAGATCAGATG
Organism: Solea solea; assembly: GCF_958295425.1. Lineage (NCBI taxonomy): Eukaryota > Metazoa > Chordata > Actinopteri > Pleuronectiformes > Soleidae > Solea > Solea solea. The sequence goes on along the minus strand of NC_081150.1, from coordinate 18,198,789 downwards.
AGCATAATAACACATTCATCTGTGCTTTTAAATAAACACAGGAAAACATCTAATAAATAAAAGTATGATAAAGACAATAACTATAAGAAAATGTATGTTATTGCAGAGAGTATAAAAAGAACATCAACACTTGAATTATTCTCTCAGCAAGGACACATTAATGCAATGCTATTGCTAATGTGATGCTAACGTCAATAATGAGATAATCACTAATTTGATCAGAGAAAGACAATGTATCCAACTTGTCGAAGTATAATGTAAAAGTGAGAACAATTCATTGTTTTCAAACCAAAATAGCACATAGCAAACTCAAGAAGCTAACGCCAACATGAGGCTACTTGTAAGATTAAGCTAACATATCTATCATTGGTCAATACAAGAGTGATGAACATAATGCAAGCAAGTTTATGCTACTACTTTAGAGAGAACTTGCTTATATAAATGAAAAATGCGAGGCATACATTTATTTTCACAATGAGAGGATCGTAAAGGCTGCGATTTAATTTTAGATTTTTCTTTGATACCAATCTTAATAAGTAATGCATGTCTTTATGTTCCCATCTTTGAATGAAGTAGTGGTTCGTAGTCAGACAGTGTCCTGATGGTGACGGTAAAATATTTAGAAATTCACAATTGAAATCACAATAGGTTTTTTTGATATACACGTTATATTAAACTCAGGTGACCTGCTGCAGATCCCGTAAACACACCGTCTCCCAGAAGAAGAAAAGAAAATGGGCTCAAATTCTCTTCTGAGTTCTGAAGTGATTTCTTCTCTTCTCTTTCTCATCTGCTTCTCTGTGTCATGTTCTCTCTCATTATTGCGCTGCAATGGAAGTGACAGGATACAAGAGCCGAGACCTTTTTATATACCCATGTACTGTATTCCTGTACCCTGTCCTGTTCAATAAAGGAAGGAGTCGAGGATGAGCTTCGGTCCAACAGCAATTCCTCGCTCTTAAATTCAAACCAGATTTGCTCTCAGGTGTCTGAGAAGCATTTTCCTCCTTTGGCATCAAATTAGCTTCTAATTTTCTCCTCCTTATTATTAATAATAATAATAATAATAATAATAATAATAATAATAATAATAATAATAATAATACTTATAGTCATAATACTGCTAGATGTATGGAACTCAGAAGAGGAAGTAATTGAACAGGAAAACATCAATAAACAGACTTTGGAGCAGAAACTCTGACGGTGCATTGATAAACTGAGTAAATGTATCATTACTCACAATGAATATCTGTATCTCATTAGCAATTAGATTATTTAGATTAACTCGACATTGTCTTGAATATCTTTCTATCTTTTTACCTTTGTTTTATTAAACTATTAGTGGTTGTTTTGCATGTTTCGTGTCTCAGAAAGATCATTTTTCACCACTTTCTATTCTCTCTGTCCTCATTTTGTGTCTATACACGTTACTTTGTGATCATGTTGTGGCTTCCTGTGATCATCATCCATTTGTCGTCACTTACGGCCTCTTGTCGTCATTTTAAAGCTCTTTATCTCTCTTGCATGTGTTTGTTTTTGTATGGAGGAGTTTACCGCCCTCTGTTTATTTTCCCTTTTTTTTTTGCTCTTGTCTGTTCCATCTTTCATTCTTTGTGTCCAAAAGAAAAATGCAACTGGCAAAATAAGAAGTGGGGGGGGGGGGGGTGTGGAATATTGAAAGAATGGGGTCAGCGTGATTGTCATGGTGGAATTGAAATACAGTACAAAACTAGAGCTGAATAAATCTTTTCACATGGAGAGAGGCAAAGAAAAAACATCTCAGCAATTTGAAACAATGTCGAGGCTCGTTGGCAGGAAGCCATTCCCCCCCCCCCCCCCGAAAAACTCAAACCATCTCTGAAGAGACAATCTGACTGGATGGACTCCAGAGTCCCATCACTGCACAATCCATGGTGTTAAATATAGGGGAGGAAGGACAAAGTATACTTATAACTCTCTGCTACAAAAACATGCAGTGCATCCATTTTTCTTCCCATTTCTCCTGTAGATGGTGGAAAAACACATTCAAACATTTTTTCATCACTTGCATTGATACTCAAGGTTGTGCTCGGCCCACTCTTACCTGCAGGGGAAGTGAGCTCCATCTGCTCCTACAAGAGGTACTCTAAGGTGATGACCTCCTGTATATACAACAAGAGCCAGTAACGTGGGCTATAAATCAAGCTGAAACAAATGTGGCTTGTTCTTAAATGAAATATTCATCAAGCTGTAATGAATGACTCGCAGTGTAGAATTAAAGTCAGGAACGGCAACAGTCTTTTATACTCGTCTTGCACAAGCACAGGAATTGGCAGTTCCATTTTCAAACGATCATTATTTCGGCCATTAGCTACTGTATTAGCTACCGGAGGCATTTCTAAATCAGCTACATATAGATTTACACACACACACACACACACACACACACACACACACACACACACACACACACACACACTGAGTCCATTAAGGCCCCCTGCATACAAATCAAACAGGAAATACAAACCCGTGCACTCCATCAGTGAAAATTAATATATGCAAAGCAATCAGCTGCTCCGGCTTTTAAAACATCAATCACATAATGGTCCTGAATTAAGACATGGGAGGAAACCGGAAACTGGGAGCGAAGTGCAGAAAACCAAGGTGAAAGTGCAAAGAAGCTACTACGGTCAAGAAGTGTGGAAAAGTAGTAAAAAATGCAGTTGATACATCCCGCCTTTTTAAATCAATGCCCTGCTTTAAAATACCAGCAGTCATAGTCCTTACAATCCCACCATCCAATACTTTGAATCAAAACAAGGACATTTTGGCAGGAAAATTCATATATACTAGACAACTGTCAGACAACTGGTCTCCTCACTGGCCGTTTTTCCCCCGGGATTACAAAAATAGTCGGGGACAGTCAAGGGGAAGAACATTTTACCGGATCCCAAAGATCCTGAGAGACAGCAGAGGTGGATCCCTGTCATAAAACACACTCAAAGTGAGCACAGACAATGGAGTGATAGATATCCATAGGCAAAGGATTCTGCTTGTGTAGTGATCACTTCCTATCAGGTAAAAAAAAAAAAGAATACTGCAAATAAAATGGGGGCCAGATATATTCAGTCTGTCAAGTTTCCGCGATATTTTCCTTGATCTGCATGGATTTAAAATGTGCAGTCACCTGTGAAGACCTGAGACTGGCATCGGTCCCATTTCTTTTTGCAGTGGCATTTCCTGCCACCATGGCGGTGTAAACGTGATGTGACATCCAGAGCTGGAACTGTGAAGTTAAGCTGCAGTAGCAGGTGAGGGCAAGAGGCATTTGTGCTCCAGCAAACTGCTGAAGGAACCAAGTTTTTGGAGCAGCAGAATTCACCTATGAAAATCTTTGCAGGCACTTCTTTGAGTTTTATATCATACTCCAACCTGTTTTTCCTCTAGGGATGGAACCTGGTACCTGGTGCTTTTCTGTAGTACCTGCTCTGGCGAGGTTCCAAGCGATCTGAGCCGATTATAAAATGTGACATCAACAGACTGTGTCGTCACTGGAAGAGTCATGAGCGCGACGTCTGGCACGAGAATCAAACCAAACAATGCCGAACTGAAGTTAAAAAGACTGCAAACTCCTGAAAAACATGAGCTAATCTCATTTAATAATGGTTTGAATGTAATGGACATTTCTTTTCATTTCAAAGTTACACACTGCAGTTTGTCGCCAGGGCCAAAAACAACCTCAAACTTACACACATGCTTCACACTCCCTGTTTTGTGAATGCACAAATGCCTGTTTGTTATTTTGGCTTGGCTGTGCGAGACGCTACTGTCGACAGATATTTCTGACACTCTCTTTCTGAGCAGTGTTCAAAAACATCCGCGAGGCACCGGCTTCTCCTTTTGTCTGTCTTCTCATCTCCTCCTCTTTGGCTCTCTGAAGACATGAAAGTGGTACCTTTTGCTTTCAGGCAACTTTCAGAGGAGCCTGTTAGGTATCTGAGTCGAGACAGCCGAGTCAAACGCAGACAGAGGAGGCAGAAGGATCCGAATAAATGAACTTCAGAGACTATCGGCATCAAGGGGAAAGACAGGCTAAGTGAGCGCCACAGTAAAACATGGATCGCCTGCAGGTTGTAGGGAGGCAAAAATAAGACAGGGGTGATAGAGTGTTATGGAGTGAGAGGAAGATAACTAGCCAGAGCTGTCTCTTTCTCCAGCCCTCACCTTTTAACCTCCTCTCCTTCACTTTCACCATGAATATCTGTTGTTATTTTCTGTTTGACTCAGAAAGGCTGCAACTATCGGGCATTTTTGTTTTATTTTTAAAAAGCATGCCTTCTGTCAATATGGAATTTACTGTAAACTGACCTTTGTGGCGGAAATATTCTGCGTTTATGCCGTGGATGTCTGGAGTTGTTTCTAGGACCTTATTTCTTTGAAATAATATTAGCTGAGAATATTTTTAGGCAATAATTGTTTCTAATCAAATTTACTTTAGAGCCGTTAACACGTTGAGTTTTGATGTTGGTTTTCACTCGTCCACTAAATGACTACTACTATTAATCATACTTTTGACTCAACAACACAGGAAAATGGAAAATCCCCCCCGATGTCCATATAAGGAGTTGTGTATTATTCCCACGACAATTTACCAAGGGTGCACTGATGGCACTGATCTGTGCCATGTGAGGCAGAGTAAGACCCAAGACCCAAGGTGCAATGTGCAGGCTGCGCAAGGAGTGCATTGGGTGGGCGTGGACAGCGCATGCGCGAACTGTATTTCCACGATATGTGATGTGCACGTCATGTGCGCGGAAGTATATCAGGGCCTTTTTAAGTCATTGTCTGTAACTTACTGCCCTGTGTTTTTTATCTTTAACCAGGGGCGGCTGGCCCATAGTAGGCAACAGTGCACCGCCCTCCTTAAGCCACACGGAAAAAAGAGAGAAAAAACAGTTTATTTTGCCGGTCTAAGTCTTAATAATATTGTCCAATCAGCAGCCTGACTATCGCTGTGACGTTCAGCATCCCAAAAAAAATTCTAATTCTAATTTCTAATCTTTTTTTCTAAAGGAGTGGCTAACTGGTTGCACTCAGACCAGTGCCATGTTTTGTTTCCCTGCCTCCTCTTCCAGATGCTGGACACTGAACAAGCTTGGATTCAGACAAGTAATACAGACTTAAAACATTTATATGCGGTAACTGCATATCACCACTGGGCACAGTCCATCTGAAACTGACTTGCCGATTGCGCCCCCTCAAAATAAAACGTCACCAGCCACCACTGTCTTTAACCCTAACCTCACTAACACCGGTGCACTAAAAACGTTCCTATGGGTCATATTCAGGGGTTGACCAAAACGTCCGTAACATGCCGAGTGACACAAATCACACAATGACTGGAAGTTTGCCTCATTTGCATCACTTCCTCAAGTAGACATACACCCCCCCCCCCCACACACACACACACACACACACACCTTTTGCAGCTATAACAGCTTCCACAACATAAATGTATCACAGATGTTTTACCTCTTACCATATATGGATTTCCTGACTCATCCTTTTTGAACAGTGGAGCAGGAGAGATAGGCAAAAACGTGAATTAACACCGTTGGCGACGTGCTTACTGCATAGGAGACACTTCCCCGATAATGAGATGAATGTCTTCATTCACAAACAACAGCAAAACCCAATTTTCTATGCCTTTTATTTTGCCTTTGATTTGTAGCCCTGAATATTTATTGCCTGATTTAAAAAGTTACAGTCCAATCAAACTCAACAGGATGGAGGATATTAACAGCCCACCTGGGCGGAGCATTAACAACCACCGTATCATAAACTAACTCTGTTTGCGTCTGCGGACACAAAGCGCTCAGAGGGCGTCGAGTGAGAGTGTAACGGGAAAGTAAAAGACGCTGTCACAAAGGCACATTTGCGCCTTCGCCGTGACTCTCACTCTGCTGAAAGCGTTCAATTTAGCTGTTATATACAAAGTGTAGCTCCCATTAAATCCTTGAATGTTCTCAGTTACAGTGACTGTTGTGTACAGTGTCCTCCGTCTTTTGTGAAACCACAGTCCGTGGGTAGATGATGTCGTACAAGTCTTACATTTACTGCCCTTGAAAAACGGCCTCCAGGCAGATTAAACACTAACTTCTTCTTCTTTTTCTTTTTTTTTTTTTTTGCCATTATCAGATCTCACAGATTTATGTGATTTATAAACATTTTTAGTGTGCCTGCTACAGTGTCTCAACGACATTCAAGGACTTTACTTGCCTTTGCAAGGACCAGGGAGGCATAAAACAAAGCACAGCGTGGACAAAGTCGGCATTTGCAATTAGTGAGAAGTGCTGTCTAAGGTGGGATTTCCCCGACAAACAGGAGTAAGCAGAGATCATGATGAGGCTGCTGAGCTGGTCAGGTTAGCATATGCTCTTCTATTTTACTTTACAGGGACCTGTTCCTTTTATCAGAATGATACCGTAATGATACATCCATACAAAGACTTACTTCATGTGTATATATTTATCATATCAATGCAGTTTCCATGAAAATATTCAGCCTGCAGTTTAATGGTGATTCAGTTTAATGTCTTAACCACTTAATATCAAGTTTTAATGAGTTATACTGTGTGTGGGTTTTTTTAGGGGAGATTTATTTTGCATCAAAAATGCATTATAGTGTACACTTGTATTTTGAAAGATCATCACAAATATTATGATGGAATATTTAAGCTCATATCATCCACCCTATACTATGCAGTTGGACTTATTGACTCATCGGCCCAAACATTGGTTTGTGAACTGTAAGTCTTGAAGAAAAAACAAGAATCACACCATGGATAGACTGCAAACATGTATTTCCAAGAAAGTAAAAGGATTAAATGTAAAAAAATTATAATAATATCTTGGCAAGCAAGAAAAAACATCCAACTCTGTCTTAATAAGTTACTACAGCTTACATGAAGCTTTACTTTAGCGAAAAACAATGGTTTTCATGGTTTGGTTAGTGTTCATGACACATGTGTACTAAATAAATATAGTAGTAAAGTTCACTATCATGGATCGGTGTCTGTGCAACAACAACAAATTCTAAGGTATAAATTCTTAATTATAGCTTTATCAAGTAAAACAAAAACTAATTTTACATAAACATTTCATACATGACGTCAATGTTGTTGCTTGTGTACAAGTTATTTAAATTCTCTCTGATTTTTGGCCACTTTTTCCATGTTTCTAGGCACATTATAGTTTGAAAGTGGATAGATTTACAAGCTAGTTATACTTTAAGTATAGAACAAGAATACAATTTGCTTAGAAGAAAGAATATTTGGCTTAACTGTAATGTAGCCAAATGGATGGAAAATGGAAATGGAACCAAACAGCATAGAAGCGCACCAGGCTGTCTGAAGTATAATGTCCAACAGAGGGCAACAGTGATGCTATATTGTTTTGAAAATAAAAGAGCAAGTTTAACTGTCTACCTGATCGGATATTTTGCGACTCCAAAGCACAAAGTAATAATAGTTGGATAAAGATTGAACGATAGTTTTGTGACTCTGTGTGGGACCATAATTTACAACATACATGTTGTGCTGTTTTATTAAAAATGACCCAAAAAGTAGTCATTAAAACCTTTAATTAATACCTTTAACTCCTCAGGAAAAATCTTTTTCAGACATTATAAATCGAGTGACAATTCGACTAATTTCCTCACAGACTTGCATGCGAACCACTGGAGTCGCCCCCTAATGGTCATTCAAGAGAATACAGATTTCTGCATCGGCTTCACTGTCCAAGCCCAGAGGCTCCATCCAGTTTTTACACATAGTGAATGCTTTCATCAAAGCTAATATCACTCATTTTTGAAGAGAGCGAACAAGACTTTCTCCCTCAGACACATGCAGCGACGCAGCATTTCTATATCTAGCGTTTCTGTACATAACTCCCACCCACAGTGTGTAGCAGCAGCCATTTATGGACACTTCAACATACAGACTGGAGGAACAGGAATGGATTTCTTTATATACTGTTAGTGGATGATCCATGACCAAGCATGAAAGGAAGGACCAGATTTTTATACATGCGACACAGATCCCAGGTCAGATTTCACCTGGTAAACATGATGAAGCCACCATGACTCCTGTGTCTAACATTAAAAAAATGGCTCACTCATTCCCATTCTCTTTCATTTACAAGCTCTTTGCAGGTTATACGTGGTCATACATGCGGGTTCTTTGGAAGACTGATACGAACACTTAGATATTTCCATTATTGCCCTTACTGCGTAAACGTAACCATTTGTCTCTGGGTAGAGTTTTTTGTTCTGCATCTTTGACCGTCGCAGGACAGTAAATATCTGTTTATAATGGAAAGATTTCACCTGGGTCAGCACTTCTTTTAGGCAGGAAGAGGTGAATTTCAGTGGGGGTTTACTACACCGCTGTGACATATTGGGGCCGTAAATTAAGGCAAAGTGCCGCACTGACACGGCAACAACTGATTCTCAGGCCGTTTCATTGCTCACGAGCGGAAGCTGTTCTGCTTTCATACAACGCGGTGAAGCCGACGCTCGCTCGCGTCCTTGGTGGCTGTTGTTAATCAAAGGTGTTCAAACTGTGCTGTTAAATCGTCCGTGGTGCAAACTGAATCTTTGAGACAGGAATGGAGAAGGGAGGCAACAATGCTGGATTTAAGCTCTCTCTGCTTTTTATCTGTAAGGAAGTGAACACATGTGAGGATGTTTTATCATCTCGGAGACTCGCATGCTTCCTCACAGAGCTTTGATTCATTATATATCTGCTCCCTCTTAGGCCTAGTCCACATATAGGTATTTCAACATCATCCATCCAACTATCTTCAACCGTTATCGCGGGGGTAGCAGCTATAGCAGGGAGCCCCAGACTTCCCTTTCCCTGGCCACATCATCCAGCTCTGACTGGGGCATCCTCAGGCGCTCCCAGGCCACTGAGGAGATATAATCTTTCCACCTAGTCCTTGGTCTGTCCCCTGGGTCCTCTCCCTAGGGAGGCACCCTGGTGGCATCCCAAACCACCTTGGCTGGCTCCTTTTCCACGTAAATGAGCAGTGTCTCTAATCCGAGTCTCTCCTGGATGGCTGAGGTTCTCGCTCTGTCTCTAAGGGAGACCCCAGCCAAGCTTCTTTCAGTCATAACCCATCACTCATGACCATGGGTGATGGGTAGGAATGGAGATCCACCGCTAGATCAGGAGCTTTGGATTTGCAAAAAAAAATCCACTGTAAAGTGCTGTCAAGAGCATGCCAAGTCAACAGGGGGCGATCTAACCGTAACTGCAGAGCCATGTTGGCCAATTCACTGCGTGCACAGAACGACACTTGGAACATCCGCTAAAACAGGGGTGTCAAACCGGTGGCCTGGGGGCCACATGTGGCCCTCCAATCGATTACATGCGGCCCGCCCACCACTGTGCGAGGTGATGGAATAGAGACAGAATATAGGACTAAATGTATTTGCCGGAAATATTTTTATAATAGTAATAAGACATTGGGTTGTTATCATTGCTTGATTAAATGTATTACACTCAACATGAAATTACATATATTTAAGCTGTTTTAATCACAATTATCCTCGTCATTATTTGCTAGATTTTCGATTTAATTCTCCATTTTCGTGCATCATAATTGACTTTGCAATTCTGTCTCATATCATAATGAATATCTAATATTGCCCACCGGCTACTAAATAGTTGTTTTTGCCACTTTTTTTCTTCTGTCGGCCCTCGCTTGACCAGACTAGATGGTCATTGGCCCCCAGGTCATTTTAGTTTGACACCCCTGCGCTAAAATATACAGTAAGCCAGTCAGTCAACTTCACAGACTTTGTGAGGTAACGCCGGCACTAAAACTTCCAATATCGATCAAAAACGTTGACATTGTCTTGTAGTAGTTGTTTTCATAGTTAGCCCCAAGGGATTCAACATGGCCTAAAATAATAAAAGGCGTTAAAAGGTCAGCGCAGTGAAGGGTCAACAGCAGAGAACTGCTGAAACTACCTAAACCTCTGCTAAATTCTACACTGACTCTAGATCTTCTCTGCATCTTTTGCTGACAGCTGATCGGAAATGACCGATGCATATAGTCAATTATAAGATAGATGGACACAATCCAGGGCCATTTGTTTTCTCCCAGGAAGGTGGTCATGTGACCTGACCATGTGATTTATATTGAGTTATATGGACGTAGCATTATTGTTAAACTCTCTGCAGTTTCCTCTTAACCTCTTTCGATCTCTTCTGCTTTCTCTCGAATGAACTCTGATGCTCTGACTTGGATAAAGGGGGGGAAACAATTTGTTCAGCCTTTGTTTGTTCCTTTTTATTTGCTTTTTTTTTCTTACTGAAGATACAGTGAACGCCTTTTTTTCCCCTTATAAAACCTAAAATGTGACACGTTTAGTGTGAAATATGGGACATAAAGCGCAGTGTTTTCCCCTCTTTTTACTGCTCGTCATTTTCTGAGTGACCTCCATGTTGAAGTGATTTACGCGCCACCGTTTGTTGCAATTACAGTGTCACTGTAAAACAGCTGGATGGGATGCTCCAGCTTTATTGGTCATGTTTGTTGATACAGTTTGACTGAAACGCAGTTGCTGCCGGGAGAATATTTACTCGTTATCCTTCTTTCTCTTTGTGAGTGAAATCTTAAGACTTTGACGTCCTGATCAAAAATACATGGGTAAAATAAATAAATGAGTTATTTTAGACCCTCAGTCTGACAACACTTGGTTAAATATGAAAAGAAAACGTCATGGTGGGACCGATTGGTGTCCACTCATGTATGTCATACTTTTATCATCTATTTTAAAAAAATGTAATTATCTTCCATTTAATCAAAACTGAAAATAGTGATTGAGACCATAGACCATTCTCTTGTGTCTATTCCATATATTTTTACTTCCTGATTGACTTCAATGTGGAAATCAAAAGCTTAAAGACGGCTTTTTCTTAAGCTTAAGTTAAGCCACAAAGACCAAAATCTAGTTGGTAGGGTGTTGTTTTCTGTTTGTGTTTTAACTGTGTAAATTTGTCGAGTGTTTCCTATAATCTTGGCCAGGACTCCCTTCAAAAAGAGGATATGAATCTCAATGGGATTTTCCTGTTTAAATAAAAGTTAAATAAATAAATGAATTAAAGGTTTCAGCCAAAAGAAAAACTCATAGTTACAAGTTTGAGATGGATCATCACATCTTCAGCTTTTAACTTATATTTAATTGTATCATTTTATTTTTTTAACCAATATTAATTGTCTAATAAGAGGTTAAAATCCTAACAAACTGAAAGCTGTGGCTCTGGGTTGAAAACTAAAGACACTATTGAAATACAAGATGTTGATTGAAGCCAGTGGCAGGTCCTCGTTCGTACAGATAGCCGTGGTGTGCGTGTGTGTGTGTGTGTGTGTGTTCAAAAGTGTGTTCCATCTCTTTCGCTTGGCTAATGTTACTCTTGTCCTTGAGCTAAAAATGCAAATGACAGCGTGCTCCATTTTCCCCCCCCATGCACAGCTGGAGAAGCATTTTAAAGCATCACTCTTCACCTCCTCTAAACTCCTCCATCAATCCCACACACACACATACACACACACACGTCCGTCACTGGTACAGTGTGTCTGGCGTGTAACGCAGTAACCACCAACAACAACAAGTCACATTCATTACAAAAGTTTCCACCTCTGCTCCTCGAGTTCTGCAGACGTCAGGCGTCAGGTTTGCGCAGGGAAGCCACAACCTTGACTTGATTTATTTACCACTTTTCTTTGGATGCTGCTCCTCCGGTGTCTCTTTTTTCTTCATTTCTTTCCTGCATGTGTGTGTGTGTGTGTGTGTGTGTGTGTGTGTCAGTCTCTTTCTTCATATGGAGTAAGAAAACAGTCCTTGCTTTGAAGTCCGTCTGGTGAGCAGTGAGAAGGTCGATCTTTACTCTGACACCGAAACAAAACTCTACAAGAGCTTTGATGGATGGTCCTGACCTCGCGTTGCCGGGGATGATGCTGATGTGTGTGTGTGTGTGTGTGTGTGTGTGTGTGTGTGTGTGTGTGTGTGTGTGTGTATATGTGTGTGTGCGCATACATGCGTGTGTGTACTCTCATAAGCGACCTTTTGCAGCAGCATGACAAGGCCATTGATCCTGGCCTGGAATTGGACAGCATCTATGCAGACACATCCACAGCAGTGTGCATGTGCATGTGTGTGTGTGTACTTGTATTTGTTCCCTCTGTAGGGCCTGCTCTGGCAGAAACATTGACTTTATCACGAAGTCCTCATAGAGACCAAAACCTGGTCCGAATGAGGCAGAACCTCATTGCTTTCTTTCCTTTCCAAATCATTTTACTAAAATATTAAAAATATTTTTTTGTATCCATTACTACGTTAAAACATATATACAGAGAATATATGTGCAATATAGAGTGTTTTCTATCCTTTTTTTCCAGCACAACTTATTTACTATATTTCTTTTAATTTTAACCAACTATATAAACACACTTGAGCAAAAATGTACTGTTAAAAAAAAAAAAAATCGGATTGAATTAGTTAAATTTGGAAATACGAACAAAAAAAAGAGAAAAACTGTCTATTCTGTGACTTCTGCAAAAATATATTGAATTTATAATTAAAATGAATCATGACTTTGACTCAACAACACATAAGAAGCACATTTTTTTTGAAGATGTGACCTATAAACACACATCCCAGGATGTCCATATACTGTAAGTAATTGTGTATTATTTCAATACCAATCCCACGTGATGCCCCCACCACCCACTGACTTGAAAAACTGCGGTACAATTAAGATAAGTAACAAAAAATAAATGAAAAACGTAAAAGGGTTAGTGGCCTTGACTGGCTATGGTAAAGTTTAGAGATACAGTTTTGTTGACGCTGTCCAAATGAATGGAACTCACACTCACTCCCTCTCTCTGCCTCTCTCTCTTCAGTAATATCACATCATATAAACACAACAGTCGCCCTGGATAATTCAATCAAACGACGTGCTTCAACCTCAGTCGTCTGTTTGAGGAATCTGCTCCACTTCTTTTATTTGCTTTTCTCCGTGGAGTTTGATGAAACAATCAATATCACTATGGTTTCAGCCGCGAGATGACGAGCGCAAATGAGAAGGAGTTTAACTTCACCGGGAGCTCGATAATCAAAACTATTTTTCTGCTTGAAACTAAACAAGACTGAGCTCTTTTTACTTCAGTGCTATATGTAACACACCGATTATGACACCGTTGATAAATGATGGTTTATTTCTTCCTCTGTGTTTACTAATCACTAAGAAATTAGAAAAGGTCACAAGGAAAAGGACACTGTGTGATTTATGTGTGTACAAAAAAAGAGTGTGGTATACACATACAAACAAGATGTTTATTTTCTAATAGAAAATGTGTCTGAATAAGTTCATTAACAAATTTTTTCCCTCATTGTGTTTGTGTTTTTTTTCTCTAAATATGACATACAAACAAAATAAAACTTTTTGACAAAACATACAGAGTATATCAACTATATTCTGCTAAATCTATAGAAATTAACAATGATATTTGACCCACTATCGTAGTCTGTTTTCTGAAAACGGACTGTGTTACATTACATGTCATTTAGCAGATGCTTTTATCCAAAGCGACTTACAATGGAATTGAGTACAATCAGCCAAGGGTGGAGTCTTGCGACCATTGTGACCATGATGTATTTTGCACACAGGGTACCGGTCTTAACCACTGAGCCACTCCACCCCGTGATATTATACACGGGGATTTTTTTTTTTTTTTTGCTTATTTTAACCATAAAAGGGCCAGGAAATGTGCTGTGAGTGTTTTTGCCCGTTTTTTCAATATCTGGCAGTTATCTCCAATTTACTGCATGTTAAAGTATTGTATTAACAATTTAAAATGAGTAGTGATACATAAACACCAGATTTTTCGTGTTAAATTTGAAATTAGAACAGTAATAACACAAATTTAAGGTAACATTAGTTTGGAGGCATAAAAATGGAAACTGATGTCCAGGCGTTTTTTTCCAAGAAATTACCGTAATAACCACATGTTGGCTTTGACGTGCAACTTCTCCGTGTTCAGAAACCGCTTGAATTGCGTTAATGCAAGTTTCCTCCTCACCAAATCCTGAAAGTGAAGCTCAGTTCTCAGCTCAGCTTGAATCCTCACGCTGGCCGCAGCTCTTATAGATAATGATTGCATTGGCTCTCTGTATAGATACGAGTCAAAACCCACCTCCAGGCTGTTTGTGCTGTATGAGTGTGCTCATGTAAATACGATCCCGCTGCTGACATTGACACTTTCCACTTTCCATTTTATGTTTTCATACTTCCCTGCAGCATGTTTTTTTTTTTTTTTTTACAGTTTTGAGCTGCTAAAGTGCAGCGACCACAAGGTCAGACAGTGTATACGTATAGAGTTCATTTCAACAGAGCAGAGATGGGAGAGGAATCGTAATGTAAATAAATGTGAAACTCCTGACTTTATCTCAACTGACTCCCCCGAGGTTCTTTCATAACTCGAGCTGGGGACACACCAGAAGCTATAAAAAAAAACATATTTGGACATTCATGATGTGAGGCTCAGTCGGCACCAGCGCTCCTCATTCCGGTCGTAAAACGTTGTCAGATTCAGTCAGGAGGTTGTGTGTTATTAATATTTAACAGTCACGTATCTTGTGCAGGTTGGGCTGAATCAACATGATACAGTATGAGGCTTAAAAGTGGTTTAACGAGCATGAGGTTTTCTCGCCGCGTGTTCCAAGTTTAATACCTGCTCAATCTATCACCTTAAAAAGTAGTTTCAGGACAAGTTGCGTGACCATAGACTGTATTTTAAGATAAGTATTTTCCTCTACCGGTTATGACTTCTTGGGCTGGTAAGATTTGGTGTATTTCTATCGAGTGGAACGGTTGAATTCAGTGCATTCAGTTTCCATTAGGAATAGTACCAAAATAACCGGCCTCCGCCATTCAATTTTTGGTACCCCTCCCTTGGGGTACCAGGGTAATGGTACGGTATGGTAGGGGTGGAGCTAGATTAACGACAGTCAGCTTATTGGGCGACAAGAAAAACGTCACAGTGTTTCTTCAACACTCAAAGCTTGACATCTTGTTGAGACAAACTGAGCACAAATTAAAAAAAAGAGCGGTTCCGTTGTTGTCCGGTGTGTCGCATTCGTTGTCAGCGCACCTGTACAACGTCATGCTATGTATCTGCCATGGTGTAGGTTGAGAGCAGCTCAGGCAGAATTTTTTTCCGTCCAAACACTGATGAGCCCGAGAGAACCTAATCCAAAGCCGATATACAGAATGTTGTGTATTTTTAGTCGAAGCAGACAAAGTTGGGAGTAAACTCAAGAACCGTGTTTGTAGTCTTGGCAACAACAAAATGAAACACACAAATTGATTTGCACAGTTCATTGTTGTTTGATAGTTTGATAGACAGTATCTTCAGCACACTCCCCTCCAATCGGCCTGCAACCTTTTTTCCAGACTCCTACAACACTGAATTTTTATCTTCATTTTCCCTGAGACAAATTTATTTATCGACATCTATCAGATGTTTTCTACTTCATTTTCATCCTTTGTTTTTTGTATGAGGAACACCATGTTGACTGCCCCCACGTGGCTACCAGCAGTGCAAGCCGTGTGTCTTTCATGTGTATGAATGAGGTATAAGCAAACGTAAGAGTCAAAGTACAGGCCAGATAAGATGTTTTCACACAATCATTTATTTCAGTAAACTGTATAAAATATGGAAAAACAACACAAGTCCCCAGAAATTAGGTCTAAAAGTTGCACCCCTCAGAAACACTTTGAATCCTGCCTCCCAGAGCAAAGTTGAGTGGGAGCCAAATAAATACAGAAAACAACATTTTGTGTGTAATTCCCTGCATATAACTTTGCTAAAAAAAAAAGTTCCCTGAGCTCTAATCATAGTTTTACCATTGAACTGAGTGCCTGCTGTTCGTGTGACAATGTTTCTAGTCTCGCTGAGCCCACTGAGAACCAACAGTCCTGCCTGCAGCTCTGTTCATCTCCTAGCTCATTGTTTGGGTCCTCTACACCATCTGGTGGAGCCCCAAAGGCTCCCACTAGTGCCCCCCCACACAGAGAGAGAAAACTGTGGGCAGCAGCTCCGAACACATAAAGGGATTGTAGGCTATCTGCACACAGCCAAATGGCAGTGTGCAGAGGTAAACAAGAGACTGTGTAGAAATGTTTAAACATCTCACAAAGCTGAAGAAAGCCAACTTCTTGTTGAGGGTTGGAGGACCACACCTCAGCTAAAATACAAGCAAATATTGGATGGACATTTGTGTAATAATCTACCAATAATACACCTTTTATGAAACTTAAACCCTCATGTACCAAACTTATAACTTGTTATATAACCTTCATTAAACCTTCATCCTTTACATTACATTACATTACATTACATGTCATTTAGCAGACGCTTTTATCCAAAGCGACTTACAATAAGTGCATTTAAACATTTGGGTACAAATAAGATCTAGAAGTCAGTAAGAGCTTCAAGTAAGCCAAACTATGAAGTGCTAGTCATAAGTGCGATATATAAGTTTTTTTTGTTTTGTTTTTTTTGTCGTCGCTGTCGTCTTAGTCAAGGTAGAGTTGGAAGAAATGTGTTTTTAGTCGGCGGCGGAAGATGTGGAGGCTTTCCGCTGTCCGGATGTTGATGGGGAGCTCGTTCCACCATCCTCATGGTGTAAACACCATGAAACCTCTGTCATGATATTGCATCATACGCCTTTGAGGAAACCTTTGTCATCATGGTACCAACAATATGAACCATTGGAAGCCTCTGTCTTTATAGTCCTCATGATACAAAACCTCTGGAAACCACTGCCATCATAGTACCCATGATACAAGTTCTAGAAACCACTGTCATATTACTCATGTTACTGTCATGGTACTCAAGTTACAACCTCTAGAAACCACTGTCATATTACTCATGTTACTGTCATAGTACTCGGGTTACAACCTCTAGAAAACACGGTCATATTACTCATGTTACTGTCATAGTACTCAGGTTACAACCTCTAGAAACCACTGTCATATTACTCATGTTACTGTCATAGTACTCAGGTTACAACCTCTAGAAACCACTGTCATATTACTCATGTTACTGTCATAGTACTCAGGTTACAACCTCTAGAAACCACTATCATATTGCTCATGTTACTGTCATAGTACTCAGGTTACAACTTCTAGAAACCACTGTCAAAGTACTCAGGTTACAACCTCTAGAAACCACTTTCATCATTGTACGCATGATACAACCTTTTAGAAACCACTGCTATCATATTACTGAGGTTACAACCTCTGGAAACCACTTTCATATTACTCATGTTACTGTCATAGTACTCAGGTTACAACCTCTAGAAAACACTGTCATATTACTCATGTTACTGTCATAGTACTCAGGTTACAACCTCTAGAAACCACTGTCATATTACTCATGTTACTGTCATAGTACTCAGGTTACAACCTCTAGAAACCACTATCATATTGCTCATGTTACTGTCATAGTACTCAGGTTACAACTTCTAGAAACCACTGTCAAAGTACTCAGGTTACAACCTCTAGAAACCACTGTCATATTACTCATGTTACTGTCATAGTACTCAGGTTACAACCTCTAGAAACCACTATCATATTGCTCATGTTACTGTCATAGTACTCAGGTTACAACTTCTAGAAACCACTGTCAAAGTACTCAGGTTACAACCTCTAGAAACCACTGTCATATTACTCATGTTACTGTCATAGTACTCAGGTTACAACCTCTAGAAACCACTGTCATATTACTCATGTTACTGTCATAGTACTCAGGTTACAACCTCTAGAAAACACTGTCATATTACTCATGTTACTGTCATAGTACTCAGGTTACAACCTCTAGAAACCACTGTCATATTGCTCATGTTACTGTCATAGTACTCAGGTTACAACCTCTAGAAACCACTATCATATTGCTCATGTTACTGTCATAGTACTCAGGTTACAACTTCTAGAAACCACTGTCAAAGTACTCAGGTTACAACCTCTAGAAACCACTTTCATCATTGTACGCATGATACAACCTTTTAGAAACCACTGCTATCATAGTACTGAGGTTACAACCTCTGGAAACCACTTTCATAGTACTCAGGTACAACCTCTAGAAACCACTGTCATATTACTCATGTTACTGTCATAGTACTCACGTTACAACTTCTAGAAACCACAGTCAAAGTACTCAGGTTACAACCTCTAGAAAACATTTTCATCATTGTACACATGATACAACCTCTAGAAACCACTTCTGTCATAGTACTCATGATACAACCTCTGGAAACAACTGTCATAGTTGCCATCAAGTTCTAGAATCAGAACATGTCTAGCTATAACCTACATAACTGATTTCCTCTAACCACAGGCCTTAAGAGGCTGTGTGAACCATTCAAGACCAATCAGAATTGCTACCATTTTATTTTATAAACTCATATTAAAAAGACAAGACTAGACATAAAAAGAGGGGAAAAATTGAGTGAGCTGCACAGAAAGCTATTAACTTCTGTTCCCCCATCCCCCTAATGAGTAAGAGTCATTTTCTTTAACATAAAAAATAATGAATGTATCACTTAAAGACCATTAAGAAGCCACAGCATTCCTTTGACTGAAAGACAGGATAATAAGTAACATACACTGAATGAAACACGTGTGAAGAAGCTGAGGGATAGAAAACCCAATGAGCCAATGAGTGTAAGTGTGTGACAGTGCAGATGTGACAGGAGTGGAGATGAACAGCCCTCTGTGCTGTCAAAGCCCATCTGTGACACACACACACAAACGTGCGCCCACACAGGTTTGTGTAGCTATTCCTCTCAGGATATTGCACTGACTTTAATTTATTTGGACAGACTGAACAAAACCCTAATCTTAATCTACCCAAAGTTCAAATCACCACAATTTAGTCCTGAATTTAACCAGTTCTTCAGAAACGAGGTTCTGTCTCATGAGGACCAGGTTTACATCTCCATGAGGACTACTGGTCCTGACAAGGTCAGTTATTGTGCCAGAAAATGTCCTAAAAGGGTAATAAATAGAAGAATACACACATATGTCCTAGCCCCCCACCCTACTTTTAACCATCACAACTAAAAGCCTAACCCTAAAACCAAGTCTTCACCTATAAACAGCCATTTTAAGGTGTCCTCACTTTCACAAAATGTCCTCATTTCCTGTGGTTTACAAGTGTTAGTATAGTCCTCACAAAGATGTACAAGTGCACACGCACGCGCGGTTGAAGGAGAAGAGGGAGGTAATAGGAACGGAGATTAGACTTTCGATTAAACCGCTTTCTTATTCCGCAGACTTCCAACAGCTTTGACACAGAGTGGCTGTGAAGCAGACGCAGCCAATTTACCTTCAGCTTGTACAAACAGACACCGACTTTGAACGCTCAATTCTTGGAGTGTGTGTGAAGTTTCCAATCGGCAGCGCAGGCACTCAAAGAGGGAACGTGTCATCTCTGATGCTGCAGGAGGCCAAGGTGTGCGTGTTTGTGTGTGTGCGTGCGTGCGTGCATGCGTGCGTGTGTGTGTGCACTCGTCAACCCACCAAAAGTGGACTTTGGCGTTGTTATGCACTTACCAACAGGGGACCTTCACGCTAACAGGGGACATTTTGTCAGGCCCCCTGTTGGTCATGCTTTGAAATTGAAATTATGTCTCAGACCCTCCTCCACATTTTAATGAGGCTATTAAACAAACTTAAAACATGACATTGCCCCTTTTGGGGGTAATACATCCTCAAACTGACTTAATCTGTATATCACTCGCAATCTGATCAGTCTTAGTTTCTCATACATTACTCTATTGTTGTTGTTAAGAAGAAACAGTTGAGATTTTTCAGATGGGTTGTTGATGACCCAAGTATTTTCCCATTAAAAACTCATTGGGTTTAAACAAAATTTAGTGTGTGTATATGGGATGAGACACAACCAAATTTCAACCTGCTGTCCTCTTCCAGCTCCATAACTTTAATTCTAACCCTGTACAATTGGCCCAGTTAGCAAAATCCTGTCTACAGTTTTAGCCGGATCAATCTGAATTTTTCATCATAGGTAGATAATCACCCAACTGTGTTTTCATTAAATTTTGGGAAGAATCTACCTCCTGACAATGTCACAAAAAATGATGAACCTGTCAAGAAACTGCCATATATATAATGAGCAAAACTATAAAAAAAATAATAATATTCTTGTCAAAACTGATCAGATTTTAATGAAAGTTGGTGTGTGTATATTTCACCCTACCCTTATAACCCTTATAAACCTTGTTTACAATAGCCTACAATCAACAAACTAAACATCTTTTGACTTAATGCTAACTGCAACAGCTAACAACTGGAACATTTCACCAATAAATCAATTTTGTCTTTTTTTTTTTTTTTAAATTGACCTTACCTTTAAGAAAACATGCATTTGTTCCTATAGATGTCTTCCCAACAATGTAAAGACTATATAGACACAGTCCTCACTCTGTCACACCATGAAATGTGTGGTTATTGCTTTTATTCAGATTATGGTTAGGTTTAAATTGAGGAGTACAGACGTGTTTGTGTTGTGTGTGTTAGTGTGCGCTCATGCATATGCAAACGGAACAATTACGTGGCGACATGAAATAAACAAAACAACAAAGAAGCTGTCAGCAGAAAGCAGACTGGGTCCACGGGAGACGGCGGTGACGGAGTGTGCACACGTGATTGCGCACACACACACACACACACACACACACACAAAGCAGGTCACGACTAAAAAAGTGTGTAGTAAAGACAAACTGCTGTCGTCCCATCAGAGACTCGGGGCTCGGCGAAACAGAGAGAAGAGAACAGATTCACACAAAAACAAATGCTTACAAATTCATGTTTTCACTTTGTTATGAGAAAACAAAGGACTGGATTTTGTTGAGGACATTACATTCATTACAAACTCCCCTCCCCCACCTCCTCTCTATCTCCCATGCATTTGTTCCTTTGGACTTTTGGGTAGTAACTTCTACTTACCTTCTGTCTGCACAGGTTTTTTTGAGTAATTTAGCATCATAAATACATTTTTATTGGAACCTGTGTATCATTCCATATCAGCACAACTAATTTATTGTGAAATTCAGAGAAATATCTATCATCTATAATTTTTATTGCACTATATTGATGGAATATCATGACATCACTTTTAGCTCATATTGCCCACCCCTACTGAATAGTTGTTTTCATCAAAAATGTTTTCAATTTTTTTCACTTGAGTGGCTCCCTACTTTGCCAAATTAGATGCCCAAGAGAGCTGAACACAAATGCACAAATATCACACACAAATCATTTTAAATGAAATGTTTTCTAGATATCACAAACGGTCTGGGAGTTACGGTAATAAGAAGTATGCGTGCCGAATCCTGTTGGCGATGGTAACAGAAGGGTTAAAATCCCAATTGGATAGATGGATCTCAGAGTAGAACTGAAATTCTTAGAACAAGCTGAAAATTGACATGGAAACAATACACTCTTTATGCCTCTGTGACATGTAAATCTATTTTATGTATTATATTTTTGCTGCCGTAGCATATCACACATGCTCCCTCCTGTTCATTCTGTCTGTCTTTCTTTACAGTTTCTTTTCTTTGAGAGTGAGAAGTGAGAAGGGAATAATACTTCAGGCTGAGAATTAGCCACCGACTCAAAATATCCACAGGAAATCTTGACAAGGTGTCAAACAGCAGCAGCAGTGTGTGAGTCTGTGTGTGTGTGGGTGTGCGATGTATTTGTGTGTGCCACAGTCAGCAAGAACAACATATGGCTCCATTAAAAATAACACAGTTCAATTACAAGAATAGGTGAGATCTGCCAACACAGCAGTGCAGCCACCGAAAGGAACGGGCTACTTTACTTTTATGTCTCAGCGTGAACAACAACAGAACAACGGACCCTAAACACTCGGCAATAAATCACGATGTGAGCCAATAAACGCCGAGCTAAATCTGATCACTGTGGTTTGCTTTCAGAGACATGGAAATCTGACATCGGAAAGTGAGATGTTCCAAAACTGATCTTTGGGATCGATATTGGCTAAAATAAAGCAAATTCAATCCTGTTCCTTTAACTGTGTACACGTTTGGATTTGAAGATTGGGATCAGTGTGGGGACCTAACTACATCCTACTATGCCACAGAGAATTGAAATCAAGACAAAAACCCAAAAATGAAGTCTTTTCAGTTTTCAGTTAGTTGCTAAGTTTGAATCTGCTTGTCAGGCATGAATCAGAATCTAAATTCAATATTTTTGTCACATAAAACAAGGTATTAAGTGCAATTTTTACATATTACTAGACATCCCCAGGTAATACTAATCCCGTGCAAATAGGGCTTCTGTATGTTTAAAACATATTCCTTATACAAGTGGCTAAATGATATGCAATTGTGGATTTAGACATTTAGATCAAAGTTCCAAAACCTAAATTAACTGATATAACTGGTTTAACAACTATTCAAATCAAATTAAAAAATATTTGTTGACATTTTGTTGCTGGCATTTGAAACAAAGTTCTACTTCCCCTGCATATTTTTAACCTATACTTGTGACCTTGTTCTTGTGTGTAAGACAAATGAAGTTAACAATCAGTGTTAAAATGAATAAAATAGAATTTGGGCCACTGGGCCAGTGGAATTAATAGGTAACAGCTACCAAATCCATTATAGACAATACTGAGCAACTACTGTAATGTTTCAAAAAAAAAAAAGAAAAAAGGTCAGTGTAAAAATGTGTCCACACAACCGAAGATTATATCTCACAGAAAAGACCAGACAGAAGAAATGCTCTGTTACAATTCTGCTGTCAGGAGTCAAAAGGCCCCGTAGCGTTTTCACCTCACCAACCCTGAGGCTGTTTCTGCTCCGCATTAATGACCGTCCCTGTCTGTGTATTTGTCAGCATCAGTAGTCCTCATGGAGACCAAAACCTGGTCCTAATTAGGCAGAACCTCATCTCTGATGAAGTGGTTAAGTTAAGGGCTAATATTTGAATTGTGGTCAGGTTCAGGTTATGTGAAACCCTTTGTTAAGTGCTGTCCAAATGAGTGGAAGTCAAGGCAGTGTCTTAAGAGGAATATCTGTGTGTGTGTGTGTGTGTACACACAGTGGAGTGGTGTAGTCTGTTCTTGCCTCGGGGAAAAATCAAACTCTCAGCATGTATGGATGAACTAACAGGTATCAAACACACACACACACACACACAGCCCTATTTCTAATCCCAACTCCTGAAACAACCGGTTTCAGCCTGCTGTCACACCACAAGACCAACACTAACACCAAACCTCCGAAACAAAAAACAGATGAATAACGAGGGAGAGAATGGGAAAAAAAGGGGCAGGAAACAATGAGAGGGGAGGCAAAGAGAGAAAGAAAGGAAAGAAAGAAGGTGACAGAAATTTTCAATCAAGGCAAGGAGAGGAGAAGTACGGAAATGAGGATACAGACGGTGAGGAAAGGAAAGAGACAAAAATGGAAAGATGAGCAAAAAGGGAGAAAAGTGTAAACACAAGCGATACGGGGGGAAGGAAGGAGACTCGTGTTTCTGCCTGAGGAGTGAAACAGATCATAATTAATGTTTACACACAAAACACAGACTTTAACCCTTTAACACTAAGCCCCAAAATGTCTGTCTGGACTTTTTTTGTTGTTGCTTATTTTCACCATGAAAGAGCCAGAAAAGGATCCTGTGCGTAAGTAGCTTTTGTCTGCGCCCAGAATAACTTTGAATATTTGGCAGTACAATTTACTGCATGTTAAAGTAGTGTATCAATATTAAATCTGAAATGTGAACGGTGTAAAACATATTTGAAATAACATCTGTTTGAGTTTTTCTCTCATTGTCCAAAAACGGGGAAAAAAAAATAATTGAAACTTATGTTACCAGAAACTTATTTCCAACTGTCTCCTCTCTGATGACAAAGACGCTGATTCGCCGGCGAGTGAAATTACTGTAATAACCACACGTTGGCTTTGACTTGCAACTTCTCAACTTTCAAGAAACTGTTGGAATTTTTCCGTTAGCACAAACCGCCGCGTAAACAGGTGATGGAAAGTTCGCAAACGTGTCGTCAGTGATACGTTTGTGATATTGAATAATCAATAATCAGTCTCGTAGCAAAACTTTATCAGTTTCAATCAATCAAATGTGATCATTTGCTGCTCTTATTATTGAATCGAGCATTTTGAGGTTTTAGGTTAAAAAAAATAACAATAAATAGCAGAATAATCAGTTAATCAATAACAGTAATAATCCTTAGTTGTATATATTGACACAAATTTCTACTTAATTCATTTTTTAATATTGAAAACTTTCAATATAAGCTGAGTAGTATAAGATTAGTAAACTAATGTGAGTGTCTTGACCTCAGTGGACCTGCAGGAAGAGGAAGAGGAAGAGGAAGAGGGGGGCTGTGCCTTTTCCGTCTCCAAACCATGACTCTGCAAAAGTCCATAGGCCAAGCAAAGCCGCAGGGCTTCCAGTGCAATATCACATTTTCATAATGAGAGCCAATGAGCTGTAAATCCCTGCTGACAGAGTTATGGAGTGAGAAGAGCTTATGGTGGCGATACTGAAAATATTAAACAGTCTCCGCCCATGTGTGTGTGTGTGTGTGTGTGTGTGTGTGTGCAGTGTATACTTTATATTCTTATATGTGTTTAACAAAAGACAGCTACGTGTGACGCTGTTTAAAGGAGGGTGGTCGTAAAACCTTTACTGTTTCTTTTAGCTTAATACAATAATTGATGGAAAAATACATAGTTGTCTTCACTGCTGTAAAAAGAGATGTGGGTGCAAAAAGTGACATATTACGTTAAAAAGAAAAGGTTAATAAACGCCATGTCATGGAATAAATTTTATTTTTAGGTGGTTTGAATTTTCTATAAAAATTTAACTTGATATTATCTTTGACAGATGTTTTACTGCAAATTTTCTTGAAATTAGCTTCCTTTTTTCCAAATAAAATAACAATATTATCTGTATTATACTGTAATTAGCTGAATTTCAGTTTTTTTTTTTAAAGCACATTTAAACTGAGAAGTCCTTAAACATGCTGAAAGGCAACAGAGAATATGTTTTATGAAAAAAAAATAACAGTAAAAGTCTTTTTATTGATTCTTTGCAAAAGGTCAAACAAGCAGAGACTCTGGAGCCTTTCGCCATTTAGTATTTTTTTTTTTTTACTGTAATCATTTTTTCAGAAACATACTTGAAAAAAATGTGTATATATATATATATATATATATATAGTCGCTAAAATCTAATTTATTGCAGAGAGACCGTCTCTGTTATGCGTGTTTTGTTATTGACTTCCATCAATTCTTTCCCGTCTAAACTTTAATGTTAACCAATTCACACTCGACCTCACCTTTCACCTTTCTGTTGAAAGGTCAAGGTTAGGCAGCACGATGACAGTGTGCAGTTTAGTGCCTACAGAAAATAAAGGTCAGTCAGTGGCATGTTGCTCCCATGAAAACATGAACGTGTATTAATCACTTCACTAACAGCCGTCCAGGTTATTTCACTCTGCTTTATGTGCAACACGTCTGGTTAAATCGACACATCAGACATTTTCATAAAGATAAAGAAGAAACAGAGTATACACTTTAGGCTGAAGGCTAATTTTAAAATGCCACTGAATCAGTGGCAAACTGATAAAACTAATTACTTGGTTACATCCTTATTAAAACTAGTCAATAATGCATTTATCCTTGTATAATAAACTGGAAAGACATGACAATTGAAACAAATACAAATATACACGAGGCATTTACAGTACAAAACACTTCACATTTGATCAACAACAACAAAAGTGTGTTGGGATACGATGATTAATCACAAAATCTATGGTATGTCATTTGTTTCTGGGATTTTTTTCCATCTAATTTGTTGAAATACTAATAATACGACAATCAATTGTTTGACTGGGACCACATGGAATAACTGACCCACACACCTGACTGTCACTCAGTATGATTACATGCACAGTTTAATCGGGCTAAGGCCATAGTCTGACTAAGACAGACAATTGGACAATTTGCAGAATGCGAGTACACATGCGGAGGACAAAATGGATTTATTGGCCGTGTACGTCGGACTCCCCCTTCTGTGTGGTGTAGCCTGCTATGTTTAGTTCTTCTGCCTTTTATGGTGCGTTCCACTTTAAGTTGGAAGTCGCAATTTCCAACCTGAGCAGCCACTCCAGTTTAAGAAATGCTACGTCAAATCAACTCAACTCGTACGTCCAGCTCAGAAAGTTCTGACTTCTGATGTAAATACTGTAGCTTTAATATGATCCCTATATACAGTAGAAAACCAATCAACTTTTCCATGTCTTACTTTCTGCAGAATTATGAACTGCATCCATCTGTCAACCTCTTATCCCAGATCGGGTTGTGGGAGGTAGCAGCTCTAGCAGGGTGCCCCAGACTTTCCTTTCCCTAGCCACATCATCTAGCTCTGACCGGTGGATCCCCAGGCGCTCCCAAGCCCGTGAGGAGATATAATCTCTCCATCTAGTCCTTGGTTTGCCCCTAGGTCTCCTCCCAGTTGGACGTGCCGTGAACACCTGGTGGCATCCTTAACAGATACCCAAACCACCTTAACTGGCTCCTTTCGACACAAAGGAGCAACGGCTTTGGTCCAAGTCCCTCCCAGATGGCTGACCTTCTCACTCTATCTCTAAAGAAGACCCCGGCGACCCTTCTGAGACCCATCGCTCATAACCATTGGTGAAAGTAGGGACTGGACTGGTAGACCTTAGCCTTTAAGCTCAGCTCCCTTTGGTCACAATGGTGTGGTAGAGCGAACGCAATACTGCCCCACTTCTTCCGACCAATCTCACACTCCATTGTTCCCTCCATTGTTGTGAAGAATATCCCGAGATACTTAATCTTTCACTTGGGGTAGAGACTCATTCCCAAAGAATCATGAACTCAAAACAATAAATCATTCCATGAAATTGTCCTAGCATGTAAAGGTAACTCAAAGGTCTTGAGTGAAGATCTATATGTTTGAGAAACAATAAACAAAATGACCATCCCTCCTATATGGATCATTTCTCTCAGCTCATGAAAGACAAATGTGCACATCAACACATCGCAAATGAAAAGCACCAAACACTTGCCTGTTTCTCCCTCTCCTAACACCTCTCTGCCTGTCTGTCTCTCTCTCCCACTCCTTAAGAGTGGTTTACGTGAAACGTGATGGATTCCCACGGCAATCCATCCTGCCACCGTGAGACACTGGTGCTCCGCCTCTCTAATTCTGCTCCTCGCTCAGGATGGATGGCAAACATCCTGGAACGAGCTGCACACCTTTACTTCGACTCGACTGATCATCTGTTCTTGGCTAACAGACAGACAGACAGACAGAGAGACAGAGATATGGGGGAGGAGGTGGAGGAAGGGGAGAGAGACAGAAGTCAGAATGAGGTGTGTAGAGAGGCGGAAACGAGACAGCAGAGAAGAAGGAAGGAAAAATGATTGAGATTGCTGGTGTTCAGTCAGTAGATTCTCGGGGAGAGTGCAAGTGATGGAGGCCGACAACACCTCGTGCAGCTGCAGAAAGTGACAACCTTTCTTTCAGGCGAACAGACAGACAGACAGACAGATTGCGCAGCCTCACAATGTTTTCACAGACAACAGGATTGTTTCCACTGTGTGTTGTTACCACCGGCTGCTGTGAGCAATAGGAACCCACGCCAAAGAGCCACAGTTTGAATTTTTATTCACAAGCAGAGTTACAGGAGACGAGAGGAGCTAAGAGTTTGAAATCTGGAAAATCTGTAGCCACTAGATATAAGGCCACATATTAGGGGTAGCTAAGATAGATAGATAGATAGATAGATAGATAGATAGATAGATAGATAGATAGATAGATAGATAGATAGATAGATAGATAGATAGATAGATAGATAGATAGATAGATAGATAGATAGATAGATAGATTTTAACTATTCCAGAGAATATCTAACTTTACATATCCCATTTTTAAGCAGCAAATTCTATTCTATTCTATTTCCAATTATCTCCTATAATTCAAATACTGCAAACTCTCTGTTTACAGTTTATATTTGTCCTAATCATCACTTTTCAAAGTATTTTTTTTTTTATAATTAGTTAATGGAATAATCATTGCAGCCCTACATGTGAATAGTTCATATGGTCTGTTGGCAAATATGTGACCTCATCATGCAGTGCAGGATTTGTTGACTTAACACGACACAAAAAAAGTGAATTCAATCAGTCAGACAAATATTTAAGATCCCTCCCCATGTCCGTGTGCGATCTTCAGCCTCTGATACATTGACTTCTTTATCCCGTTACGACAGACAGAGGGTCAGCTAAAATAAATGCCAAGGCCTTGTCACACTAAATGCCAAGCGTGTTTGGCTTTCGCACACCAAGAACGACCATTAACCTCGATTCATCTGCTGAATGGCAGCCGCGGTAAAGTCAAATGTGATCAATACGGCTCCTTTTTACCCTCCAACTCGCCTTGGCAGAAACCTTCAATGTATTGATGACTTCAGCTCTGCAGGTGCTAAAAGATCCTGAGGAGTTTTTACAAAGACACAGCAGCTCCAAGACTCACCCTGGTCTCGATATAATTTATCAAGATTTATTACTTTCATTCTCATATAAAGCATGTTGTGATTGTTATTTATAAGCCCCAATAACCTTATATTAATATTCATTTCTTATGACGTTTTCATTGGCCAGGTGCGGCTGAAGGAGGTCGGTACAATAGCAACTCATTCTTTTCAGTTTCCTGCAGCTCAGCACTGCTTACGGTATATTGTCACAACTGTTTTGCAAATGCAATAACATTGTTTTTGCATGTAACGAGGAAAAAAGTGCACTGTTTCCACCCTGAACCCTGATTGCCTCTTCACTCTGATTACAGCCCGGAGTCACTGAAGTCTCTGTGAAGGGGCTGTAGGAATGCAAATGTCACTGCCAAAAGTTTCCGGAACTTTTCTTGGAAGCTCCTTAGAGCCAAATTTGCAGAAAATGTCTGAGTAGCAAACTCTCTCAGCGAGTGAGTGGGCGAGTGTTCTGCCTACATTTGACTTTGGTGTAGAAGTTCCAAAAATGTCCCTGCTGCTGTGAATCCGTCTGACCCTGACAATCTCCTGCTGCATTAGGCTTACGTGCAGTTCCAGACCTTCTACATAGTTCACATCTGAAAAACAGCTCATGTAGATAAACAAACTCATGGGTATGGTTGTATAAGTGTATTCGTGGAGAACGGTTTGCTTAGCAACAAATCTGTCGCATCTCAACCACACCCAGGGTTCCCACACCTTGGTTGACATCAAATTCGCAGACTTTCCTGGACCAATTCCCTCAAATTCAATGACCACATTCAAGAGCCGCTTCGTCCACTTTATGTGCGGCACGCTCTGCATCTGGACAAGTGATTGTCATCGTGATCTTGGACAAAGTCAGTGTTTGTAACTTTCTTTGGTGAGACAGAGATCTGGGAATTTTCACTTCTCAGGCATCACGTCATTTGACTTTACTCACTTGTTGTTCTGCGCGGAATCTCACGTCAACCGGCGAGAGAGAGAGAGAGAGACAGTGGACAGTGTCCACAACACCACTTATAATTACAACTCAGCATTTGCTCTGCGTAGGCCTCGTCTACGTACATCAACCAATGCAGGGCATGAAACAGTAGGCGGCGTCATAACAAACAAGGCAGACGTTTACCTAAATATCAACTTCACTTCTTTCTTGCACAAAATTCAAGCACTTTCAATAACCAATATTTCTATTTATTGATTGATTTTTGAAATGTCAAGGGCCTTGAAGGATTTCAAGGACCCATGGGAAACACTGGTGTCACGGCCTGTCAAGTCAACCGCTGATGAGATTTTGTGTTTGAGAACTAATGACTCTAGAGAACTTAATCAATGAGCACGTGCAGCATCGAGGATCTTGGGCTTCAACTGACTCCGCGTCACGTGCATGGCAAAGTGACACTAAGTGTTGCCGTGACAGCGATCCAGACACCAGCTAACAGGCACACACAGATATTCTTTAAATGAAACGAGATAATTGCATTAAATTAAGACTTGTTTGGTTATCGTACCCTTGGGAACATCCTTGCTTATTCAGATTTGCTTTACAGAGGCCACCATCGTGAGCTGACATGCTCCTACAGCAGCCCAAACAAACGTGTGTTTGTTTAATTAAGTGACCAAATAAGAGGCCAAAACTGTGGGACAGATACAAAAGATCCCTGATCTTCATAATCTTCAAGATACATGTATTTCTTTGTGGTATAGGTTCATTTTCTATTTCTTCTACTCCACATGTGCATTGTTACAAAGACACAGGCAAAGCCCGCTAACCTTTATTCCTTTGATCGTGTTCCTTGAATGGACCACACAAAAGTTTGCTTCTGCGGAACTTGCACGCCCTGGTTGTTATTCCTCTCGCTGCTCTCCCATCATGACTTGCATCAAAGATGCGGCGAGACAGAAGTAAAAACCTTTTCCACACTTAAGTTTAGCTCGGCGGACGAGAGCGGCGGACAGAAGTGAGAGGAGGAGGAGGACGGAGGAGAATGTGGATGAGATGGAGAAAATAGGAGGAGGAGGAGGAGGAGAAGCGGAAGAAGAGGGATGAAGGCAAATTGAGAGGGGAAGCGGAGTACGGGAGATAAGCGGCAACAAGGTGACAGGACATTGACTTATGATGTGCTTTAATAGAACTGCTCACAACAAGGCCGGGAAGAAATAACTATAAAAAGAACACACACACACACACACACACACACACACACAGCGCCTGCCACCCATGTGACCACAGCTGACATTTAAATTAATACACTCAGACCTGTTTTCCTCCTGTCATACATATTGAATTCTGCAGCTGCCAAACACTCACAGATGTGACGGCAGCTGCGTCTCCATCTGTGAGTTAAAGCGTTGACATCGTGACTTATTAATGTCGGTGTCTTTATGGGACATTTGTGCAGAACAAAGTTTAACTCCTGTGTGTAAAATCTCATCA
Source organism: Solea solea (assembly GCF_958295425.1). Taxonomy (NCBI): domain Eukaryota; kingdom Metazoa; phylum Chordata; class Actinopteri; order Pleuronectiformes; family Soleidae; genus Solea; species Solea solea. The sequence goes on along the minus strand of NC_081150.1, from coordinate 18,167,667 downwards.
CTGCCCGTCACGATCAGAGGTGTTGTGTTGGCGTCAGCGTAACATTCCTGTCCCACAACACGCACACACCTCAGTGTGTTGGAATACACCAACGTCCCATTTCCCAGCACCGACACAAGCAGAGACATTGTGTTATAGTCTCATCTCAGAGTGTGTGTGTGTGTGTGTGTGTGAATTACAGGATATAACAAATGGCACAAAGCAACACGACGCGGCGTGTGTACATTAATATTGTTTGTGATTCTGTTATTCCAGCTGTCAGACTAAGCATTTTATTTAAGGTCCACTCCTAAATATTGTTTATGTCTCCTGTGTCCTCGCAGCGATGCGGCAACTACAGCAAAGGCTGAAGCCTTCAAGGTTTCGGTTGAACAGCGAGATGCGTTATTATAAGAAAACAAAGCCGCTTATTTTCCCTGACATGATCTCTGGACAACGTCCACGGTCAGAGCTGAATCCGGAGTTTTCAATGATGTCAGACGCATTTACAACCAGCGGGAGGGAAGTTTGGATGGTCCGTCGCAGTTACTGCTAATGAATTCTCTCACTCTCACTCATATATTCTCTGGAGATTTGATAATAGCTGGACTGAAAGCAGCTTAAATTAGTATTAGAAGACCAATTGATATTGAACTTGACCTGGAGCAGTGGGCAGCACTTATCCTGTGCCTGGGGAGCAATGGGGGGGATTGGGTTCCTTGCTCAGCAGAACCCCTTGTCCATTCCAGCAACCCTTCAGTTACGAGCCCACTTCCTTCCCTCTTGGCAGCCACTGACCGTTTCATTTCACCTGAAGAACTACAACAGTCCACTTCACATATTTGTGTATTTATATTTGCATTGTGTGTACAAATCTATGTGGCCAAAAAGGTAAAAGCTAAAGTTAGAAAGGAAAGACGCACTAAATCAATCTATATTGATTGTGTTTTGCTTTTATACTAATGTCAATCTTGTTGAATTAATCAATGTGGGATTTTTTTTCTGTTGTTAATTGAACTCATTGTTGTTTTACCAAAGTCAAACTTGGTTTGACAGACTTCGTTCCTGGTCTTTCCCGCCATGTACCTGACCACTCCCACTTCCTGTCCCCACTGTTCTCACCAGGTCAACCTGTGTATAGATATAAATCCTCCAGAACTCACCACATGTCATTGCTGTGCATTGTTCTCTTGTGTTTTGTTCTCAGTGTTTGCCCCATTTTATGTTTTTGACTTTTTTATATATTCGACTTGCTGTGAATGACTCCCGTTGGACTCCCGCTTTAATCCCGTTGGATTAAAGCGTCTGGATTTTAGCCGTGACTTGTGTTGTTTGTCCTCTCTGTCTCCCAGTTTTTTATTTTCTTGTTGAACAAACCGATGTAGGTTTTGTCAGTTTTACTCACGTCAGTGTTGTTAAATACACCAATGTCGGTTCAGTGATACTTTTCCCATTCTTAACGTTGCTTTCAGTGCATTATAAGCATCCGTTTTAATTAAACTACCACAGATAAAGAAAGAAAGAAAAGAGCTGAAATCACCAGTCGAATAAAGAGAAGTCAGAGAGGAAGAAATTGAAGGCAAATGTTTTTGATTTGCTGTATAGTCGACTCCACACCTTTCACCACAACCCTCTCCCACACTCACACAATCTTCTCTCCTCTGACCATGACAGGAATCTGAATAAAGCGTTTCCGCGAGCCGCTCAGTAGATTGCACTCCTATGATATCAAACATTCTTTGGGGAGACAGTAATTGGTTTAGCCAGCTGTTATCTATGTACAGTAAAACTGTTCAATCCAGTGCCGCTCAGTGGGAGGTGAGATCTCTATCTGCCCCCTTCATTCACAGCTTAATTCAATTGGAGGGCAATTATCGACCACCCCAAGGCTTCAACATCCTTGTTGGTTTCTGTTCTCATCAGGGAGCCTCGCAGCAGGATTCCTCCTCCTCCTCCTCCTCCTCCTCCTCTTCCTCCCCCCGCCCCTCTTCCACTGCACTGGGTGATGTCTGTATTGATGTTGCGGTGTGTAAACACCAGACCAGGCAGTGGCAAACAGGCGAGAAGACTCCGCCAGCCACAACCACCGGGAGTCAAAAGATTGTAAAGCTTACAGATTTGTACGTTTGCAGATGAAAGACGTTAAAGAGGCTCTCAGCAAACACATGTTTGTCCTTGTGGGTGTAGAAGCACGAAATGGGCTGATTTTCACAAAGCAGATTTTTCATTTCATCACAAAGGCCAGTGACTAACATCAGACAAGGTCCTTCAATCACGGCTAATGATTGCTTTACCTGACTCTGCCATCCATCCATCCATCTTTTGCTGCTTTATCCTCCACATGGGGGTCACAGTGGGGGGCCATCGCTACTGACATAGGGCGACTGTGTCATATTAATTTAATTAATATTAAGATTGCCAGGTTTGGAAAGTCTGGACAAAAAATAACAACGCATTACATTTTTGTTTTTCTAGAATCCAATTCACACCACGTTTGTAGGTGCTTTGAAATGCAATTTAAATCAAGTGATCATGTCTGAGTCAAATAAATATTTGTCATATTTATCATTTGTCAGTTTTGATTTCAGGGTCACAATTCAATTCTCTATCTTTTTCTTTCTCTCTTTTAGCGCAAATGGGTCTGGCTTCTTTAGATTTTTTGACTGTTTTATGTCATCGTTTCCTTTTCGGTGGACTTCTCTACGAGGTGTCATGAGTGATATAATGTCCATCATCGAGATAATGAGGCCGTCTGGATTCATTTAGATTTTTTGGGCAAAAAAATGTTCAACGAGTGAGTTCTTCTTTCTGCTCCTTTTTTCCAAGATAACTTCAACCGGTTGGGAATTACGGCCCTGAGAAGCTGACGCCACAAACGTGTGCCAATCTTGTCTGTGATTGGACGCTCATTCTGCGGAAGTCCTGAGGTTCTACCGTAATGACAAGTATATGAGCACAACGCTCTATTTCTCTGCTTTCCAGTATCCATGAATCCATCTTCTAGCGCTTTATCCTCCACATGAGGGTTGTGGGGGCGGGTCACACCCTGGACAGATCGCCAGACGACAGAATTGGTAACATAGGTTTCCCACCACTGAATAAGGTCATGTGACTGACGCTACAAACGCGTCTGTAGCGCTAGTTATCGCTTTAAATGAAGACATAGGAGTTGTCTGTGTTAACGGAGTTGTTGTCGTAGTTACGTCTACGTCTCCACGTCCTGTGCTTTGCTACACACACCGTGGTTTTCTTGGCGACAGCGATAACTCACCGGTGATTTCGGAGAAGCGGGACGGGATTGGAGTTCAGTCGATGTGTCGCTCAGATCAGCAGTTGCAGTGATTACTATGAATTGGCAGCAGCTTCGGGTTAGCGTGTTGTCGCGGTTCAATCCGCAATTCCACCTTGATTCGAAGTTTTAGATATCAACATGGTTTCGATATCGTGACAAAGCCAACATTAAAATGCTGTTCCATTAATATGTTTCGGCCACTAACAACTGCATCATTCCTTGTTATCACTTTGTTCTCTCGCACACAAATGAAGACGACAGACAGCATTGATCACAGCTCACATTTAGACGACGATTTCAGGGACAGCGATGGAAGACGAGGGGGCGAGAGAGGCCGCCCAGACCTCGGAGTGTCTAAAACCCTGCGTGCCGACGGGCCCTTGAAATAAGTTGCTCAGTCAATGACAAATGGACGCATGAGAGAAGAGAGAGAGAGAGAGACGAGAAATGAAAGCACGACTCGAGTGTTTAGCTCAGTTCAGCCGTCAGAATAAGCTCTTTGATTTCTCGTATTGAATATCAGAAAATGCCAGACTGAGGCAAACAATGGACTAATGCGCTGTTTATTTCGTGAAGCAGCCCCTTAAGCACTTTTACCCTTTTGTGTTTTATGCAGCACACTGGGTTTGTTTTTTTTTCTGTTTTCACTTCTGCAAAATAGCATGTTTCCTATGAATTCCGTAAACACCTCAGTGAACCTAAAAAAAAACATTTGTTTTGCTTCTCTATAGAAGCTGCAATCAGCAGCTCATAAAACCACCAAAAGCTTTTGTGAATGAAAACACTTCCATACACACTGTGCTATTTATTGTTCCTGTAATAACACTCTCCTGTTTTATTGTCACCACACTCCCAGTAATAGCAACTTTCAATACATCTGCAGAACAACATACATTAACGGAGAAAACCATTCAGTGCAAATGGGAATTTCAGAGCATCCGAGGCCATCGTTGCCTGATGACATAAAGATGTCCTTTGTGTCGCTATCACACAAAGTTGCATGTTTTCTTAACTTGAAAGACTCTCTACATTAACAACAAAACGATGGTTGTTCGGTTTAAAAATGACCTTCTATAATCACATTCCCTCAGACCGTTGTTGTAAATCATGTGCGGATACTAACAGAAGGGTTTCCTCGCAACAGGCACCTGAAACAAAGACTGTCGCTTGTAACGTCAGGAGGAAATTATTGCACTTGTAATATTACATAATAAATCAAAGCAGCCTGAAGGAGGGGGGGGGGGGGGGGGGGGGGGAAAGAGCCAGGATACTCGCAAAAGTTAATCATAAAACTGAAACCTGTGTGTGTGTGGAAATCTGTCAGATTCTGTCGTCAGCAGGTGGCAATAATCAGTCAATCACAATCAATCACAAGGTGCTGAGTCGGCAGCAGTTAATCACAGTGTGCCCACGGGGGAAAAAAGAAAATATTGAGAGCTTAGTTTAACAATGACGGTGCTGCTTTTCTGAGGGTTTACGAGGGAACAGTGATGTGAGGATCAAACCCGCGCAGTGTAAAGTCAGGTTCAAGTTAGACATGGAGAAGCTTGACTCGTGTTTCATGACAGAGACACTTATGGTCTGAAGTTTCCAGTTATCTAACATTTCTCTCCTTTATCAGATGAATCAGTAGATGATGGAATGATTCTGGGAATGTGGAAGTAGATTAGAAAGAAAATGGGAACTATGCTTTTGAAGTTTGAAAGTCTTAAGTAAATGCAACTACGGTCACTTAAGTCAATCAGTAGATATAAGGTAAACACAACTTTGGACTAATAGTTATTATTTACTGGCTTTGTTCGGTGGAAAAGATGGTTTTATAGTTCATCATCTGATCATGACACAGTTCCTGCACGACTTGTTCTAGTCTACTTGTTGTTTTTTGCTTTTCTATTAAAGATAGTACCTGGTGCTTTTTTTTAGTACCTGCTCTGACGAGGTTCCAAGCGAGCTGAGCCGATACTAAAAATGTGACGTCGACAGACTGCCGGCCACTGATTGGTAAGAGAGTGTCGTCACTGGAAGAGTCATGAGCGTGGCGTCCGACATAAGAATCAAAGTGAACAATGCCAAACTGTAGACCAGTTAAAATGACTTAAAAATTCTGAAAATATGCCTTAATCACCAACATTTAGCAAAGGAAATGTCTAAAATCGATCGTGAGCCCAATCACAACCCGTTCAGTTATATTTCACTGAGTCTGGAAGTACTGAACGATTCTGTGAACAAATCTTTTTAATGAACTGATTCAGTTACACCGAAAACAACTGCTTTACAAGTCACTAGTTATAATGGAAAAGCACCATTTGTACCGATAGTCCTGATAAACTGGACTAAGGACAGAAAGACTGCGGTATATAATGAGGCAGTCAGGTAATTCAACCTTTAAACAAAACAAAAAAATTCATCAGTTTACACTGACTGTCCAAGTATGTCTGCAGACTACACCACATATACAGGTGCTAACAACAAAACCTGAAGTGCACGCTCATTTGCACTCTGCAGGCGTCAGGATCCATTGTGGTTCTCCTTTGCCTAAAATTTCTAAAAACCTAAAATATGCAGTAGATGACACACGAGGTAGCATGTCTCGGGGAAAAAGTGACAATGTTGTCCCGCGTGTAATGGTTTTCTGTCGTTCAGCTGCCTGCCGTAGCTAAACTTTTCTCAAAGGAGGTGAACTCTTCCCACCTCAGATCGCCGACTGCTGAGCTTTTCCTTCTCTCGACAGTCGATGTCTCGCTCGCTCGCTCTCTCTCACACTCACACACACCTAGTTACCGACACACACACCACGAACATGTTCTGTCTCAGCAACAGTGACGCTCAGCTTCCCTGACAACCGTGAAATATGGATATGAAAGCACCACGGGAAGAACACATGCTCCGTGCTTGGGAACTGCACTACTAATTAATCTGTATCTAATAAACAGTAGTCAAACACACACGTCGCTAACACGCACAAGCTCCGACTGTCACATTGCTAATGGCTGCCAAAGTGAAGGCCCTCAACACTCTGCATGACACAAAAGTAGTGACTAGGAACTGCAGTGACAAAAAGCAAGAACACGGAAGGGACCGTTTATTGCTCCAGTCGTCATAGACACAGCAAAAGCAGATGAAAAAAAGCCAGTCTTACTTTGAGTATTCTTCATTATCTCTGTCGCAGCGAGAGTCCTTGTGTTTCTCCCAGTCTTTGCCATGTTTACACGTGGTCAGCAGGATAATATCTTCCCCGTTGTGGATGTGATAAAGAGCGTTCCTCGTCTCTGAGCCGATGCCAGTGAGGTAGCGCTTCCCCTTGAAAACCAGCAGGTACTTCCTGGACGGTGGCGCCTCATTGAGCGTCAGATAACCTATCCCGCCGCCCTTTAGAGGGTGATCCTTGGAGAACAGAGGGATGGAAATATCAAAGTTTGGCCTGAAGTTGACCACATCAGCGCTGGCCTTGGCCAACATGGCCTGGCCCACCTCGAAGCCCAAATCCTCCGTGTAGTCCGGCCAGGTGCCGGAGTACAGGTTGAAAATGAGGTGGTTCCTGCCATCGTTCCACGTGGGCAGGCTTTGGATGCGGGACCTGACGTTCTGGACGTACTGAGCAGAGAGCTGGTCCCGGTCCAGCGTGTCCACCGCCAGAACAAACAGACAGGCCCTTGTGGGGTCCGTGGTGTGGAAGCGAGACTCTTCGATTGACAACAGGATCTTTCTGTAGGTCTCAGAGATCTCGTCCCCTCTCTGCGGAGGGTAGATGTAAATCCTGAAGCCAGACTGGCAGCGGGCAAAGTCAAAGCAGGTTTCCATGCGGCAGCGCTTGTTCTTGTAGATGATGTCGCGGATCGCCCGTCGTTCATGAGGGGAAGTGTGCTGGTGATGGAGCTGAGGGCTGTCCTCCTGCATTCACACACACACATTCAAGTCATCAACAGCTAGTACAGAGTAAAAATACATCTATTTAAAGTCCAACATTCAGCATTTCAAGGTTTCGGGAAAGTTTGTTTCAGTAACTCACAAGCTACTTGAGAACCTAGACCTGTTCAGCTGCTTATTAAGATCTCATCAGCCAATCACATGGCAGAAATTCATTAAGGCATGTAGACATGGTCAAGATTAGCAGCTGAAGTTCAGACCAAGCATCAGAATATTCCAGAAACTGCTGATCTACTGGGATTTTCATCCACAATCATCTCTAGAGTTTTCTGGATGAAAGAGCCTTGTTTATGCCAGCAGACACTTGTTATAACCAAGGTATGAAGACAACCAACATATCAAACATTGAAGCAGACAGGCTACAGCAGCAGAAGACCACTTCAGACCCTTGATTAGGTACCCAAGATACCTTAAGTAGTAACCTGTGTGGTTAGAGTGTAGACATAAAGATATGTCATACTCCTTGTTTGCTTGTCAACAGGCCTCTGTTTTGGTAGCTCTGCTGGCGTATGTGCCTGGTAAGAACTGCTGGACCCTATTGATCAATGTTCTTTTGAATTGGGTTGTTATGTTTGCAATGCATTTAAAGTCATTTTCACAAAGTGTCAACTCTAAGGTTTCTTTGAATTCAGAGTTCAGGTCATCCTGTACACGACTTCCACATGTGTGAGTTCAAGAATTCTAACCCTGACCAAAGAAGGTCCTTCTCCTCCTGGACTGATAAGTAATTTCATGTCTAGATAATGTTGACCGTGACATGCTGACCATAAGTTTTGCATTTTGCACCTGAAGATGTTAATTTATCAACAAGATTAGAAAGCAGCAGGAGGAAAAAAATAAACAATAAGCAGTTGGTTTCTCATTTATCTTATTAAATGTATGTGTTAAGTCGCATCTTCTTCTTTTGCTCTACAGCTTTGAACGTAGCTACGAGCTCATTAGTCATTGTTAAAGCCAGTTTTATTGGTCCTGTGTGTAACATTTAGAGAGGAGAGTTACTGGCAGAAATTGGATACACTACCTATAGTCTGTTTGTGTTGTGTTCATTTTAAATAAACAATATTGTTTTTGTAGCCTCAAAAATAAGCCTTTTATATACTGTATGTATTTAAGCAAGGGCCTTGCTTTGCGGAGGGCAGCCATCTTGTGGTGCCATGTTTCTACGGCAGCCTGAAGAGACAAACCAGCCAGAGCATACGTATGTTACACATATTAGGAAAGAAGAACATCATACTTTCTGGTACATGACATGCAGGATTTGCAGTCTGGACCTTTTAAAACCAGTAACCAGTTTCAGGCGTGGTCAGAACAAGGGTCTTTATGCATGGAGTCTACATGTTCTCCCCATGTGTGCGTGGGGTTTCTCCGGGTTCTCCGGTTTCCTCCCACATTCCAAAACCATGCAAAATGGGGGATTAGGTAAATTGGACACTGTAAAATGGACCGTAGGTATTAGAGTGAATGGTTGTTTGTCTCTAGATGTGGCTCTAAAATGTCCAGGATGTACCGCGCCTATCGCCCTGTGTCAGCTGAGATTGGCACAAGTGGTAATGGATGGTTGGATAGCTGCAGTGCATAATCCCTACTCATACTGAATGAAACAGTTCAGGGTACCTCCTGCTCGCCTCCCTCCAGGTACGGCTCCAGCAGTGCGGTGGACACCGGCCAGTGCCTGGGCGGTCTGGACGGACTCCTCTGAGGCAGTGGCTGAGGCTGGTACACGTCCTGATACTGGTGGGAGTACTGGTACAGCTGATACTGGTGGTACTGCGGGTCCTGGGGTAACTGGTACTGATACTGGTACGGCGGCTGCTGCTGGAACTCCCCGATTTGCAGACCCCACAGGTAGATGAGGAAGAGAAGACCGGCCCCCACAGACACGAGCAGGTACCGCTTCTTGGCCTGCATGTGTGCTGTGGGGGGGGAGGAAGAGGAGGAGGTGGTGGTGGGTGGGTTTTAGGGGGACCGAGGCAAATAGAGGACGAGGGACGGAGAGAGGACAGGCGGCTGGAACGAGAGGAGGAGGAGGTGGTAGGAGAGGCGGATAGTGACCGAGGACACGGGGAAAAGGTAAAGGAGAGGATAAAGGGTTAATGTAAATGAGGAAAAGCAGGACAGGGAGCAGGGAGGTAGACACCGGTCAGCTTGACCCACAGGAAAAAACTCTCTATCCACAGCTCGGCATTTTGGAATCTGGAAGAAGAAAAACAAATTAACTCATGACATAATGTCACAATAACTCCTTCAGTGTCATTGTGACTCATATTGGTTTTAATGAGCAGCTCTTATTACTGACATCTCATATTAACGTCTTATTAAGTTGTTTTCACCAGTTTCAGTTTCAGTGAAGTGATTTAAATGAAGTAAGCAGTGACTCTTGTGTGAAATAACCTGTGTTATCACCACTGACAATTTTGGACAATATACATTTTGTTCTTTTTAGCCTGATTTCAACTTTACAAATGCACAAATCTCAAGTTTACTTTTTCCAAGTCAGTGCTGATTATGCAGCTCTGTGTCTCTGCAGCACAACTTTTTCAAAAGTGCAAAGATCCTGCTGTTAACACCTCAGTCAATACATGGAGCAGGAGCATAAAAGTGTGTGTGTGTGTGAACTATATGTGCATATATGTATATATATATATATATATATATATATGTACATATATATACTCTTAGATTAGATATCAAGATATTGTCAAAGCTGATAAAGGTCCTCTGGAGATTCTATAGCTGGTTTTCTTTCTCTTTTTACTTCTTGTTGTCTCTGACTACAGAAATATAAAGAAAAATGTCTCTAGAATGGTCAGATCAGATATTCAGAGCTATAAATCAAAGGGTTTGAAAATGTTCCACTATATTCATCCTTTTACATGAGTTCATAAATGAATGAATGAATCCATTCACCTGTTCACAGTGAACACCTGTGGTCCCAGGAAGGGACCGGAGTGTCCGCTGCTCTCCGCTCCACGCAGCCTGAGCAGGAATCCACAGTTTGCACGCGCATCCTCCAGATGATGGATCCTACACAGACCACGTGCGTGGACGGTACCCGCACTGAACTCAGCATCCGCGGGGAACACAGACACACTGCGCTGTCTTCATCCTCCACCGCGTCCCAGTCACACAAACTTTCCCTTGGAAGAAGAAGAAGAAGATGCTGGATTTAGGTGCATCTCCACACGAGAGCAGCAGTGACAGCGGCAGCATCCACGCACAATTAACTGATGCGTAAAACAAGGCGTCTCCAACCCACAGCTTCCTTCATCTCCCTTTTTTTTTTTGACAGAAAGAAAGAAAGAAAATCCAACAAAACTTTCAGATTCCAATCCAGGTTCGCGTCTCGTGCGCTCTCGCGGTGATAAATAAGCCGAAATCACGAGCGCAGGTAAAGTTAACGGGAAACCGGCGCAGCTGATCCCGGGGAGACGCGCCTCACTGAAAATCCTGTTTGGAGCGAATCCGTGTTTCCACAGAAGCGTTTGTTGTTGTTTTTTTTAATCTGGGTTATTCCATCCTGACTGCTGGTCTCTGACTCTCCCGCTGTCTTCACGTGTCCATCCTGGAATCCTCAGTTGGATGTGGGCTGCGCCACCGTGCAGCCTCCACCAGCAGCAGCAGCAGCAGCAGAGGAGGCTGACAGGCTGTGGCTCTCACACTGGAGGAGAGCGGAGCATCTATGAGGCGTCAGCTGCCTCTGATCTGATGATAGAGCTCACACTCTCTCAGGCTGGATGTTGTTGAAAAGAGAGGGGAAAAGTCAAAAGACTGTGTATTTAAGATTCTAATGTGAAAAATGGTATTAAATAACAGGAAAACAGTGATTTATAGTCACATTTCTTGCAGGTTTCTGCCACCGAGGTGCGTTTTTCTCAACCAATGATTTATAAATTGTTTATTGTGAAAGTAAAAGCAGTTTTTTTAATCAAAAAAGTGCACTCAATGCTGCTAAATCCTTGTTTTAATGCCCATTGCGGAGTATGAAATGTCTGTGTTCATGTGCTTTTAGACAAACAAATGTATACTTACAAATGTAAGTCTATAAACATCATAATATTTTATAAGGATAAGCCTGTCCAATACTCAGTATCAATATAAGTCCAATATTGGTCAAAAAATGACCCAAAATGCCTAAATATCCCATAAATATTTCCCGAAGCAAAAAAAATAGCATTTTGGGGGGGGAATTTGGGAAATAGTTGTGGCTCAGTGTTAAATACAATACAGCAAAAGGTGTTGATAATAGTTTAGTAACATCTGTATCACATGAAAGAAGAAAGTGATGTGAGGCATGTGCAATACATTTGGCAACTTTTGCCACTGACCTCAAACAGGTCCCTGAACCCCCACTTGAGAATCACTGCTTTAGCATTGCATATGTGTGCTTTCATTTCCTTCAAACCAAAGGTAATAAAGTTGTTTTCCACACTTTCACCCCCTCGAGGACGATCATCTTCCCAAACTCTTCTCCGTTCCTCTTCACATGACGTAGCTTCAGGAGGAGATGATGTTAGGAGAGATTTGTAATGACTCAGTGTTAAGTGTAGTGACGCTCTCTTTTTCTTTTTTTTTTTGGAGCCTATATGCACTTTTAATTAAGTCTCAGCTCATTTAATCTCTTAATGATTGGAATATTTGGCCCGATAAATTAACTTCTCCTGGCCTCGGCTTGTGTTCCTCTTATTTGGAGAGATGCCACAGAGTGAACAAAATTAATCAGAGCTTGATTTAAATAGATGTCACTGTCTCATAAATTAGGGAGGGAGTTTGCACATGGCTGTGTGAGCTCTCTCTCTCTCTCTCTCTCTCTCTCTCAGGCATATCATGCATCAAACAGCGCCATCTGGTGGCGGAAGTCACCCAAACTCAGTCTCTGGGAGTTCAGACTGTGGAGTAAAAAAAATTCATGTATAGGGTTAGTTTTGCTTTCATGTCTATATTCTATTTCTTTTTCTTCTTGTACATTTGAAGAGTTATAAAATCTATCTATCGATCTATCGATCTATCGATCTGTCTATCTGTCTTTCTTCATATACAAGTGCACAAATGTGTAGCAGAGCAGTTTTTGCTCTGTGTTTCAACCAAAAATAGATCTGTCTTGCACATAAGAATGAGATTATTTCAGATTATCGTCCTGCATTTAAATTCCACAGCCTGAATCTTAGTCTCTGTAACGTTCATCATTTAATTCTATAGGTCTACAGGTGTGCTCTAAAATGACTTACTTCTGCAGATCTATCTCTAAACCTAAAAACCTAATAAATGTTTTTAGGGATATAAATAATCATGAAACACAACACTTTAGTGGTAAAAATGCTTCTTCTAATTTTTTTTTAAAGCTGTGAGATGTAACCAGTAGGGGCGACGGTAGCTCAGTGGTATCGCAGACGACAATGCATTTTTGCATCACCGTAATTATCGGAAAATTCGGTTTCTGAAAGCAGAGAAGTTGTATGTCAAGAGTTGGAAAACGACTGTACATCCATTTTTTTTTGGACAAAAACTCAAACAAGTGTTATTTAAAATGTGTTTTATACTGTTCAAATTTTTAATTTAACACGAAAAATCTGGTGTTCGTGCACAACTACAGAGTTTTTCTACATTTTAAATTGTTAATACACTATTTTAACATGCAGTTAACTGCCAGATATAGAACGTTATTCTAGGAAATGGGAAAAAGTACTTACTCACAGGACATTTTCTGGCCCTTTTATGGTTAAAATAAGCAAAAAATAAAGTCCAGACGGACATTTTGAGTCTTAGGTGTTAAAGGGTTGACATCAGAATGACGTGTTTTTTAATTCACAGAATGATTTTGCGTCACAAATACCTTTATATCGTTCCATATCAAAATAAACAGCTTTAATTTGGAAAAGCTCTTGTGAACGGTTGCTTTTTCTGGAAAAGTTGGACTTTTTTCCCACAGGTCATTTGAGTTTGAGACCTCTGGTGTAAAAAGTCTTTCTGCTTCTCTTTTGCCAGAAAAATTGATTGTTTGTCAACTGTGATATATCCAATATCCACCAATATGTGTATGTTGTTCACAGCTCGTTCTCACACAGAAGCACAGCTGCTGAGGTGAAAGTGTCACTCTGCTGCACTGCAAATTGGTTTTTCATGTTCGCGGTGAGTGACGGTCACAGAGGAGGACGAGCATGTAGAAGGAACCAGGAAATACATATTTGGGTCAATCGATAACTGCTGACCTCTTCTCTCTCTTTCTTTCTCTGTTGACGTCCATTTCTTCTTCTTCTTTGTCTTTAACCCTGGACTTGTGACCTTTTGTCCTCACTGTCACGTGTCACTGCAGCTCCACAGTCATGTACGGACTGTTGTTATGGCAACACATACACAGGTTTTCCAGCACTTGCTGGTCATGGTTTTTAATCTTGTATGTAGGTTTGTCTTAAATAAAAAAAAAACATATTCCTGCAGTAAAAGATGGTTAAATATAGCAAAATAGTCTCAAAAATCAAATTTTCCATTTAAAAAAACCTTATTTAAATGTAAAGTATACTTTGTCATTGCTATTTGTTTATTTAAATTTCAGTATCTGCAAATCTACACTGCAACGTCATGATTTTTCTAAGATTTCCTATCTTATTATCTTACCTTTTGCATGTTTCACTTATTTAATATGATTTCTTTAGCCCTATTATTAGTATAGTATAAATATATAGCAATAAAACTTCATTTTGGTGAATCCTGTAAAGATGTAAATAATACTAACTGCTGTTGGCTGCATCCTAATCCGTGTTAGGATGCAGGATCCATTTTGTCCAATTTTGAATTCATCACTTCATTTTATTTTGAAAATCAAATCACATTTCATTATCTTTTTTTTTTCTCATGTTTTCATTTTATTTTGAAAATCGAAGGAACGAATGATACACAGATTCATCCCGCATTCAGCTCATCTCAAATTAAGCATTCTCATGATGTCCTTTCAAAATAAAGGGGAATCCTCTATTTGGGATGACTTCCCCTTTGGTTTGGGATTCACCATCCTCTTTCCCTCCACATTCACTCTGTCATATTTTTTTTTTCCAGGAGACGATAGAATTCATGGTCTAACTGATAAAAGCTCGTCTGTTGTTGGTCACTGAGAGAAATGAAGTGGAATGTTGTGGAAAAGCAGATGGATATTGATTGAGTGACGTGTGATTTCTGTGATGCTACATCTCTTCCTCTTATTATTATCTATAATATCATGTCAATTCAACTGTGTGTCAGCAGGAGACTGACAGAATACCCAAGTGTGTGTGTGTGTGTGGATGATGGGGAGACAGGTGGGACGGTGAAGACGCAGCGAGTAGGGGAAGAGAAAGTGGACGAGTTTAAAAACCTGGCATCGACCATCCAAAGAGATGGACAGTGGACAAGAGGGGGGAAGAAGAGAGTGCAGGCAGGGCTGGAGACAAGTGTCAGGGAAGTGAGACCTGCTATGATCTCAGTGTTACTGTCTCCAAGACATGAGCTGGAGCTGGAGGTGTCAGAGCTGAAGATGCTGAGATTGTGGTTGGGAGTGACCAGGATGGAAAGGGTTAGACATGAGCATATTTCAGGGACAGCTCAGGTAGAAAGGTTTGGAGATAAAGTAAGAGAGTGAAGGTCGAAATGCTGCAGAGGAGGGACAGTGATTATATTGGACAAAAGGATGTTGAAGATGGAGGAGAAGAGGAAGCTCCACACAGAAGGTTCATGCATGTTGTGAAGGAGGACATGAGGACAGTTGGTGTAACAGAAGAGGACACACGGGAGAGGACAAGACGGAGGCAGAGGATCCAATGTGGTGACGCCTAAAGAAGAAGAAGAAGTTAACTTGGGGGGGGGGGGGGGAGAATGTAAAGTCTACAAAGAGCTGAGACCAAACTCCAACACAGACAGGATCACAGGACAGAATCCCAGAAGACCTGGTCTCCTCTGAGTCCCTCTCATTCTCTGACAAACCTGCCCCTTCAGCAGAGTCGGAACTTAACTTTTTCTACAGGGACTCTTTTTTTGCTCCTGTGACACAGTTTGGGGACATTTCCAGTTCAATTTCAAAGCAATGGACACAATGTAGGATTTAAACTCTGAAATAAAGATTATTCTGATGGTACATCATCAAACTCATCTCTGTCAAAGCCTGAGCAAGTCTGTCTGCAGCGTCTGAGTTGGCACTATGGAACTTCTGGTTTCAGGTCACTAAAAAGAACTACAATATTCTACGTCCTGCTACCAGGGCACTGTCAGGGCTCTCCACGTCAAATTAAAGACCTTTTTATAACTCAAAATGAAGTTAAATAGCATAACCACACAGGGAATAGAACAGCAATGCATGTCAAGTATAGTCTTTACCTTAAGCATCTTCTTAAATATAGATCAGTATACTTTTGTCTCAACTTCTATCCCCAGGAGAAAGAGCGCGGTGATGCTCAATTAACAGTGCAGGTGAAATTAATATTCACCGTCTGCCGCCGCCTCTTTTCCTCCCTTTCTCTTAGTGAGGTGTGTTCAAAGGCAAGCGCGACCTCATTAGTGTCAGAATCCAGATGACTGGTCCGTTCGCTCAGATAAATAAATCCCCCCACCCTCGCAGCTTCCATCGTAAACCATTTTCAGCATTAATGGCTTGTGATGGAGGCCGTAAATTCATGTTTTAAAAATGAAGCGGCCATCTTGAGGGTTTTTTTGGCGTTTCAATTATCCACAGCGGGGCCGCGCGGCGCACTCTGTCATTCTGTCAACTTTAATGTTTTAATATTCCGGTTTTTAAAAGGCCGGGCCAACACACACACACACACGAGTCAAAATCAGATTTACTCTGGCAGACATGCCTCAGTGACCAGCAGAGTCAAATATTTATGTGAAGCTAAATGAATGACACACACTTATATGTTTTCAAGTTAAGTGTGTGTAAATGATTAGGTAATCCATTTGAGGAGAAACATCACGACATTGATGTCGACTGTAATATGTGATTATCCTGATAAAGAGTCACAGATTTAAATTCACTTTTTTCCCTCTAATGCTCATGTTTTTCATGCCTTTTTTTTATAGTTTCCATGGCAGTGTCAGATGAGTTGAGGTTAAATAATCTGTAGTCTGCTTCCCACAAAAGTCCCTGTTAAATGCTCATGTATATGTGTCAGTGATATATATTAAAATGTATCTACCCAATATTCTCATAGTTTTTCAGGGCAGCCCATGACCGAGTACAGGCACGGAAGAGCATTCCTTTTTTATCACAATTACAACTTTTTGACTTTTTCTCAGAATTCCAATTTTCTCACTTTTTTCCTCGGAATTTCAATTGTCTGACTTTTTTCCTCAGAATTCCAACTGTCTGACTTTTTCCCAGAATTCTGACTTTCTGACTTTTTCTCAGAATTCTGACTTTGATCTCAGAATTCTGACTTTAATCTCAGAATTCTGACTTTCTGACTTTTTCTCGGATTTCAGACTTTCTGACTTTTTCTCAGAATTCCAATTTTCTCACTTTTTTCCTCGGAATTTCAATTGTCTGACTTTTTTCCTCAGAATTCCAACTGTCTGACTTTTTCCCAGAATTCTGACTTTCTGACTTTTTCTCGGAATTCAGACTTTCTGACTTTTTCTCAGAATTCAGACTTTCTGACTTTTTCTCAGAATTCTGACTTCAATCTCAGAATTCTGACTTTGGTCTCAGAATTCTGAGATTAAAGAATTCAGACTCAGAATTCTGACTTTCTGACTTTAATCTCAAAATGTTTACTTTTTTTGTGAATTACAACTTTCTGACTTTTTCTCAGAATTCCGACTTTCTGACTTTTTTCTAAGAATGCAGACTTTAATCTCAGAATTGACAGTGTCAGTGTTTAGCGATTTACCAAAAAGAGCAAAATCAAATCGCTGGCTATTACGTTGGTTTATAAAGAGTAAAGATCTCCACATCTTCAGTTTTGAATCATCTCCTTTTAACTTTATTCTCTTGCTCCGAAATCATCCTCTGCCATGTTTCTTATGGCACCTGACTAATTGTCACCTCACGAAACACCTTATGCAATTTCTAATTTCTAAAAGAAATTGTCACAGACTAATTGGGTCTGAGTGTTGCTCCAGTACATCACACAAAAGAACAAAGTGTGTTCAGTGGCAGGCGCAAACATGACAAACACGCCGTTGTGCTGGTTCTGTGACACCTCTGCCGTCTCTCCACACTGACAAATTAAGCGAGAGCAAAAAAACAAAACTGTGAAAGTGCCATTTAGACAATGGAAAAACTCCCAACCTTCTGTTTTTACTTGTGTGGAGTTGAATTGTTCAGTCGTGATTTCCCCATAACAATATTTGTGACAATATGAACAGAATGTCACAATAAAAGTGTCTGTATTGACATGGAACTGTGTATAGTTCACAATAACACTTATTCTAACTTGCTATTGAGTGGCGGGGCCAAATGAAATTGATTGGAAGGCGAGCTTGAGACCACTGAAGTTGCTAGTTTGCTTGGCTGTAGCTGGAGGTTTGTCCCTCCTGCTTTATCCTGACAGATGGGTGTGTTTGGAAGTTGTGAGCAGTTGCACCGGTGCAGACACACACATGCACGCACACACCACTACAAATTAACGCTCGGTCAGACTCCGTCTGGCAGAAGCACCTGCTGTAGGCGGTGAACAGGTGTGCTCCACTAACAAACTCCACAGGAGCAGTGAATCTGCCGTCACTCTGTTGTCTCCATTACCGTCTCCCTCTCGCCTCTGTTTCCCTTTGTTTACTCAGAAAAATCTGTGTGCATGAGTTCACCAAAAAAGTATTTATATCATATTCTACCACAAACTAATGAAAATGTTGATAATGTTCTGTGAGCTTAAGTTGCTGAACCAAAAATGAATTGAATTGACATGTCACTTAACTTTATGTAAATATAGACATAGTCTAGACGTTGGATTAAGGATTAAATGGTCTAAATCCATGGTTCTCAAACTGTGGTATGTGTACCACCAGAGGAAGCTTGCGTACCACTGGAGGAAAATCAAAAATACTGTTCTATTGTCTTATTTTCACAAATATGGCACATATGAGTGAACACCTATGTGATTGACAGCTGGTATCATCAAGTAAGGAGCCTGGTTGTGAACTTGTGGTTCAGACAGTACCAGAAGTATTGTTTACTGAATGTCATGTTAACAAGTTAGTCCGACTAAAATCAAGCTAATCTTAGTCGGATTAACATACCTGGATAATGTGATTCATAGTCAGATTACTCCTGCATGTGTACGCTTAGTCGGACTGGAGTCGGACTTGTCGTTCTGCACTTGCACCAAAGTTTCCTCCCTGGTCTTTGACCCGGAAGTAGGAGGAGAAGACGTATAAAGTGCGAAACATTTATTTTCGGCCCCAGAATGTACAAATGTTTCCCATAGAGTAGTAAAATAGCAACATTTCTCTGCAGCCAGGTTTTTAAGCCATAAATAAGAATCATCTCCCTGCTCCTCCTCCTCTCTCTTCATCCACACATAATGTGTCTCTTCTCACCTGAAGGGATCGTTTGACTGAATGTGAGGACAGTTTGTCGGTTACACCACATTGATCAGTGCTGAAATGAAGAGTCTCTGGAGGGGAGAGCTTTGGGCCGATTGGATGTCTTCCTTTCTGCTGTAATGTGACTGCTGCGATTCTCGCTGGCACAAATCCAGTGTGAATGTATCTGGAAATATTAAATCACGTATATAGTGAGGTGGGATTTTGAGCCATGGAGCCCAATACAATCTATAAACTACTTAGAGGAGATTTAGTGGAAAATGTAGAGCAGGTTCACAGCGAGAAGAATGATTTTTTAGTAAATTATATCCTCATAAAAAACAACAACTGTCAATGCAACTGGATTTCCTTGTTCCTTAAATCTAGAATATTTACCATCTTTTCATTTCCCTCTCTCCCTCTATATATATATATATATATATATGTATGTATGTATATATATACATTTATATATACATTTTTATATATATACATATATATATATTTTGACTTTGTGGGGACGAGACCTCACAACTTTAAAGAGCTGTTTCAGGATTAAAACCTGGTTTTAGAGTTAGGGTTACAATTAGGTTTCGGTTAAAGGTTAAGGTTAAGTAACTTAGTTGTGATGGTTAAGGTTACGGTAAGGGGCGAGGGAATGCAAGGTATATGGTGTGTCCTCACAAAGATATAAAAACAGGTTTTTTTGTTTGTGTGTCTTCCCTCCTCCACAATCAGATCCACTCACTCTCTGAAGCATCACTCATGGAGATGGCAGAAACTCAATGTTTTGCCCGAGCACTCGACACGAGGGCTAGGCTGCTGTAGGAGATAAAACTTTATTCTCCGAACACACTCCACCTCCTACGCGTCCTGCATTTTGATTCAACAAAGGAGGCAAATAAATATGTGTTTGAAAGCAGATATTTGTCAGACAGGCTTTTGTCGCTCCACAGATGGTTACCTGAAGACAAGCAGCAGCAGCAGAGGTTCGGGGGGGGGATTATAGAAGCAAAGCACAGACTCACAGAGAAAATTGAATAAATGTAAAAATGTGATGAGGTTGTTTTGGTCGCTCTCGGCCCATAAACTGCTTGCATGCTCTGGTAGTCTTTGATAAATGTTTGTAAAAATGTACAGACATATGCGTCCAACAGAGAGAATCGCTACAGCCGAGTCTTCCAGAAACAATGGATGTTATACAGCCACTTTATTAGGTACATGTGTTCAACTGGTTGTTAACATAAATATATAATCAGTCGATCACATGGCAAACTGAGCTTCAGAATGAGAAAGAAAGAAAGTTGGTTTAAGTGACTTTAAACACGATACGGTTGTTGGTTTTTCAGAAACTGTTGATCGATTGGGATTTTCCCACACAAGCATCATAGAGTTTGCAGAAAATTGACCGAAATAAAAAGAATAACCAGTTATCTGGGTTCAAATGCTTTGTTGATGCCAGAGGTCACTGTGAAAAGGTCAGTCTGGCTCCAGATGATAGAAAAAAGCACCAATAACTCAATAAAAACACGTTGAAGAATTCACAACACATAAAATGTTAAAGTAGAAAACCACACCAGCTCCCACTTTTTCTACCAGTTTTAGTGGGTTTGATTTGTACATAATAAAGTGGCTAGTGAGTGTATTTCTACATTCTGTACAGGAGAGAAGTTAGGTTATGGCAAACTGTCCTTCTATACATTATTTAAAGTGTGCTATAGAGCAACTCCTCATCCAACCTGTTCCACAAATCTATCCCACAACCTGAAATGCACACATTCTCCATATCTGTACAAATACAATGGGGTTTGTTTCTTAAGAAAGTACATGATTTCTCGCTAGAGCGAGTTGCTTCAATCATTGATCATGATTCAATCCAAATCTAAGGTGTTTGCCAACTAAAGTCGTTTTTACCGTCTTCTTTTTCGCAGTGTAATGCATATCAACATGAGTGATGATCAGTTCAAGCCAAAACATGAGAGAGCATGAGGGAATGACGCTATAGGCAAAAACCACAATCTTCTCCAAGCCCTAACCACGAAATGTGTGTTTCAATGGGTTTTACAGTGTAGTGAAAGCGTCACAGTGTGATTTAATGCAGTGACATGATGTTTTTTTTATAGATTTTATGGTTTAAACCCCACAACAACCCCTCTTGTTATATAAAGAGGATGTTGACAGTATGACAAATATGCATTGGGGGGTTTTTTGTGCCTAAACTGAACCACATTTATAACCAGGAAATGTGATTTAATGAGTCTCTTTTCAGCCAAAAGCACCACAAGTGTTTGAAATGTATTTTCAGTTATGTAAATCAACCAAACACACTGGGTGATCCTGGAGATGAGGTACAGGGTTCCCACACCTTATGGTTGACACCAAATTCAATGAAGTTTCAAGGACTTTCCAGGACCAAGGCCCTCAAATTCAAGGATTAACTGTGCCGAGACAGCTTCAGATGTGGAGGGCAACTAGTAAGAGCCGCTTCGTCCATGATGGCGTCCACTTTTATTGATTTACAGCACGCTCTGCATCTGGACAAGTGATTGTCCCTGGGATCTTGGTCAAAGTCAGTCTTTGTATGTGTTTTCTTTGGTGAGACAGCGATCTTGGAATTTTCATTTCCCAGGCATCACGTACATTTTTTTTTTTTTTTTTTTGCTTAACTTTACCCTGCATGGAATCTCACATCAACAGCAGAGAGAGAACACCACTAGTAATTGCGACTCTGCGTTTGTTCTGTGTAGGCCTGGGCTACGTACATCAAGTACCCATGTCTATTTAGGGCAATTCTCCAAAAACTTCAAGGACCCTGGAGGTAGTTTATTGTTCCCATTTCCATTTCTAACATGTTTGGCAGTTAGCCGTGCCAGTAGCTTTGTGCCCAGTCACGTTGGCCTCGCTCCACAAGAACATTAGTCGCTCGTTGTGTTTGCTGACATTTACAAACTCGGGGGCCAAGACCGGAAATGCAAATAAATCACTCAATAATCCACCGTCATCACCAGCGGAGGAAACAGACGTGTCAGAGTCAGCCCGGCAGCCAAATTTTCAAGGTGTAGCGGACGTGTCTTGTGACATATTGCTGCTCTCATAATTACAGCTGACCGTGTTTATTGTTCAGTGAGTGCAGTTTTGAGTCCTGACACGGCCTCCTCAACTTTCACATCGCCTGTGAACTCATGGTGAACCTCCATCCTTTTATTCCTCCCCATAGTGGCCTGACACTAATTCATTTCTCTTTCAGAAACTATTGATCTTTCTCTCCGTGGTGCAGCTCCGAATAAATCACAGCAGAGGGACAAAGCGGCTGCTGCGGCTGGGAGACACTGAGGGAGTGAAGGAGGAGCAGGAGGAGACTCTCATCTGTCCTGTGTGAAGCACAGGATGCCGGGACTCCGTCACCCCGTTGGAATCAACAGTGGAAAAACACATATTTTTCATGGCTGTGCTTGTATGTGGGTTTCTTTATTTATTTCCTTGTTTTTTGTCTCTTATCCAAATGTCTAGACATGTGAAATAAGTCAAGTCAACCCCTGTCATGGTTTGACACACTAACTCAGTCTCACCAAGTCAGTACATGTATTTTAGAAAGTTAATTTAATGTAAATAAGACTCGAAACATCTACTGAATCTATAAATTGGAGATAAAGTCATAATTATAAAATGTACAATTACAATAGGAATACATTAAACCTGGGGGGGAAAAATTGAGCAAAATGTCAATAAAGTTTTAGCTACGATATGACATTTTGTGTCTGGAAGTAGCTATAACCCTGGGATTCCACAGAAGCGTCCCTTTCGTATTTCACTGAACTCAACAACACTCTTCTCGTTCTCCGGTCGATCAGTTGGTAAAACATCTGTTTGTTTTGTGTTTTTACAGTACATAGGTAGTTTTTGAAATCCCTGTCTCATGGCTCCAGCTGTCCGGACACGCTAACGCTAATGCTAACGGAGCAGTGGACGTAGCCGGTGGGTTGTGACGGAGCAACAGCGGAACGCAGACGCCACGTGCCGCAACGCTCATGCAGTGGAATCCCGGCATTACACGATAGTGGAGCAGTGTCTGCCATAGCTAACTATGTAGCAAAAGTTGCTAAGGTGGTGTGCACTGTTTCGTCCGCCATTTTTGAGTATGCTTTGCCCGATGTGATGGGTAGATGCTCGTGCTGCCGCTCAGAAAATTGAAAATATCTCAACTTCTGCCACCTGCAATATGAGCTAAGACAAGCTATAGACAAAAAGTATGATAACAAATTAGCGCTTACATGGACAGTAACTGGGGAGTAATTTTGATTTTTAAAATGTTGCTATTGAACGATCCAGGAACTGAGGCTTAACAATCAACTATTTTCCTACTGTGAAAATCACTGGATCAAATATTGAAAAGATAAAACTGTACAATCCACTTTATTCAAAAAATTCCTGCTTCACTATGCAGGGAGTGTAAAAATGTCAGCAAGTGCACTTTAGCTGAGTCATGTTGTGGGCTGGTTATTTCCTTCTTTAAGGATGAAGAAGATCAGCAGATACTCGAGGTTGTGACATTGGTATCGGAAGACGAATAAGTGATATTGAGTCATCCCTAGTTTATTGTCAGGTATAAAACTTAATGTGGGTGTAAAATGTTTGCATAGTTTGTCAGATTTATGCATTCGACCTGATTTAAAGTCAATATTTCCGATATAATAAATTCTGCCATTTTAAATTAATAGAACAATAGAACATAATTGTTCAAGCCCATTATTATCAAATTATTATTATTATTATTATTATTATTATTATTATTATTATTATTGTTATTATTATTATTATTATTATTACGGGTTATTCTTCCTAATCTATATTAACCAAATAATTGAATTTGTGTATTTAACATCAGACTCCGTCAGTCAGGGTCACTGCTGTTTTTCATCATCGCCTTCACTCTACCAGTGAGGTGGATTTACGTTTCTGCTGAGCAGGCGCTTCCACCAGCCATGCCACGCCAAATCAAATGTCACACCATCTCCAGGGGTATTAATCACACTGTCTCTCTCACACACACACACACACACACACAAACATAATAAATAACATAATCAAGCCTGGAAAGAAGGAAAATGAGAGTAAAGGTCACTCGATAAAAAGTTTGGTATTCTAAAACATGTATTTAACTGTAAACATGTATTCTGACTTTCTCAAACATATTCTTACTGAGGTCACTCATAGTCATACTAAATTCCCTAGCCCGTTACCCTGACCTTAACCATCACAACAAAATGCCCAAACCCAACCTTTAACCTAAACTTAAATCTAACCCTGACCATAACAACCACGTCTTAACCCCGTCCTCACAAACGTACCCACACAAGAACCCACACACACACAATAAAAACTACTGGTATTAGATTTTATAAGACTGTTTCTTGGCAGAAACGTCTCAGGACAAAAAAATATTAGATCCATCCATCAATTACCTATTCCCAGCTGACACTAGGTGAGAGGAAGGTAAACACTGAACAGGACAGCACTGACACACAACCATTCACACTGACACTCACACACAAGGTCAAATAACAAAAGCAAGTAGATGTGTATGTGTGTGAGGTATAGCTGCAGCTTCGTATTTATGTATTTTGTGAGATCTGACAATCACAGTCATGTAAGAAAATGTCAGTGCTTTTACATGCATGTTAAATCTTGTAATCTTAGTCGGACTAAGACAATACTTTGGTTTTCTCAATGTCATTTAAACATGTTAGTCCGACTACAATCAAGCTCATCTTAGTCGGGCTAACATACAAGGACACAAAGAGAGTCTTGTTCCTGGTTGTTGCTTTCACTGTATTTTTCAGAGCAGCTCAGATTGTCAGGAAAACACAATTACTCACATTCACATGCATGTTCAAAGTCCAATTTTAGTCGTTAGTCCCACTAAATTCAAGCTAGCCTTAGTCGGACTAACATACCTAGACAATGCAATTCATACGCCTGCATTTATACACTTAGTCGGACTGGAGTTGGACTTGGCTTTCTGCTCATGTACCAAAATGTCCTCCCCGATCTTTGGTCTGGAAGTAGAAGGATACGACGTATAAACTGTTGCCAGAAAAGGACAAACATTGCAACAGTGTGGGCGAAAGCTATGAAGACCCAATTTTGGACTGACGAAGAGCACAATCCATCTCGTCGTTCGCGGTTAGTTTTTCTGCAACGTAAAGGTCAACAGGAAACTGATTCGAAAAACACTAGCTTGTAGAGAGATCCAGCTCCACCTACGGAGGCAGAGGCAGACGTTCACGGCCAACTGTTCGATTGTCTGTCTTAGTCTGACTACGGCCTTAGCTCCATTAAACTGTGCATGTAAACGTGCTGTGTTTAAAACACTAAAGGTCACATATTTTCCGTTTAAATTCCCTTGAATGTTTCCATCAACTTCAGTTTCTCTTACAATAAGGCAGTAAAAAAAAAACGATGTGATGTTGCAGTTGTTGATTTAGAGTCAGGCAGATTTACGACCGATGCCGTGGATGTGATGCAGTTTGATTACATTTTTATTGCTCTTAGTTCATCAACACTACACTTGTTGTCCGCCGTCTGGTTCCCACTCATGTTTTTATTATTATGACCTTTAGTTTCGTTTTTTTTTAGGAGTCCGTGATCTCAACCTCAGACACTTCCTTGGCCGGACACATTGAGTGTTGCTGAGGAACTAGTGGACACGGGAGGCTGCAGCTGTAAAAGCACAAGTGACTGATGATCACACTAAAGCAGAACAACTGGAGTCGGAGAGGAGTTTCTCCGCCAAAGAGACGGGTGTTCCAAAAATAAAAATTAATAAAAAAAGGCTCAGCAGGCGGGGCGGTGTTGCCAAAGCAGCACTTTTAATTCAGCTGACCATACGGTAACAGTGCCATGACAAAAGTCACTTTTTTTTATGGAACACAAATGCAGCATCACTGATGCCATAATACACACTAAAAAGTGGACAACATCATAAATAAAGGAAGCAGGAAATTAAGCTGTATGAAAGTTTTAGGACCGGTTATTATGGCCATTCATAAAGAAGTGGCTTTTGCAAGTATTAGCTGCGGAAAAGTTGAAACAGGATTCACCACAATCACTGTTATCCCTGACTTTGTTTACATGGACGACAATGTTCTGATTTTGAATAAGATATTATTCAGTTTATGATGTTTTGAATAAGTTACAACTAGAATATTCCACCAACCTTCCTGTTTACATGTTTGACATGAGTCATACATGCAATATACTGCAATTTTAACATATACAAAGCTATTTCTTTGGAGCGTTGGGACACCAAATGTGAGGGATTAACACATTAAATTATGGAGTGGATCTGATTACATGGGTGTATTCGATTCTTGATTCTTTAACAGTTAGGAAATTGTTTATCTTACATGGTTTTGAGCTCTCCAAGAACTTTCCAGTTACATAATGGGACTAAAATCTGAATACTGTCTTCTGAGTATGACCCTATTTAGTTTGAGGGAGAGTCACCAAATAATTAATTTAACTTAAGTTATGTTTAACATAACCTGCATAAAATAAAGTTGTGATTAATTTATCAAATTTACTGATAGAAGGTGTCTGTTAAAAATAAGTAATTGTATGTGTTACAGATTTAGCAGTAAAAATGTCCTGCTTTGTTTTGGTTACTCAATTCCTCTCCACGCTCCTTATCCTGGTCTTAGTTTTCTTTCCCGCCATTTACCTGACCACACCCCCCTCCTGTCCCTGTTCTTTTCACCAGGTCAACCTGTACTGTTTACACACACACACCAACCTACACCACACTCAAAACTAGCCAAACGAGCAGGTAAGTCCCAGGTTTTAACTGGTTTTTCATCGGTGGAAATGTATTTAATTGACATTCACTCGCGGGTTAAACGATTGTACATCAGTGAGAACGCAAGACTATGGTGTTTATGCTTATTTCGTCTTCTTCTGTTTCATTTTTGCTAGTTCTAGAGACTGGGTCAGGAAATGGTGGCTGTTAGCATAGACTTTAGCGGAAATGTTTTTATGGCAAACCTTACTATTAAACTGATATTTATGTCATCAATCAGATTATTCTAAAGGATCAGTTTCATCACAGGAGTGAACCAGGTGTGGTCACCCTTTTTCACCCTGATTTAAAAATCCAGAATATTCCAGTTTATTTTAGTGTGAAAGAGGCTCTAATCGAGGGATGGGGTATGGGCCAAAAAAAGAACTCATTAAATTTTGATGCAGGTCCAGTTGAGCGTTGGTGGAGGTCTGAGCACTTTTGAGAGTTATTCTAATTAAAATATTGCCTAACTTTGGTTAATAACCCAACAGTGTCGTCAATGTAATCGTAGTCGGTGTGTTAGGACAAGTCAAAAAAATCTATATTATGAATTATAGCACATATTAATATTTAAATCAAAAAGAATATTCACTCTGACTTTCACATAATGCAGCCCAGTAACAGATACACTGCAGTGTACTGATTTTTAATCAGTATAGAAGTGTATATATGAACTGCATATGTGAGATTATATTCTACATAATCTTATTATCAGGCCACATATCATGTCCACAATTTCCTGTAAGCGTCTGGTTTAGATTTGATAACTCCAACGTGTCATCCAATTACATAATGGACAAATATTGTCCATTGAGGTTTGTCAGTCTTGTTACTTGGGTAAAAAAAAAACAAGTCAATACTCTGTGCATCATAAAACTCTGTTGGAATAAAAAACCCATTATTGAGAAAAAGGGAAAAAAAGACAGGGACTAATGGACAGTGAGCAAAAGACAAAAACTAATCTCATCCGTCTGCCCAGGTCGGATTTCATCCAGGAAATAGGTTTCTGTCTCTTCATTCCTCATTGATTCTTCTTTCTCTCTGTGTTTTCTTTCACTCGCACATTTCTCTCTTCACTTCACACGGATGAATGGATGGAAGGGAAATTAAGAAAAAGGGGGGGACAGCGGCACTTCTTCTCGAGATTTATTACAGAGAGAAACAGTCTGGAGAGAAGGAGAAACTGTAGGTTAGTGGCTGGCTGCTTGTGTTTAATACAAACGCTACACAATTAGAGCATTAATCAGGACTTTGGCAGCATTTAAAGTAAACAGTGGCAACATTTATTAGGTCTGTTAATATATAATACTATATATGCCTGTGTAGTAGGGCTGGCTATGTCCCAATATATGAGATATATCTTGAAATACCACTGTTTCTCTGACCTTACAAAAAGTTGTCTTTTTAGTGGCACTGAAAATATACCATTATAGTGTTTTTTTTTATTGTAGCAGTTTCAGACCTATATAAAATACAGTTACCTTTAATTTCTGTTGATTTCTGGTGTATTTCCATGCCTTTGTACTGTTTATAAAAGATGAAATTACCTGTAAATATGCCATAACACAAATAATCAGCCATAAAGCTGAATAGGAGTTGTGAAATTAACTTTCTTACACAGTTCTTTTGCCAATTTCATATATTTTGATCAATATTTAGTGTTGTAATATAGATATCATAGTATGTGACTAAATGCCTCAATATCAGTGCTTGACATAGAACGAGCAATTCAAATATTCTTTGTGATTTGGTAATGGCATTGTTTAAAATGGCTTTGATTTGTTAACCCATTTGTAAAATATATATACAGAAGAAAAAAAGATGAATATAAATGGCTTCCAAATGAAGTTTCGATTTAAAAACAATGAATCGTTCTGTGTGAATTACTGCGTATATTCCAGATTAATGCTGTTTCACATCACTACCACTAAAAACAACTACCACTCATTTGATTCCTTGCTCTCTGCAGAGTTACTTCCACAGTTGCCAAACTTTAGCACTACTCCTGTATGAGTCTCAGCTACAGCCCGGAGAACAAGTCATTTGGCATTCTCACCCGAGCAGATGTCGCTCAGTTCATTGATTTCCTCCTGAACTCTGAGGAGGAGAAGGTCCTGCAACATTTCCTGCTGCTGCTCCTCAGCTTCCACCCCGAGAAGCTCCAGGTGATGATCCTTTAATCTCAGCAACGCGCGGCCTGCGAATTCATTCGGGGAAAAAAAAAGATGGCGTGCGTCGGGTGTAAATCAGGAGGGGAACTCGAAACCATGAGACGGACATTCATGAATTTTTGACACAGGTTGCTTCTTGGTAAACTTTCATGCCTGAGTTTGTACCTGATATGGCGTGTTTAATGATGGCTTTGTGGAGTTTGTTCATCTGGGCTGGATACTGATCCTGCACCCACTCCAACACGTCCTCCACTGTCCACAGGGACACTCGCTTTGACTGGTCCATCACCTCTGCAACCACATCAGCAGCACTCTGAGAAGAAAACAGTCACATGTTAGATTTCAGCTGTTTATTCTCTTGTTTAAAATGTATTTCAGTTTAGCAGTGGTTAGATACCATGTCGCCTGGCGACATTCCCACACTGCACACAGGAAGTGGTTTGTCTTATGTGAAGAGAGAAGCAGGTAACAGCACTATTGAGCTCATAAAGTCTTAAAAAGTCTGGAATTTTAGGAGGTGTAACATATTGGTTTAATGTTTAACGTTTTATTTTACCTGCAAGTTGGTTAGTACGCATGCGCTGTTTGTCGCTGTGACCATGACCATCGTTTAAACGTAGAAGAAGAGAAAGGAAATGGAGACGAGGAATGGAGGTGAACTATGGGCAAATGTAAATTTAACAAAAAGGTGGCCGGAAGAGGACAAATACCGCGTCTGGCTGAAACAACGCAGCGACGTGTATGAGGCACGATGTGAACTTTGTCGCAAAAACTTCACGCTCGGGAGTATGGGGCGCAAATTGCGTCATCAACGCAGGCCAGATTTTGGAAACGCGTGCACAGAGTGTGTTGGGTGCGTGTGGACTCCCCTGCTTGACGAGCATTTCAGCTGTGAGCCGCTCGAACCAGACTAGCCGAGTGAGCTGTAGCATCGTTTTCTTCTTCTTTGGTAGGAATGCGTCCTATTCCCTGTGTCCAGACTTGAACCACCACCCGATGGTGAAGTCAGATACTACAGGACCCTGATGCGCGAGTATACCAGGGTCTGCAATGCACACTTCAGTGGCATGTGCGCGGAAGTTTATTAGGGCCCTAATTGCATGGCTAGCATTCTGCCAATCGAGTCGTTCGCTACCAGTCGCCATACCGCGGTACGTGACTCTTCTTTTTCCCCAGTAATTGTCAGAATTCTTCCTTTTTGAGGTCTTAAAAAGGTCTTAAAAGTAATTTAAATTGGTCCTAAAAAATTGTACAGATACCCTGATTGTAACCCAAAACCATGCAAAAACATTGATGACTGACTGACTAAAATTAATCATACAAAATCTGACCGTGGACTGTGATTGGCCCGCGGGCCGGACTTTGGACACTTTCATTAACATCATACACATGCTGATTTTAAATGTAGCCTGACATAATAAATCCAGTAGGAAGCACAAATGTTCCTATAGACTTCCTCTCAAAGGGTTTTTTTCCCCAACAAGCAGTTGGCTATCCTGGTTGTTTTTGGGAGGAAACTGGAAGACTACATCCATTTTTATACATTGTTTATGAAAGGAGCAAAAGCTCATATTCTATTCTCTTGGTATTCAACACTGTTGACACCTTTTTTCTCACCATAAGTCTATTTTCAAGTGATTAATTGGACGAAACCTCTCTTCACGAAGACTAACTGCTAAACATGAAAGACGGATTCCCACACCGACACTCAGAGGTCAAAAAATAAAGAAAAGTTCTGCTGTTTTTCAGAAAAGTTTCCTCTGAGCCTCCAGAGCACTTGGCTTCCCTCCCACTTGTGTCTTCACGGGTTGCACCGCTATAGGGCGAACACTGTTGATATGACCTTTTCAGTCACTTTATTGGGTTATAAATATAGAAATGTAATTTTCCGTGTTAATTAAGGGAGAGGCGTGATTGGCCGGGGCCGTAACGAGGTCCCTGCGGGGGTAACTGACACACCAAAGACTGGAGACCTTTACATCTGGGCAAAGAGGCAGAGAGAATAGAAAAAAAGCTACTTTCCAAAGTCAGGGTCAGCTGAGGTTGAATAAAATTGTCTAGAACGTTGGTTTTATGCTCGAGGACAGCGTTTCCTTAAAATATACAGCTTCCTAACCCCAGTGGGTCCATATCTACAGGGGGAATAAAGTCACTGTATATACACCTTGTCTTATTTGTTTGGAACCATTTCATTTATGTTCACTCTGCCCTGTT
This sequence comes from Solea solea, assembly GCF_958295425.1. Taxonomy (NCBI): domain Eukaryota; kingdom Metazoa; phylum Chordata; class Actinopteri; order Pleuronectiformes; family Soleidae; genus Solea; species Solea solea. The sequence continues at coordinate 18,136,763 of NC_081150.1, read as the reverse complement.
GCCGCTGAACCAGGGCTTGTAAAACAGAAGTAATATGCAGTAACAAGCAGGGTGGAAAATTGGCTTTTTCTTTTTTACTCTTTGCGTGGTACCTAGCTTTTTTTTTGTTATACACATACACACACTCCCTACTGCAATGTATTAACTTATGTTTAACAGTTATTTAACAGCTTTGTTTATATTATTTATCAGCTTAAGTGTGATACTTTAAGATGTGTTAATTTCACTGTTATGTGGTCTGTAAACAGAGTAGTGTTGTCGTAACACATGACTTGACAAAATAAAGACGAGTGTCTATGTGTTTCCAAACAGCCCATAAGTTCTGGGATGTCTTAATAAACCGCACTATCCCCAAAAATCCAATTCTGAGTGTTTTAGCTTACAAAATAGAACATACTACACTGACAATACAATTAAACATAGTCTGAAAGAGGTAAAAATGTGAATTTAAAACCTTGTTCATGTGAATCAACTCTCAACTCGACTGTCATCCCCTCATGCATCGTTCAAAGATGTAATCCTGCCACCTTGTGGGACCTTGACGAAGTGCAGCACCTTGCCACAGATATTAGGGTTGGTCTTTTATTATTCTATGCTGTATTTGCTGTGATGCAAGTCTTGATGAACACTCCCTTTCATGGTAGAAAAAGGTTTAGGCCATTTTGAAATCCTAAGATAAAAAACTACATCTTGAATGTATGTATTTGTTTTGCAAAAATTAAAACTTGATTCATCAAACGGGACTAAAATCTCATGGAAATGTGTGGAGAACAGTGGAGAAGCTGGAAACAGTGGCTGTAAATGTAACTTATTTAATAGCTAACAGAGCACAGCCGAATTGTAGCAGTGACTCAAAAGTAATTTCTGTATTAAAATATGTGTGTACACGTGCTTTTAAATGACACCTAAGTAAAATATCCCACATTTTTAATGAGATTTGGCTTACCGCTTTTTTAAACGTCTGCAAAGGGGTCCGCGCAGTGTTGAACAATAACCCAACGATGTACAGTAACAACGTCAAAAACGCACACAACACACTGTCAGTACAAAAATCACACTTTTACAACACTTTACACAAAGTTTGTGTTCAGTCAGTGGTTGAATTTACCTCAGTTCCGCTCCGTTTGTCAGTGATGAAACATTAATGTCGCCCCTTGTCTGTACCTGTCCACTCCGGGGAGTTTTACATTAGGTGCATTCCTGCTTTTCCCAGCTCCGCCCACCCCGGAGGCGCGCTCCCGTCATATCCTCTTCGCGCAGTCCCGCGACACATCACCTTATAATGCCTTCAGGTGCTATCGGAAATTTCAAGTCAGGGAAAAAAACACGAGTTATTCCTGATTTTGTATGATAGTTATATTTTTATTTATATTTGGTGAACCATCATCACAGTTACTACTGCTTGTAACGTTTTATGTGATTTAATTGTTCTTGTGTTTATTGTTTAAAGTTAAGGACATGGAATATTGTGATGGGCCTGCCCCAAATTTAGCCACCAGTGTAATTATATGCTTATATTTACCATTTCACAGCAATCTATACATCATGTAAGCATAATATTTAAAAAATTTCAATTAATGTTGTTAATTAGGTACTTAAAAGGGCATCTACTCACATTTGACCAACCGTAATCCAGTTTTTCGAATATATTAAATGACATTACTCAATTGAATAGAAATTTTTGACTTGATTTAGAAATGTACAGACTGTTCATGAAGGCATCATCAGTCACCATCAACAGGTAATGAGTAAATTAAAGATAATTCCACTTAATTAAAACCTCGCATGAAATAATTAAGTGTTTATTTGTCAGTTTATCAGTTAATTGTCTTCATCATATTCATTACACATATACAACGGTGTGATTTGGCCAGCAGGGGGCGCGTGCGGGCAGCAGGGGGCGCGCAGCTCCTTCAGGTTCGTTGAGCAGCTGTTTTGTTCTGGCAGCGCAGCAGAATCTCCAGCTGCAGCTTTTGTGATGGTCACGTGACCGTGTTGCGTGGGTATATTACTCCACATGTTTGAGTTTGTTTCTCCACTGCAGAGCCGCAGCGCTCCGTCTATAAAGCTTCTCTATGTCTTCTCCTGCAGGCTGTGAGGTTTGATTTTAGTTGTTTTGTTGTGTTTGTTTTTAATGATTGCGGATCATTGAGTTCAGTGCCGTTTTAAATGACGCAGTGACGGATTGAAGGAGGAGGAATCAGGAGTTTTTACGCGTGAATTATGAGAAAAGTGGAGCTGTGATTTTTTGTTTTGTTTTGTTTTATCATTTTTTTTCTTACCAATTCGACAGCTGATAAGGTGAGAGTGGAGTTTTATTTTTTTTATTTAGTTTTATCTGAGCTGAGTGTGTGTGAAGAGACTGCACCTGTTAAAAAATAACCATTAACTCTGTCACCTGCTGCAAATCACACTTGCACAAACTGATGAGCCACAAAAATCCACAAAAACTCACTATTTACCGACTTGATTATGTGATTAATGCAATAATATGTGGCATTTAATCAGATTAAATCAGCTGCAGTCCTGTGAACGCACCATCTTTTACTGCTGTGGTCATGTACATTGTGATATTTTCTGGTTTTCTGTTACATTTTATTGCATTGGGGTTAAATATCAACAGCGGAACACCTGATTTCAAGCTGTGTTTTCTGTATTATTGTGCTTTACTGCACATTTGATTTAATTTAATTTAAGGGAGGTCATGTGCAGAAAATTGTTGTTTTGTTTTGCAAAGAAAGGTAAAAAAAAAGGTTTTATTTTGCACACGGATGTCTGAGCAATGACATGCAGAGTTTGCTGTGTGTGTATAGACAGTGTGTTGGTGCTTTCATGTGTTTCAACTAATCCAAGTTTAGAGCCTGTAAATCCAACTTGAGAGCTTTTATTGGTGGATTATAAGACACAGGACTGTGCCAGAGTTTGACTTTTTATGGTGCTTAATTATTATTGACGCAATAAACGGGAGACTACATGTGTCTGACATTAAGCTGTGGTTACTTAAAAAAAAAAAAAAAAAGTAGATTTTTACATGTCTTTAAAGACCTGCTCTGATCAGTGTTTTGGTTCAAATGTCATATATCCAGTTGCTGCACAGGCAGCGGAGACCACACACACACACACACACACACACACACACACTGACCTGATGCTGAGACGCTCCACTGGGGGCCAATTTGTGGACATGACAGCATATGACAAGATAATTGTTTCCTTTCTTTTCCCTTCCTGAGCGTCTCTACAGTCTAACTGAAATATCTCTCTCTCTAACTCCTCTTGTGCATTATTCTGTGGAACTGGGCAAAAGTTTTGAGTCTCTTCATTACTTCATTACAAAACAGTCTATAAAGTTTGTATCATACGTGCAGATTTCATAATATATCATGAGAAGATGCAATTCTGAGTCTAATTCTCAGTCTCTGTTTTTGGATTTTGTTGCTAAATCTAAATTTAAATCGTGTCCCTCGGTGATGCAGATGTTTCGGCTCGGATGAAATGAAAGAAACGCTGCCGTTATTAAACCTGACTGTGACAGAACTTCCTGCCTGTGTGGAGGGAGACCAGCAGCAGTTTGGCAGTGACTGCAGTAATCTAATATGTACACACACACACACATTAAAGGAGCGCTGATGGATGTTTGGACACACAGAGCAAACTTAAAACACAGCACTCTGATTTATTGCTAATTATTGATACGGTAAACATGTCGGTGTTTGCACATGGAAGCAGACGACAAGTGGGGAACTAAGCCTGGATATTGGATTCATTCAAGCTGCTTTTCACATCGTGGTTTTGGCTAATTTACATCACATGCTTGTTTGGTGAATAGATTTTCCTCCGTAGAGATGAGTAGAGTGATTGACACCTTGCACGTTTACAGTCAACACTCCCAATATTTTTAATATCCACCTTATTCCTGGAGCAGCTGCTGATGAAATGATCACAGGTGGAACTCTTCCCCGAAAATAAGCGGCAGTAAACTGTGGCAAAACACATTAACGGCGGCAGCTGCAGGATCACACTGTTATGAGTGAGTATCCTGCAGTCTGTAGATGTTGAAATTAGAACCCAGACTTGGTGACATGGTGCTTTTCCATTATACAGTTCCAGCACGGCTCGATTCGTTCTGTTTTTGCTTTTCCATCAGTGATAGTACCTGGTGGTTTGTTTTTTTTTTAGTACCCGCTCTGACGAGGTTCCAAGCGACTTGAGCTGATACTAAAATGTGACGTCGACAGACCACTGGCCACTGATCGGTCAGAGAGTGTCGTCACTGGAAGAGTCATGAGCGTGAGGTCCGAACAATGCCGAACTGTAGATTAGAAGTTAAAAAGACTTTAAAATCCTTAAAATCTCCAACATTTAGCAACTGAAACGTCTAAAATCTTCAATATTTACCGGAGGAGTATGGTGTACTTAGCAACGGCACTGGTGAAAGCCGGCGATCGTGAGTTCGAATCACAAAAAGATTGTGAGTTTGTGCAGGAAGTACTGAACGATTCTGTGAACAAGTCTCTTGAAATCAAGTGATTCTAATGATTCCGTTAAACCGAAAACAACTGCTTTACAAGTCACTATTTTGTGTGTTTTGTGCAGTCGTGCTATGATGACCCCGCCCACATTGAGGAGGAACTATGGTAATGAGAAACCACTTGACTGATACCAAACCGAGTAGCGTTGAGTTGAGTCAAGCCGAGTCGTGCTTGAACTGTATAATGGAAAAACACCTTAAGACGCTCACCTGACTCTGTGTCTGCCTTTAAATACAAAAGTATTGTGTCTGTAAACACTTAGTCAATCTAAGTGTTTAAGTAACAGTAAAACTGTTCATTTTATTCTTTACATTAAATATTATTTCGGGAAATGCAGACACACTGCATGGCATCATGGGGATAAGAATAAACTGGGTAAGATAACTAAGATTTAAAAAGTGATTTTAATGAATTCCTAACCAACACTCACTGCTCACTGGACTGAGCTTCAGCCGTGGAGGTCCGAGATATGAAAACTAAAACGGACATCTTACAACACTCGAGTGCTAAACGGTTGGTAAGGAGTACGGCAGCTTTGATTCTTCTTGGCCTCTCGTCACGTTGGCCCTTGAGCAGTTTGTAGTTGTTGGCCGGAGCTCGGAGAAGAAAGAAAAGCCTGCAGTCATTTTGTTTGAGGGATGAGGAAAGTAGAATCAAATCCACTTCCCCGTGAGGGATCGGGTCCCATTTAACTGTGGTGAGAGAGCAGAGCAGTGGTAATCCAGCACTATGACTAACAGCTGATATTGTGCATTAAAGGCTTCTTTGGTATTTATTCGCATGCAAATGCGGATGAATTGAAAAGACAGATGGACGCATGTTGGCAGTTTCATGCTCGTACCAGTTTCAGCATGTGAATGTTTGAAGTTTAATTTAAAGGTGCAGTGTGTAAAAGTTAGCCATTTCAGTTAAATTCTAAACTAACTGTTTTACTTTAACTAAATTCTTTAGTTAATTGTAGCTGCTTCCCTTCCAAGCTTGTCGGAGAGCCTACGTAGAATTCAGTTATGCTGTTCTAGCTCTACTCGGCCCAACATCCGGTTTGGTATCAGTCACGTGGTTTTTCCATCGCTTCATAATACCGCGGCAGTTGTTTTCGGTGTAACTGAATCGTTAGAATCAGTTCATTAAAAAGATTTGTTTACCGAATCGTTCAGTACTTCCTGCATGACCGGAGCACAGACTGAATACGACTGAACGGGTCGTGGAATCGTCTCACAATCGTTGGCTGTCGCTACATACACCAGACTCCTCTGTTAAATTTTGACATTTTAGACATTTCCTTTGGATTTTTAAGTCTTTCTAACTGATCTACAGTTCGCCATTGTTCTCTGACCAATCAGTTGCCGACAGTCTGTCAACATCACATTTTAGTATCAGCTCAGTTGACTTGGAACCTCGTCAGAGCAGGTACTAAAAAAAAAACACCAGATACTATCGCAGATGGAAAATCTAAAGTAAAACGAGTTGAGTCGAGCCAAAACATGCGTTAATCGCCAACGTTTAGCAAGGAACTGTCTACAATCTCAGTGCTGAAAAGCCCGTGATCGTGAGCCGTTCAGTGATACTTCAGTTCAGTGACTGTGTCAGTCTTTAGTATCAGCACATGTTTGTGTGTTTGTGTAGCACATTAAACGACTCACGGCGGTTTTCCACATTGATGACGTACTATGAAGTAACGGAAAACAGCCTGATACCAAACCGACTAGAGCCGAGTAGTGCTCGAACCGTGTGATGGAAAAGCGCCAACAGATGGTCACTACTTAATCTAATGTGGTGACATCACTTTCCCACCATGCACTGCTGGCACTGAGGAGCTGAGACCAGCTCAGGGTGTGATGAAGGACTGTTATGTCCCTCCAAACCCAGTGGGATTAGAAGATAACTCACCTCATGAATGCACCCGCATACACTCTGTGGACACACAAACACCAGTGTCGGGTATGTGAAGGTTTCACTGGGATCTCCTAGCAGCCCTAATGATTCCTGCTCCAGCTTCAGTCTGAATGTCAAACTGACCCCTCCATCCTCTCTGAAAGAGCAAGTCTAGACTGAGCACTTTTTAACGACTTTGTCAAACACTCGCGGATCTGCCGCCCACCGACGTCCGACTGCGGCAGATTTAATTTTCACCCCGTCTCAGTCCCACACGGACTCTCTCTGTCCTTAAACTGGTATCTGTTTGTTCTGTGTTTCCCCCACTTCGCTTTTATTCTCACCCTGTTCGCATCACGTGTAGCGTGGGAAACCCTGAGCAAACCACAAGAGCAAATGTGCTCGACTCAGAGTAAATAGCACGGCGTACATTTGTATGGCTGCTGCGAGGAGACGTGAAAAAGAAGCGGCAGGCTTTCAAGCAGCAACTCGGCAATCGCTGCACCTACTGGACGACGCCGTCGGCCACGTGTTGAAAATGGAGTCACCGCTCATGATGATTTGTGGTTTTAGAGACACTAGACTACAGGAAACCTTTTTGCCGTTGGATTTATGGATCCCGCTCTCTATTTTTTAAACGAAAATATGTTGGGAACCGGCCATAAATTTTACCTGTCCAAACGCGTTTCATTCTTCACGCGTGTGTAATTATACATGGTTTATGAGATGCATAAATCACAGCTGGTTAAGATAGAGTTACACTGGAGCAGCTACTGGATTTTTTTAGGCCAGTTGTGATATTGATACTTGAGTTAGTTCAGTTACTTTTCAGATACTTGGCAGTTTTTGGCAATAATTGTGTTATCCATGATCCAAATTGAAGCAGAGTTGCTGTTTAACCAGTTCTCCGAACGTGGTGCATGTCGACACTCGCGCATCATATTTATGAGAAACGAGGTCACTGTGTAAAAAAATTGTGATATCTACTTAGTGTCATCAACTGGTCCCCTTCAAAAAATGAAAATGCACTTTCTGGCTGGTTTGTCTGAGCAGCTGTGAAACATGTCAGCAGAAGATGGCGGCCTTTGCTTAGCAAGATCTTTGTTTTCAAGTGTATATAAAAGGTTGATTCTAGGCAACAAATACCCATCCATCCATCCATCCATCCATCCATCCATCCATCCATCCATCCATCAATCCATCCATCTTCTACCGCTTTATCCTCCACATGAGGGTCACGGGGGAGCTGTGTTAATCCCAGATGACAGGGCAATAGGCGGGACACACTCTGGACAGTTCGGTGTCCAATTTACCTAATCCTTGCATACATTTTTATTTTAAAGTGATTATACACTGAGACAAACATTGTATATTCAGTTTCTGCCAATAAACCAGAGTAAATTGAATAATCTCTGATGTCTGTATAAATTACATTGTAGTACTGGTAGTCATAACTGATTCAGGACTGTCTTGTCTAAACTTATAACTTGACACAGCTGTTATACATCTGCTCCTGGTCTCTCTACCTCACCTACCTCTTGTCCTTTATCTCCCCCCTTTCTCTTCCCCACGTCTCCTCTGTCCCCAATTTTTCCTTTTCTCCCCAACCTGTCTTGGCACATTGCCGCGCATCTTTGAGTCTGGTTCTGTCAGAGATTTCTTCCTTGCTGAAAGGGAGTTTTTCTCTCCACTGATCGTAGTGTTTTGCCTTACTATGTACTATGTACAGTGCCTTGAGATAACGTATGTTGAGTTGAAAAGTAAATGTTACACACAGAACCTTTTAAACCCCAATTGAGGATAAAGTGGTTATTAACGAACAGAACGTCCAAACTTTACATGACAGATTATGATGATAATATCTTTTATTACGTGACGTGTGAATGTGTTTGTGAATGCAGCGTAGCCCCGACTACCGTATCATGCTGAGTGACGGGAAAGCACACCTTAAGCAAATCTGGAGGAGGAACACTTTTCCTTTGTGTTGAATGGAACCGGTCAAGTTAGTTTAAGGACCTTGGAGCCTCTCTGTGACAGCTCTAAAACTATCCATCATCCATCGTTCGTCATCCATCCAGAACACAGCAGAGGGCTTTAATGTCTGGTTTGGGAAAACATAAAGATAATGTGATCTGGAGATCAGGGCTTGGAATTGGATTGTGCCACAACTGTGTCTCTGTCTTTGTTTGGTTACCACCTCTCACCACCTGGAGCTGCCATTCTGTCATATATTCACTGCCATGGGAAACCATGGAAAATGCACTCTTCATTGCTCCACTAGTGTTAGGCCAGTTGGTATTGAAGGTCTTTTTGCCCCCTGTGACCCACCTTTCCACAATTATTTACGCATCAAGCTTAAAAATATCTTCCCAGAAAAGGAAAATAGACAGATGGAATGAGGCAAAACACACACACACACACAAAAGCTGTCCAAGTCTGTTGGCAGAAGAAACCACAAGAGCACAATCCTCACACAAGGAGGAAATCCTAATGTTTGTTTAGCTTGGACCACCATCTTTGTGAGGGAGTGTGTGTATTGCAGCATTAACAGGACTCTCACCACTGGTTAACCTGAGCTTCAGCACTAGATGGCAGCAATGAAGAAATGGATGCAGTGGAGTTTCTGTATCTGTGAGGACCATTACGGATTAAACTTGTACAGCCACAGCCTTATTTTTAACTTGACCTCTTCTCAAACATAAACACAATCCTCTTTTTGACATTAAATCCTTTAAGAGCCTTCTGGGAACCGGTTTAAATGTCCTCACCTACCAAAACATCAAGTTCTCCTGGTCTAAAATTGGTCCTCAACGATTTCTTTTAGACTTTTTTTCTGTTATGAGAAATGTTGTTTCTCGTTAATGCAATAATAAAAGTGGTTGCGAAAACAATTTCCAAATTTTCTGTTGGGCAACTTCAGTGTTGAGTGTTGTGAGCCATGACTCTTCTCCAGCTTTGTTGAAACCCTTCATTAAATGCTATAAATTCTCAACAGAACAGTGCCTAAATTGCACCATTTGTAATTGTAATTGCCTGTGTAACATTTAGCGTATTAAAGATTTGGCTTCGGTTTAGGTTCTGGAATATGATGTAATGCTGTATTGTTTTGTTTTCTGTCCAGTCAGGAGGAGATGGAGAACAAGGCCATGTATCTGAGCACGTATGAGGAGAGAGAAAACGGCTCCATGTATGAAGAGGCCTACGATGGACACAACCTGTCCAAACTCAACCTGTGTGATGAAGGTAAGAAGGACATTTGAGACGGAAGGACACTGAAAACACACAATAGGTTGGTTAAGAAGACAAATGAACAAATAATGGGTGTTTTTGTTTCAAGATTTTAATCAAATAATGTGTGTTCTTGTGAAATTAAGCATAAATAACGAGTCTCATAAGCTAACACGAGACGTCTCATGATTTAGACGGAGCTGTTCACATATTATGATTAATCAAAGGTTCCCACACCTTGCTTGACATCAAATTCAAGCAGAGAATGTGCTGACACAGCTTAAGATGAGAGGGCAACTTGTAAGATGATGGCGTCCACTTTTATTGATTTAATGATTGTCCTTTTGGATCTTGGTCAAAGTCAGTCTTTGTCATTTTCTTTGGCGAGACGGAGATCTTGGAATTTCTCATGTCAATTGCGGAGAGAGACAGTGGACAGTGTCCACAACACTCTTAGTAGTCACGACTGGACGTTTGTCCTGCGTAGTCTACGTACATCAAGCAATGCAGGGCATGAAACAGTAGGTGGTACATATCAACCTAACTTCTTTCTTGCACAAAATTCAAGCACTTTCAATGACCCCATGTCTATTTTTTCAAATTCACAGACATTCAAGCACCCGCGGGAACCCTCTTTATAAAAAGGACTTTTTAATATACTTTATCATATACACTGATAAGCAAAGACAGTGTCAAGGACACTTACAACACACATTCTATGGTCATCTGCAACCAATGTCCAGGATCAACATCTGTGTTTGAGTGTGTGTGTGTGTGTGTGTGTACAGGTGCAGTTGAATGAATCCACAGTTGACCACATGGTGTTCTCAGGTTTCGACCCAGGCCTCTGCGAAATTGGTGGGAAAGTCTTAGTGAACGTATAACTGGAGATTTAGTTTTGGACATTTGAATGGAAAGCCATGACAAAGACGATGACCTCACACGTCAGAGAGAATGCTTTTATCCAGCTTTGCACATTTTCACACCTCGTTCAATTAGAGAAGATCTCCCCCCCCCCCCACACACACACACACACACAACCAACTGGCAATTGGTTTTATTTGGGTACAGAAGAGACAAAGTGCTGAGACTCTGAGACGTTTGAGATCCAACAATGATTCACACCACTACAGGAGGCAGTGTACAAGATGGGTTAATCCCTCTTGGAGTTATAGGGTAAAATTATGGGCTTCATCCAGGAAGGGTTTATAGCAATAACACCATTAACGTTGGGCGATATCGAGCCCTTTTCTCCGCTCAAACTCATAATGTCACTGCAACCTGCCAATTCCAGAGACACTGCCTGACTTTTATGGAATATGGCGCACTCGCCGAGCGCCATATGTGTTTCATTTGGAAAGATGAAGCTAAAGGAACAATGCGCTGCCCTTGTAAATTCACAAGAATCTCTCCAGAAACAGCGAGATGCACCGACTTCGCCAGTGACTGACTCACACTGGCTCCGATGGGAAGAAACAAACTCGGCATGCGGCGTCTCCAAATTGGATAATCCGCGACTAAAATGCTTATCGTGTGCTTTGTCCAAGCGGCACAATGTGTTCGCAATACCTTCAACAGACAGTTATGACTCAGAGAGAACCAACAGTGCAAAATTGTAATCCACAAATATATTGCAGTCTTTAAATGATTGAATATTGGCTCTTATGTGCCAGCTGGAAACGACCGCAACTGTGTCACTGAATAAGATTATCTTATTTTCATTAGTTTGCGTTTTTGCTCCTGCGTACTTCAAGCTTTACTTTGCTTTTCCCCTTTCTGTTTTCAAAGACGGTCAACAACAACTATGCAAGAAGGCATTTGGAATCTGTAAAAACCCCCGGCTCACACGACAAGACACTCAGTCCAATTTTCCCAGTTGTTGACAAGCATTGTTGCCCGCAAAAGCCCTAGATCAAGGCTTGATTGGCAGTCACCAGTGGCTACAGTCAAACTCTTAAAAGATGTTTATTATAGAAAAGCTCGCCAATGTGTCGCTGACAATAAACTGAGCTTGACGTGCTTTATGAGGAACCCCGAACAGTACTCCAGCAATGGTCCACCAGAGAGAAGGAAGAGTGCAGTAGTCGACCTGGAGACGAGAAACCAGTCAATAATTTGTCCAGTTTTTAGCATCTGTTTCTGTTTGGAGACTAGACATAAAGTTGAAACCTCACATTGTCCAACAGTCGTGTAATATGACCAATTGGCGGCTCTCACGTTTATAAAAGGGGGAGGAGTCTGACACAACGAGCCTTGCACTGGTTGGACAAGAAGGTGATGAAATGGTCCTCCAGTGAAGCAACAGTGGACTAAGAAAGATGATGGCAAAATGTGAATGCTGTAGCTGGTGTTTGATTACTAAACTGTGGAGATCAGCAAATTATATTACTGGATAACCATATACGAAATAATTGACAAAAAGATAGATTAGGGACTAAGAAAAATGTGTTTTAGTCTGACTAAAACCAGACTTTTAAACGATGTTAATCCAACTGAAATTGTCCTAAACTGAGTTCCTCAGGGTGCTTTCATACCTACCTTGTTGTTCTGAAACTGGGGGCGTTTCTCCCCTAGATTGGTTCTAATGGGCTTGTGTGAACACAGCAAGTGCAGACTGTTCCAATCACTCCACGGAGCGGTTCATTTGCAGTGTGTACCCAATTTACGAGTAGTATTCAGCTGCATTTACCCACGACCCGGTAGGACCAAGAGCGTTGGATATCAAACGCTGCCAGAAACAACTTTGGTAAAAAGAGAGTTTGAGCTACATGTGAAAAGATTCTACGCTTAGAAATGGGCCATACACTGTATTACCAAGCAGCTTAACCTGATTCGTCTTCGGAATACAAACTGTCTGACGAAAAGGTCATTAAATGTCTCCAGAACTGAACGCTGGTACATCACCGTCCAGAGAACTGACCAATAACAAAACTGTTTATAAGCACGTAGCAATGAGGGAGTCAACACTGTAACAGATTACTCGCTGAATCGGAACGCAATAAAGGTAGGAAAGCACCGTCAGAGTCAGACTAGCACATCCAGATAATGTAGTTAGACGTTGCATTCCTATTCCATGTAAATGTTAAAATGGACCCAAATCGGCCAAGGTTCCCGCCCAACGGCTTTGATGCAAAAATAAATAAAAAATAAAAAATGGAATGACAAAGATACTCAGCTTTAAGACTTTAATATTAATAGCAAAAAATGGTGCTCAACACACTTCATACTTCACTACATCAATAAATGGATTCCCCACTCGTGTTTTTACACCAGGACAAGGACAACAAGCATGGAAACGTACCGACTGTGTAACGCCATCCAATCGTTAGGTGGACTCATCATTCCCGCGAGGCGTATTTCAACCCATACAGAACCCAAACAAAACGTACTACATGTCCAAATAAGGAAAATTCTTCACCGGACCTCAAATCAGCACCTCGACCGACACGAGATGAGAATCTCGAACAATAAATCATGTTCACCTACTGTAAGTAACGTTGACTTCCCTGGAGCTGAAGAGGTCATGTTTTTAAACCTGTTCTCCTTAACCCGAGGCTCATTTTTTCACACCTTTATGACCTCTGTTGCTATGACAACTGCTTGTACAGACTCACATAGAGTGTGAGTGTGAAGCAGCTGTGTTTGTCTTTCGCTGGTGGAGTGTGTGTTCTTCATCACTGAGGGGGGAAGCGTGTGTGTGTGTGTGTCCGTGTGTGTGCGTGTGTGTTAACTGACAGATTGTCATGGTCCAAATGAAAACCATGCTGTTCGGAGGCTGCGCTGCAAAAACCGGTGTTTATATTTTAAAGTCAGAGCCGAGTCAACATCACTCTGGCTCTCAGCGAGATAGAAGCTCATTAAAAGCTCATAATAGACTCGTGGGTTTCTTTATATTCATCGCGGTGTTTGTGTTCTGTGGCCGCAGCGCGGCGGCTCCTCGGAGACACACCTGTCTCTTCGTATTTCACGTCCCGTCCTCCGAAGGAACAACTTTCCTTAACTTAGTAGCTGCTTTTCTTCTCTCAGACAAGGACAAGTCAATGCAGATAATTAAGTTATGTTTATATTTTTATGTTACATCTAGATGTGATTCAGCTTTATGGAAGTGCACAGAAGCAGCAACATTCTGGTTGCTTCTATAACCCTGTTGAGAACTGATGTTAGACGGCTTCATCCCAGTGCTAAGTGGATTTAGGGAAATATTTGCAAGATAAATGTCTTAACTGGAGTAAGGGCTTTACCCTCATACTCCTATTCCCAAGGCCCAATCCCATTCCTCAGTTTTATTCCTAACCTTTGCCCCTTTTCTGCTTGGAACTGTGTTACATGGAGTAGTGAGTAAAATCAAGCCCTACAAAATGGGACACTGATTCAGATATGGTCATTAATAAGCTGTCAATTATTCCCAGGAGGTTTTAACTTTGGTAATTCACATTATAATACTGTATTTTGTGTTTATTTGGATAATAACCATATGTGTAGCTATTCCAAACTCCTCTCAAGTGTGATGTTATACAGTATTAAACTGCAAAATACTGTAATATGAGGTTATGGTAAACATATGTCAATAAACAATAGTTTACTGTGAACGTACAGTGTATTTGGACAATAGTGGCTTTTGTCCAAATACTTCTCTGACTATTTTTGGTAAACATGATAACTTTTAAATGTTAAATGTTTTTCTGATATCTTGCGGAGGATTATAAATCTGATGATTCTGGTCACATGTCAAATGAATGACGTGTGAGGGATGTGTGACCCCAGAACAACCCTCACCAAAATCACTTCATCATTTTTGACCTGGGGCGAATGTTCCTTCTACGTGAGCCACCTAATCCCCTCCCCCTCCTGCTGAGATATCGCACACACACACACACACACACACACACAATGAAGAGCACACTTCCATCACAACTCTTTTTTTATTTGGATTCTCAAACATCTGTTTGACCCTGAGATCTCGATTGTTTGCTGAGGACATGCCGTGTGTGTGTGTGTGTATGTCCTGGGCCTAAAGACCATAATGTATAAACCATTCTTTATGAAGTGCCAAATATGTGCAGACATTCTTCATAAATTATAAATTAACTTATGTATGTATATATATATATATATGTTGTCCTCAGCATTTGATGTATGAACTTAGCCTTGGATTCAACGTTTTGTCATCACACCAATACATTTCATTCCAGGGTCGGAGATGTTTGGCTCAAGACTGAGGAAATACCTGAAAATCAAGCTCTGGATTGTTTTCAAGATTTAGATTTAAGAATCCGGCAACACATTATTCCACTTTCAGCAGAATAGTTTTGTGTAGTAGATGTCAGAATTTGGTGCCACACGGTTGGTGTAGTGGTTAGCACTTTTGCCTTTGCAGCAAGAAGACCTGGGCCTTTCTGCATGGAGTTTGCATGTTCTCATGTGTGTGTGAGTTTTCTCTGGGTTCTCCAGTTTCTTCCCACAGTCCAAAACATGCAAAATGGGGATTAGGTAAATTGCACACTCTAAGTTGACCATAGGTGTCAATGTGAGAGTGAATGGTTGTTTGACCCTGTGATGGACTGGCGATCTTTCCAGGGCAGGCATACCCCGCCTATTGCCCTGTGTCAGCTGAGATTGGCACAGCTCCAACCGCGACCCTCACGGATGGATGCATGGATGGATGGATGGATGGAAGTCAGAAGTCCAAACATATTTGTACCCCTGTTCTGTCGTTTCTTCTCTGCTCCTGATCTAATGATTTTGTCTGTTCTGCTCAGGTTCTGGAAAGCGTCGCAGGAAACAGGACCAGTGCTGTGGTCACCTGAACTCACTGTCGGCCATCAAGTACGCCATCGTCTCCCTCTACATCCTGGTTCTCCTCACCATCTTTGGACTCTGCCTGACAGGTAGGATTAAAATAAAACGTTGACATACAGCCTGCATGTCCCTGTGAACAAACCCGATTGGGGGAATATGGCTCCCAATCAGGGTTTGTCCACACGTGCTTCCCATCTGGGGTCCGTGTTACTGAAACCATATGGGACCTGCATGATTTGCCAACTTTAAGCTCATGCCCTATTAGTAGCCTGGAAAGGGTACAAAGTGGGCGTGACTTTAAAGTGGGTAAACGTGGGTGGGGCCACCATGGACAAACCCACTTGACATGCTGGTTCCATCCACACGGAAACGGGTTTAGGTGAAAAGGTTTCGTCCACATTGAGACGGCGTTTTAGGGGACCTGAAACGGCATTTTTTGAAAACGCCTCCCAGGGTGGGAAAGTCTCAAAACGCCGGCCTTGCGTTTCCGTGTAGACGGCGAATATGCTACTTTACGATGATGTCATATTCCCAGCTCTCTCTCATGCTGGCATTCATTGTCTTGTGTTTGGAGTGGAGTTGAAGTGGATTGTTGGACAGTTTTACCAACTGCTGTCAAGGAAAAGTGACTAAAGTCAGCGTGAAAAGACACTAGCTATCACTAGAACACGTCCTGTCTTAAGAGATTTCACACACGGGGGGTAAAAAAAAGTTTTGAATCGTAAAATAAAGAGCGGCGAAAACACATGCTGCATACACACTGATTACACTTTTATGGTGTGGTGTGAAATGTTACACCCCTTTTAAACTTCTTTTGGTTTAGTATTATGAACACACACAGTGAATAAACAGTCATATGACCCGCCTGTGATTTTATTGATTTTCTTTACTTCTGCAAAGTTTTACCCACTGAAACCTTTGTAACATGATCAAAACCAGAGCAGATTTCCGTATTCGCTTAACTTAACTTCACGCTGCTCTTGAAAGATCCTAATCAAAAGCGTTAAGTCAGATTTCCGCAGCGCAGAGCACTGTTGACCTTCTTCAGCTTTGTGTCGATCTCATGTACATGTGTGTCAGATTTAAACAGATTTGACCTCGGCATGTGAAAGTCAAGTTTTTTGTCACAGCATTTCCGAGGCGTGACAAGCTCGACCTTTTTACACAGCGACATGAAAGAACATCGGAGAGACGAAGCGTGACTGTGGTTTTATGGTTTTCCCATACTCTGCCTCCTGTGTGGCTGTGACACTGCCAGGTTTCAGTTTGTAGAATTTCCGATACACAGGGTCACGCTGGAGCCACGGTTCTCAAAGTGGGGTACGTGTACCACCAGTGGTACACAAGCCTCCTCTTGTGGTCCTTGGAGTAAAATCAGAAATACTGTTCTATAAAATAAATCTGCCTCCTGTAGCTGACTTTGCAAGGTCGCTGTATTTTAACGTTGCTGTTATTTTAAGAGCTTGATATTTTTTCAGGTGGTACTTCATATAAAAAGTTGGAGAATGAGAATTCATTGGAGCTGAGGCAACTTAAAGCCTGATTTGTGAGTTCGCACCAATGATTGTCCAGAGGTTTCTGATGCATGTAGGCAATCAGGCTCTGCACCTATTTATCTTATTTTCTCAAGCAATCGATCAGTGAGGTTTGGTCCAAAATGTTAGAACATGTTGAAAAGTTGAAAAATGTTCAACATTGTTCCTCAAACCTGGAAATGATGATGTTCTCAAATGTCTTGTTTTGCCCACAAACCATAATTATGCAGTTTCAATGATGTGTAGCAAAGAAACCAAAATGTTTTACATTTAAGGAGCTGAAAAAATCATAGAACTTGTACAATTAGTTTTTTTTAAAAACACCTAAAACGATGAATGGATTATCAAACCAGGAGTATGGGGTAAAGGGTCTTCTGGTTGGAAGACGACCACGTCAAACCTGCTTCTCAGATGCATCTTACCAGAATGAGTCAAATGGCTCTTTTCGGAAAAGACTTTTTGCCAATATTTTTACAAGCCGTATAAGTTTCATTGCAAAATAGAAAGTAAACATCATCTTTCACCAGTTTCAAGGTCTGTATTTTTGGCTTATGTCAGAACAAGTCCACAGCCTGTTCCAAAGTAAAAGCATGCTAGCATTTCCGTTCCGTTCCCTGAATCCATTCCCCGTTTTCACTGTGAAATTTTTTTAGTCGAGTTCAGGCTACAGGAGTATTGAGAGGAAAAGAAAATTATTTATGGCGTTTTTATGCTCCCTGTGTCTGTGTGAGCTACAGAGGTGCACGAGATGTGTTAGTGGCAGAAGTATCTAACGTATGTTAAAGTCAGTTTGCTCTCATGCAATCGACCAATTTCTGACAGTTTCTTGAAAGTTACTTTGAAAGATGATGTCATTCTGGAGCTAAAGTAGACCGTTCGTCAAAGACGGTGATACCTTAAAAGGTTTAAGGGTTAAACTCGAGGCTGCACACCGTGTTATGGTTTCATGAGTTGAAGGGTGAGATAAGGGTTAGCATCACTGTTTAAGGAACCAGTCATTATGTAATGAAGTACCCTTCACCCACCAGAACGTTTCCTTTGGCAACCAGGGTTTTCTTTCCAAACTTCCAGAGGTAGATTTGAAGGCACCACTGACATTTCGCTCAAACATCTCACGTCTCGATGGTTGGCACAAAAACACCGATGTGGAAATTTGGACGCGTAAGTTATGGAAATTAGCCTTCACATCACTCGCTTTGTAACGCAGTGCTGTAATAAATTCCAGTATCTTCTGCGTTTTCGCCTCTTGAGTTCCTTCCCTTTTTGGCCAACTCGGGGAAAAACCCTGGCGTGACACCACAGCAGCCTCATGTCAGGGTTTTTTTTGTAATGTGTGTGTGTGTAAGAATAAGAAAGCCTGTTGAGGTGACTGGGATTTTATTGCGGTTACCTTTTGCAAACTCTTGCTGTGGCCTCCCTTGTAAATATCAACTCTTTTATTAGAGGAGAGGAAGACAAAGAGAGTCCAATAAAGACAGAAGAGTGAGGAGGACGGGAAGAGGAGTTTTCTGCAAAGGCAGGAGAAAAAACAAAGGGCGATAAAGTAAAAGGAAGAAATAAAACGGGTTCAAGAAGAGTCTGGCCTCAGACCAGCGGGATCCTGAAGGAATAAACTGCTCTCGCTAATCCTAATTTCATTTCAAGACCTTTTCTCTTAAAACCACCCACTCGCACCGTAACCACACGGCTGATGCCATTAAGTGGTTGCGGCTGTTTGTGTGTGTGTGTGTGTATTTGTATCTTTTTGAGGATCATAAAAACGTATAAACCATAGGGAGCGAGGACATTTTGTCTGGTCCTCACGACTTTAAAGGGCTTCTTTGGGGGGTTAAAACCTGGTTTTAGGGTTAGAATTAGGTTAAGTGTTAAGCAATGCATTATGGGGTGACGGTAGCCCCAGTGGTAGAGTGAGTCGCCTTTCAACTTGATGGTTGTGGGTTCGATTCGCGGCTCTGCTAGTCTACATGCTGATGTGTCCTTGGGCAAGACACTTATGACAAAACTGTAGTGTAAAGCGGCTTTGAGTGGTCATCGAGACTAGAAAAGTGCTATGTAAATATAGACCATTTACCATAAGTGTCCTCAGTCAGAATGCTGCACGAGAATGTGTGTGTGTACTTGTGCATACATCCTTGTGAGGACCAAAAAACTTAAACAGGAAGCAAGGACATTTTGTGAAAGTGGGTACAAATTTGGCTTGTCCTTTATGGGTTAAGAATTGGTTTTAGAGTTACAATTAGGGTAAGGGTTAGGTTAAGGATCGAGGGAATGCATTATGTCTATGAGTGTCCTCACTAAGAATGCTGTGCCAGAATGTGTGTGCGTGTGTGTGTTCCCAGGCACAGAGATGCAGTTAAGAGTTTGGAACGGGCCGGTTGTCGTCGCAGAGGTATTTGGTAATTTAAAGCTTTTAGATGAGGTTGTTTCGGAATGGCAATCAAACCGAGCTTTTGAACAAGCCCCTTTTAAATGAAATGCCAGCCAACTAAAAGCTAAGTGGCACCAGCGTGGCTCGAGGGAGGCCCCCGCTGGCACATGCACACACACACACATACTCATATCACGGGAGTGCACGCGGTCATGTCACAACGGCTGCCAATTTTCTGTCGTGAATGCAGTTTTAACTCTGCCATATCCACCTTTTGCCTTTGGTCTGAATTCTCACTCAACTTTGACTCACCTCTTGTTTTTGCCTCCTTGACCTCCGCAAGTTTCATACGTTCACACACGTCCATATTTCATACGAGAGTCGTGGAGCCTCGTCTCTGGCTGAACACATCTGCACTTGTGACATGTTAAGTGTGATATAGTATCTTCTGTGTCAGCGCAGCCGACCCTAAATCTTAGTTTTGAAAGACATGAGTGTACAAAAAAATGGAAACGGAGATGGATAAAAATCTAAACGAGAGACGAGAACAGTGCCAGATGTATCCTGTTACATTCATGCTTTATCTCTCCATCAGCTCCAAAAGCTTGTCTCTGTTTAGATAACAGAAAGTGGGGTTTTTTAGCTCTGAACAGGAGTTTCTGCTGTAAGAGAAAGTTTGGTTTTCAGACTCTACTAAAGACGGATCATCCTCATGTCAGCCATTCCCGATGACCGTGTTTCCACCGAGTGTAGCAGTTCAGTTCAGTACAGTATGTAGTTTTTTTTGCATTTCCATTAGGAATAGTACCAAAAGCAGCCCCAACCATTCCATTTTTGGCAACGCTTCCCTAGGGGTACCAAACTAAAATGGTACGGTATGGTTCAGGTGGAGCTAGACTGGCTCCACCCACAGTGGTCAGCCGATTGGGCGACATGTCATAATGTAAATCCCCTTGCAACCAGTGTTCCTTCAACTTCCGCAGTCTATTCTCATACGAAGTTTGACAAACAGCCAAAAAGCTGCTGGATGTCCTCCTTTGTTGTCCGTTTTGTTGTTGTTGGCCATGTCAGTGTGATGTTGTTGTCTGTTGTCGTCATACTCCACGTATCTTGCTGACATGGCCAATGGGCATAGCCCACACCCCGTCTATCAAGTAAAGGTACTGTTCTGATGAACTTTACTTCGATGGAAACACGGCTATCCAGTCTGACTCTTCCCTGTAGGACCCAACCTGGAAGGATCTGCTCTGCTAAGGAAGGATCCTTGACTTGCCAACTGGTCATCAAGCAAACTGAAAATGTGAGTGTGATAACTCATTGGCGTCAAAGTCAAGGATCCTTCTTTAGTAGAGATGACCCGTCCAAGTTGGGTCCTACAGAGAAGAATTAAGACTGTGTCATTCCCAAAGACTGGGTCTGGATCCACATGTGGTTTGTGGGAATTTCAGGGAGTTGCCAAATTCATTCGCAAAATATTGACCACCCTCTTTATGAAGATTTTTAAACATACTTTCATGAAATTAATTTGCAAGTCATTTATCAAACATGGGTATCTTGGAAATGTCTGGTTTACCCATGCAGAGTCACGTAAGGTGTGTCAGAAACACAGAACAGTGATTTGTGTTGAATTGGGTCATGAAAAAAAGGGTCCCAATATAAAATGTTAGGGAAACACTGCTCCATGAGGAGATTGAGAAGTTTTTTGGTCAACTTTAGTTAAATTTGCAATCGAAAATGACAGAAATCACTGAGAACAGAAAATATCTTGAAATGAGTTTAAAATTCTTAATGCATTTTCACAACAATCTTCTTCTGCTTCATTACTTTCAGTGATACTTTCAATAATGACTGAGTGGAATATATCCTTGTGAAATATGTGGAATCTTAGAATCTGTTTCTTCACTCAGGGAAAAACCAGGGATCTTAGAGTGAGTTTGCATTCATAAAATCAATGTTCTGTTGTTTCAGTTTGGTCATCACAGGCGGCACAGTTGTTATGATTGTGTCACTGAGAAGGTTCAGCCCAACAAATATGCACGTTGCTGAGGATACACAACATGATGATGTAACATCGCTGAAACTCAGATGTTCACGAGTCCTGCCTTTCCTTGACTTGACTTGAGTAAGAGCCAGTATCTGCTGCAGCTGAGACGACTGTGAGTCACAATCCAGACTTTAATCATCTCAAAAGGCGCCTGTTGCAGAAACTTTGACCTTTTGCAATCTCTTGTTTTGGCTGCTGTAGCTCAAGAGGAAAGCATGATTAATCAAAAGAGATGTGTCTTTTTGTTTTCTGTTTTTAAACCAGGCTGTTTTGAGTCTTGGCCAAACCAAACGGTGGTAAGATGCAACTTCAGAGACTTGTCTTTGTTGACAAAAAAAACCCTCGCAGTTAACGCTCCAGTGCCCCCCTGAGGAACTCTGAGTAATAACGTGTTCAGCCACACTTAAACCGTTTAGAACCATTTTGTTCTGGGAAAATGCTAAAACTGTACATTGTTTGTTAACAAGATTGATAAAATGACAAAGCTCACAAGTGTCTGAGGCAAAGTTCTCACCGGGAGGGGATGGAGACGGTGGCGTGCGAGCAGGAGCAGGAACGGTCGCCAAGTGGCAGACCACAGTTCCAGACCAAATCTCAGGAGATCTGTTGCAGATTTTTGTGGTTTTACGAGGACACTGTGGCGTGTGTTAATGAAGAGGATGCGGCAACATTATGAGGGAAGGCCGTCATCTCTTTTTAACCTGAACCAGGTGCTTTTTTTTTACCAAAATCTGGCGACATCAATTGCTACTAAATGGTTACCATCGCCCTCATTCCCAACAAAAGGGCCACAAATGGCTCGGAGAAGTGAGGTCACACAGAGACGCGCCACGGCAACATGTTTACACACTTCTTTTTGTGTGTTCGTTGAGTGTCCATGTTCCTCCTGAACTTTGTGTTTCCATCATGAACTTCCTGCAAGAAAAGAAAATTCCCCTTGTCACTGACCATTTCTATGATACTGTGCATTAAACGCTGATGCGGCATAATTTGAAAGCTCCGTGGAGTGTTCGCCAACAGGAAATGAGTTATTGTTTTTTTCACTTCATTTATGATGAATGTATTTTGGGTGATTTCCAAAAAAAAAAATCACAATTTACTTTGTAATTGCTCCCACGTGGCATTCCATAACAGTGAGAGAGAGCCATGTTAGGTTAAGATTGATATGAAAAATAATTGGACATAATTGTTAAAAAACAGTACCCATGTTTTTACATGTTAGCCTGTAAATGACCCAAACAATAAGCATAATAAACTGAAACCATTTTCCACATAGAGATTATTACAGGAACCTTACAGTTCTGCAACAACCTTGCTTATGGAAAAAAAAACATATTTTAATCACAAGCAACTTTCAGCACGCAATCAAAGTGAGGAAAACTCGGGAAAGGATGTTTTGTGATCCCTCAGTGCTTGGTTTCTTGCACTTAAACGAGTTTGACTGTACAGCATCCAGCTCAGTCGGAATGAGCACACCTCCCCCTGGATGTTGGGTGGATTGGCCCGTATCACAAACTGATGCTTGAACTAAAAAGAAACCAGATGCAGGTCTCTCTCTTTTTTTTCTTAAGGCGCCGCTTTTCTGTTGTCTCTCATTAATGCCAAAACTTCAGCAGCAGAGTAGAATAATGAAAAAAAAAAAAAGCTCTTTCAGACGCCAACACTGTGATACACTGGTGACCTGTCGAAGCTGTACTCCACCCAGTGTTCGCAGGGATCGGGTCCAGCTCCTCGCAGGATTGGCAGCATGGACGTGGATGTGCCACCGACCACGCCTTGGCTATAATTTCCAATATTTTTCATAATGTCGACACTGCTTTTCTATATGGCACCGATACATGCGAGGAAATCAGCACGGAGCCAACTCGATGAAAGGAGAGTGGATGTGACACGGGGTGAGGTAGATTGAGGAGCAGAACTTTAGCCTCATGTATATCATGACAACAATGAATTTTCTTGGTGGAAAATCTGGAGCGCTGCAAATATAATATGGAAAAGATGCAAAGAAAGATACATTTTGGAGGATTTTGCACAATTTTCTAGGTCAAACGTGTAAGAACAGACTCTGAAGACTCTCCTAAAGTGCTGGTCCTGGTCCTAGGTGCTGGGTTTGAGTCCCAGCATCTTCCTGGTCTGGGACCTTTCTGTGTGGAGTTTGCATGTTCTGCCCGTGTCTGCGTGGGTTTCCTCCCACCATCAAAACATGTTAGAATGTTAGAATAATTGAGTCAGATTGATCTGACCTCGCAATTTCAGTTGTATAATGACAATAAAGATGATTTCCTTTCCTTCCTTCCATCAGGTTTATGTTAGGGCAGTAAGCTTCGTCTGTTCAGGCTACAGAATACACAAAAAAGGCTTCTCAGGCTGCACAATCTCAATGATTTTTATTTTAAAACTTACATATTCAATTTCCGTCCATAAACATCCTTAAATTTTACACAGTGGGGTTCGAATAAACCTAAAAAATAAAGTGGTAAATGAACCATAACGTAATGGTACATTAAACCCGTTGACTTCTTCCACTTTGTCCTCCTCTTTACTGGAAAACTGGCTCGCTAAAAACTGAAAATGAACTCCAAACAGTGAAGGTGTGTGGGTGCACAAATCAAAACAAAGAGCTTAAAAATGCCAAAACAGCGGCGTAGAGTTCAGAGAGGCCTCAACGTCAGATAATTGTTTACAAGGTGGTTCAACACCAGCAGCTGATTCTCTCTAACACTGAATTATTGTCATTGTTTTTGCTTTTTTTTTAAAGCATCACACCGTCACACACACACACAGACGGCAGATAAAGGTCACACATGAGCCGAGTTACATGCTACATTGCCTTTCATTGTCCTCGGATGCCTGTTGATTCATGCCAGAGGCGCACATGCACATGCACACATGCGCACATGCACTCCTCACCAAACAAACACAAAGTTTGACTTTGGTCCAGGAACGCAGCAGCGCCTTCTGTCTGTTTTCAGGTCGACGAATCTGTGTTTGCCTGCGTGAAGGCTTTGGATGTTTCTCGATGTTTTCGTGTTGGCCAGACACCGCTGCAAATATCTCACTCTGCATCTGGAGTCAGTTTTAATCGCAGGTTGTGTAAAAAAAAAACGGACACATCGGCCCATATATGGACTCGCCGGGCTGATCGCTGTCTGGGTGTTCAAGGACAAGCGGGATTTACGCATTTTATATCTCTGTTTATGAGCTGGATGGGAGTCGAGTTGTCTCACAATGTTTTTAATTTCCATCCACCTGCTATGTTGCTTTGTAGTTGCGGATCCTAAACTGCAGCCTATACTATCCCCCTGTTTAACTTACACTGTAGGTGCGGCTGAGTCATGTTTTCCAGTTGGAGGAAACATGCAGCTCACAGGTTTGGCACCGTTCCTCTCCTTTCCTGAGCCAGTTAATTGCTGGAAAACATGAGGGCAGATTTGTTATTCTTCTCTTAAGCCCCCGACTTCTTCCAGTCTCGCAGTGATACTGTAGGTAACAGGCATGTTATTGCCAAACAGAGATGGGGAAACCGGCCCTGAAACGGCTCCGGTTTACTTTGGTCCCGGGCCTTTGTTGTGATTTGTTTTCGGTCGCGCGTTTGTTACCGTAATTGTGTTTGTGTTTTACATCAAACTTTTCCTGCTGCATCTCAAATTTTATTTGGGTTCTGGGGGGAGGGTTTGTACAGGCGCACTGACCCACAGCATCTGCTGCCAAACCTACATGTATATCAAGCCATTGCTAGCTTCCATATCACCAATGGAATTTCCCTGAGACTAAGTTTCACCAATCAGAATGCATGTTGTCGACGATTGATTTAGAGCTGTTGCATGTTGTGGTTTACCTTTGAATATTGCTATAAATAATGAACTTTTTAAAGCTCTTGATGCTTGTCTGTGCTCGGTAAAACACCAGGGATCTTCAGTGTGAAGGTTTTAGAAACAGCTGATTGTTGTGTGAATTATGCAACGTTTAAAAAAACTTCAGGAAAAAGACATCAAGGATCAGTCCCTAAATCTCACGCTGCTCCCAAACGGGGTCTTTTGTTACCGTTTTGATTGACAGAGTCAGAGTCTTGTCATTTTTAGATGTTTTAATGCAGCCATTTCATATATTATATATTTAAAGAGGTTGTTAATATAAAATATGAGCATTTTTCTCCCTCTTTGAAACAAACTGTGTGTCTGTGGGACGACGTCAACAACCCTGACCTTTAGTCAAAACAACGGCATCCTAACTTCACCTCAGCCATCAGCGTTGGTTTGCTTAAGCCCCTCTGAGGTTATTTAAAAACGCTCACCCTCTCCCGCAACACGAAACAAGACAAAAACCTGTGTTAAATGTGAACCATGTGTGCCTGGACGGGTAGAGGGAGGTAAATCCGACACCGCAGAGTCCCATTTCGAACAACTTTAAAGCCAAACTTTAAAGGTTTTTTAAAAACCGCACCCTTGTGAAAACAGCCGTCGTAATTTTCGCTGCTGGGATTGAGGTGTTTCTGATCTCACTGTGTTTGGGTTCCAGCGTGGGCAACACACACACACACACACACCCACACACACACAAATACATACATACAGTGTATCTGGGAGACGAGCACAGGCCAGCGAGTGTCTGCCAAAAAAAGATACACATTTACTTCCACGGTGAGACAAACATAAAACCCCACATTCTGCGCTGAGAGAAAAAACAGAAACACATGCTCATAAAGATAAAGTCGTATAATATATTTTTAGGAACTGCGCTCAATCATTAAAGCAAAAACATGAGTAGAAACATATGGATCTGTGCAGAGACGCAATAATGATCAACAAAAGCATGCAAACAAACACAAAATGTATGTAAAGATTTGATATATGTACACACATAAAACATGAATCCCAGAGTGACAAGAAAACACACACACACACAGAAACCCACAGGAACATCACACACACGCACTGGTTTCCATGACTTCGGAGGACATTACATTGACTTACATTCATTCCCAAACCTTAACCTAAGATGTCTTCACCTTAAAATGTAGTCATTTACGCTATGGGGACTTAGTCCCCATAATGTGAGTGTGTAAACGGATTTAGGTACCCACAAAATAAGGAATACCAGTTTCACACACATACACACACACAGGTTTCCATGACTTCAGAGGACATTGCATTGACTTCCATTCATTTCCTGGAGACCTTCTCTAACCTTAACCTAACTTTAAATCATGTCTTCAACTTAAAATGTAGTAATCAACTTTATAGGGACTTGACTTTTGTCCCCATAAGGAAGACGAGTCCCCGTAATGTGAGTGTGTAAACGGATTTAGTGTCCCCACAACATAAGGAATACCAGGTAAACACAGTCATGTATGTTGTATGCACACATTGTAGCAGGGCCCCTAAATTGAGTCTGAGCACATAAAGCCTTTTCTAATGAGTTTCTGCGCTGTGGTTGTGGATCTTTGGGAAGAAAAAGAGTCTGGAGAAGGTCCAGCGTTCCCAGTGGGTGTCCATCATAAGAGGAGCGCTCACACACACATCCGCTCACACACACACACACACACACACACACACACACTACATCGATGTAGAGAAAAAAGTCAGCCCTTCATTCCTCGACAACAAAAGTCAGCAGACAGCCTCATTCATGCAGTCAAACGCAGGTCATTAACATGTCAACACTAATTGGACCAGACCTCATTCGCTCTCTCTCAACCACGGACCCCCCGACCCCCCACCTCACCTCACCCCCCCGACTCTCTCTGTGTTTTCTCTGTGTTTTTTTTTAAATGTTGTCTTGAGGCCCAAAATGTTTTGCAGTCAATGACAGATTTTAGGGAGATTGTTGAAAAGCAGCGTCACCGCGGTTGAACGTGTAAATTATTCGACAGGGATATTTTCACATTCAGAAAAACTGCTCTAGCACGACTCGACCCTACTCTGCACGTCGGTTTCCATGACGTCATAGTTCCTCGTCAACGTTGGGCGAGGTCGTCGAAGCACGAGCACTCAAAACTATTGTTTTATAGGCGACACAAACGCACAAACTTGTGACTTGTAAAGCAGTTGTTTTCGGTGTAACTGAATCATTAGAATAAGAAATTTTGTAGTTGTAGGAAATTGTGACGTTCTGTTTTTTGTAGCTATGCTAGCATCAAGGCTGTGTGGATATGAATATGATTAGTTCACCATTTTGGTCCAGACTGAATAACACTGATGGTGCCTTATCTTTTACTGTTTTTTATCATCTAAAAAACTGAATAGTGAAGCCAAAGAAGGTTAATTTCTTCTTGGGCTAGTTGCTAATTTTGTCAGCTGAACTTGTGCTAGCTGAATCATATAAGTTATTATATAAGATATTTTAATGGCAGCCCGTGGTCAAGTGGAAAGGGAACTTGGCTTGTAACCAGAAGGTTGCCGGTTCAAATCCCCACCAGGTCAAAAGGGCTGGGGTACCCCTGAGCAAGGTACCCAACGCCCATTGCTCCCCTGGCGCTACTCAGTGTGGCAACCCACTGCACCTAATTCTAGGATGGGTCAAATGCAGAGAAGAAATTTCCCTAAGAGGATTAATAAAGCATATATTCTATTCTATTTTGAACGTGTATGTTCATGTGTCAGAGAAATTTGTCATTATATCTTAGGTCATCTGGCTTTGGATGACAATTATCATTTTATGTAGAATATCTGAGCAAATATTGGATTGTTTTAGGCGCAAATACTGTTCAAAAAGATACTTTGTCTTGTGTACACAGCTCGTGTGATTGCATGGAAGAGTTGGAGCTTTAGTCGGTGTATGACCCCTGAAATTTGGCAATCCATCGTGATATTTTGATTTTCATGAACTACCTGTCGTAAATGAGATGGTTTACAGTCGTGTTTTTGTACTGAAATCCCCTGTTTAAAAAACTTGTTGCGAACAATACGTCGTAAACATGGAGAAGGTCACGCGTTCCGTTTCAGACTCAAGCCAAATACGGTTGTGAGGTTTAGTTAAAGTGTTGGACGGCTGTGTGTAAATAACGCCAACACAAATAAAAGCAGCAGGCCTCACTGACGCACCTCTTTATAAACAGATACAGTGATTTTTGTAAATCTGCAGCAGTGGGGGAGCTTGAGATTCAGAGAGCATGATAGCAGACGCCCAAATTACTCCTCCATATGCTTTCTTTCCCTGTTTTATTAGCAGACTAATTAGACAACAACTGATTTTCAAAGACTCTGGGTTGGCACCGTTCAAGTCTGACACACACACACACACACACACACATACCAGAGGCTGGTTTGATCTGGTTAATTATGGTGCCGGAGTTCAGTGAAGTCCAGAGAAGCACACAATACACACATTATGGGAGCTGGAGTGTCCAACTGTGCTTGGCCGAGTGACAAGTTTGAACAAAAAAGCACAACCAGGCAGTTCAAAGTGATTTAAATTATTATTTTCTCGATTAAACTTTAAGCGGCTCATAGTCTCGCTGACTGATAATATACGACAAAATTATTAATTTTAACATCTGCGCGTCATGTGTGCTTGAAAGAGACGCAGTTCAAATGCCTGACATGTTGTAACAATAAGCCACGATCGTGTTGATTGCACATTTCAATGTGGCAGTAATTCAAAATATCATACTACGCCAACAGATTGAGCTGTAAATATGAACATTATCCTCATAAAACCTTTGGAAATCCATTTTTTTCCTGATAACCCTTTTTGAAATGTGTCTTTGCGAGTGCACGTCTTCTTTTTTATTTGATTATCGCCACCTTTTGGAGAGAATAATGTAGGAATATTGGTTGGAATGTGTATCAAGTTACCCAACACTAAACCAGACCACTACTACTGGTCAGAAACTCCACAGGACGTCTAAACGTATTTGAAAATATGCCCGTTTTTGGTCGCCAGTTACGCTTATTACACGTTTATTTATTTTACTTTTCTTTTCTAGTTTTATTTCCCCACAAAGTTGCCCGTAAATCCTGTGAAAACCAAACCGAGACACTTCCAGTGTCTATCGTGTCCAAATGAAACCTCAACTGTTGTTTTGTCAGTCCAGGAAAAGCATGTTAGATTTCACGACTGAAATAATTCTATGAAATGAAACAGTTTTTTGGTTGTTTCTTTTTAACAGCTTTGTTTGTGCTCATGTGTCACTTATGTGCACTTTATTGCAGCTATAAAGCAGCTAAGTGAGGTGATTAAAATTTGCAGCTTTGGTACAGGCAGCGGGGCGAGAGCGAGGGACGTATGTCAATACTAAAGTATGTGAATACAGAGGCAGATCAGGCATTTTTATATATTTTTCTTTCATAATTATCTAAAATTCATTTTAACAGGAAGACAAATTGAGTGAGATCTGTAATTGTATAATCCCCTTGACGGAACAAATGTTGTAGTGTCAGAAAATATGAATACAATGGATTTAGAGTCGTTTTTAAGACATTATGACTATTTTGGACAACCTAAATATTGTAAATTTAGTTAATTGTGCACCATAATAAGTGCTTTCATGTCAGTAGTTAAAACATCTTTAACTTCAGTGATGTTGAGAGTAGGGCTGTAATTAACGATTATTTGCATAATCAATAAATCTGTAATCTTTCGGTACATAAAATCTCAGAAAATGTTGAAAAAATGTACCCCTCATTTATCTCTGAAGTTCGTTTCAGGTGTTGTTGTTTTAAAAGTGCTTTATAGGGTTAGGGTTAGGGTACAAAACGTTTTTTTTAAGAAACTTGTTTTAATGATTAAATAAAATGATAAATTGTTGCATCTGTTTGTTTAAATCACTGACACACCAACATCACTCCAGGAAAGACACAGTCAACCCCAACATGAGGTTAAAAAAAAAAAAAACACACACACTTCTTAAGTCATTCAACCTCACACAGCATGAGCCTCACTTTCATGTCTGCCACATCAGACAAGGTCCACGCTTATAAATCAAACAAACCCCACCACTACCACCACCACCACCACTGTCACTTAATTTCAACATTCCTGTAGCTTAGCCACAGCTGGCTGAACTCTACACATAACCGCCCCCTGACAAGGCAAGTGATATCAAGAGTTTGGAGACGTTTCCGTGCTCGACCTTCCATGAACAGAACAAACAAGCAGGAGTATCTAATAAATACGCACCTGCCATGTGGAGACTCAATTTTAAACTGAAAGAGTCAACAATTCTGTGGTTTGGCCGTGAAAACAATAAATCAGTGTCATGTTTTTAGCTGCAGATTGACAGAGGTTATGTTTGAGAGGATTGTGAAATTGTCTGTAATGTCTGAGGTTTACCATGTTAAGGTTAAAGTAATTTCATTAATCCCCGTGGGGACGTTTGCCCTCTGCATTTTACATCCATCCTCTACTAGAAACTTTCCAAGAACCAGCAGCCACCAACAAACCAAAATGAAGACCTTGTTTGCTATAAAACCTGTATTCTTTCCATAACGCCTTTAACTCTTTTGTGTTTCTATCTTTACTGAACAGGAATAAACCATATTAGCATGTAATAACAGCAAATTTTAATCATCTAAAGGACAAAAACCAGAGTATGAAGAAGCTAAAATAGGAGCTAGCTGCTCAGGAAAAACATCGCGCACTTGGTTTCCCGCCAAAAACTCTGCACACAGCTGGTGTAAACAAAAACTAACAACGTTTTTAATGTTTTAGTCTTGATTTCAAACCCTTAGATCTACATTAAGTGACATTGTGGCTACTTGGAGGCTAAAGAACGTCACAGAAAAAATCTAAAGGATCATGGCTGTGAAATTGAAGTTGCTAACATGCTAGCAACCATTTGACTATTTAGGCAATCTTTAGGGGCCTTTGTGTGATGAATAAAAAATACCACACTTGTTGTACGTCAGAATATTTGATGTAATTTTAGCTCTGGTTTGGTTTACATTAAATCCTGAGGAAAATAACAGCTGCATTAGCAAGTAGACGCTAAAGTTCATGTTAAGTTTGTTGCTAATTTTGGTGCTAGCTAGATATTATATTCAGTAGTGTTACTTGTTGTTGTAAACTAGTTTAATAGTTGAACAATCTCATTTATATTGACAAATATATCTTTAAAATCTTTCTCTGAAAAGATGTTTCGACTTAGCGGTTTGCTTTGAATGCCCTGGCTATCTTGAGAAAGAACACTCGCAGATTGGCCTTGATAAGGCAAATGCAAAACTTTATTTTTCCAGTCATCCCCTGTTTAATACATTTATCTTCTCTCCCTCTGGTTGTGGATACAGTCTGACAGCAAAAACAAACAACGGCCATGAAACTATCAACCACATCTTTTTTACTGCGGCCGTACTTTTCACAAGATGGTGTGGGTTCTTGTGTGTGTTTTTTTTGTGGGTTGTTGTTTGTGTATATTGCGTTGTCTGGTATGTTGTGTGATTGTTTTGCTGTGGTGATTGGCCGTGGTTGATTGCAGTCCTGTTTCCTCAAAAGCTGCTTCACATTCAACACAAGCACGACTGCGATGCAGGTTTCAGCAAAAATGGAAAACTATGAATATACATCATTGACTTTTGGACCATGAGCGTGTAATTGCAACATTCCCAGTTAAAGCAACACTGTATCTTCACAACATTATTCCAAAATTAGAAATACATCATATTAATACCGATGCAACCGTATTAGTTCTGCTTAATTGTTCCTAATCTACTCACATTTGCTCATTCACTGTTGCAATAATCCAATTTCTCTTTAAGAGAGTAGGTGGTAATTGAGCTTGACTGCAGATATTAATCCAGCCTCTTTATAGTCGTCCATTTAAAATGACCTAATGGCTTCCTTTTGATGTCTTGTCAAAGAAAGCACGTTGTTCCCAGTCGGATGTGGAGATCTTGTGATTTCATTCTCATTGACCGCTGGAAGACTCTCAGGTCTTCACAAAAAAAAAGACTCTTTTCTTCTTTATTTCCTTCCCTCCTTCCTGCTGCTGGCATCCAATCAAAGCTAGGAGGCTGTTGTTCGGTTTGTGTCTGGGTGAAGGCGGTGGTCTCTCACTGTTTCTCTCACTGTGTGTCCACACATACGGAACATGGTGTTGTGACAGATGTGGTTTCCGTATCCCACTATCGTTTTTACCTCCACCAGGGAGGTTGCATGGATTTATCTTAGAAACTTCCTGTCTACTATTTTTGACAGATTAATCTGAATTTATTGTCATGTTCCTATTAGATTTTGCTCAGAATCTAACCACTGATGAAGTCATTGAGACATTGTCCAATTTTCTAGAAATCCCAATCTCTTATAATGGGCAAAACTGTAAAATAATGATCATATCTCTGTAAAAACTCATCAAATTTGAACAGATTAGCTATATGTTTGCAAGTGATCACTGATATTGTCTAGTCTTCCACATGGATTTCTTCTATAGTAAACAAAATAAATAAAATGGACGACATAAATCGGTTTTTGTACCAAACAGGACAAACTCTGTTCTGATTTTTAAACTATTGTCTTCCACTGTCTCAATCGTTTAAACTATCTCAATCTCTGAAACTACTTCATTGTTGTTGTCGTCGTTCGAATGTTTTTTGTTTTGCTGTCCAGACCAAATAAATCAAGCTAGATACTATCTGGATATGCTTAAAAATCCGATTTGGGCTGCAGTCTAAACATGACATAAGTGTCCTCCAGATTTGATCCGGATTACGGATTTGGCGTCAATTTAAATCTAACAGGGTTCAGTCCCATTAAACAAGTTCATATGTGTATAACTCAGTGACACATTAACAGATCAGGATGACTTTTCTCATGTTTATTCAAGATGGTAATAGCTATAAGCAGGTGAAGTTCTATACAGATCCAAAAATGCAAAACGCAGGAGACACAGGAGACAAAGTGTTTTGGCCTCAGTGGAGGTCTGCACTCTCTCGAGTGATCTTGTTCTGCTGAAAAATGTTTGGTGTCTGCCTATTACAACACGGATGATGAATTTGCTCTATTTCTTACCTGAGAACCAGCCGTTTTAATATTTCTCCAGATTTGCTATTTTTCTCATTTCCCTCCTCCAGAGTCAGATCACTTTCATTGTCTGGCCGTTCATGAATGGACGCTGAATTGAATTTGTGTTTTAGAGTCACATTATACCTGTCTGTAAATGTGTCGGTAACATTGTTCCAGCCCAGTCTGCCCATAATCCTGTCTCCACTGACCGACACGGCCATTCCTTTCTTCTAAAATGTTTAAAAAATGAGATATCAAATTAAGCACAGACAACAGACACTACTTTGACGGACTATTTTCAGCTGTGGATGAATACACATATGCTGTGAGTATATTTCCAGCAGTAGGATGGGGCAGGTGTATGTGGGAAAATAAATTATATCACGTTGTGTTTATTTCCTGGCCTTTAAAAAGGGTTTTATAGCTGTGAACCAGGTTAAACCATCATATAATCATATATATTTGTATGTTGTTGCCCTGTTGTTTGTTATATATTTGAATTTTCATCATTATTATCATATTAACATGGCAGATTTTATTATACTTCAATGGTTAATTACTAGCTTCAACTTAAGGCGAGCAATTTGTATAGTGCCAAATAACAACATACATTAGCTCAAGGCAAAAACCTTTACAATATTATAGAGAGAAGAGAAACCCAACAGTTCACACAATGAGCAGGCACTAAGGCATCAGTGGAGAGAGACAGGAAGACATCTCTGACAGAACCAGACTCAAAGATGTGCAACCATCTGCATAGACAGGTTGAGGTGAAAGTAAAATGGGGAACAGAGGAGCAGAGTGAACTGGCTTATTCTTATTTTCATCACAAATAGTCAAAAAAGTACATTAAATAATGGAAGCTATTTCCATTTCAAAGGCAAGTTTTCATCTGAATCATCATTAATCCCAGTATGTGGCACCCCTACCAGGTGGGGTGAGTCCTTTAAAGAGACACCTCAGTAACTCTAAAGGCGTTTTTTTATGATTAAAATGAAAGATAGATGCAAAATATTGGTATTAAAGTGGTTCTTTCTTTAGTTTTTATTTTAAATCCATAATATTCATATTTTTCATTCCAGAGAAGAAAAAAGAAACTTAGCAAAAATGGCTCAAAACTGAATTTGTGATTGTTTAAACCAGAAGTATAGAAGTACTGGAAGTCACTGTCTTGTATCTAAATGTTTATTTATGTGCCTGGTAAACTAAACCAATAAATAAATGACTAGAATTATAGACGATGTTATGTTGAAGATACATTTATTATCAGTCGAGTGTTCACGCAGGAGGAGACTGAGGAAATGGATAGAGTTGAATATCTTTAGTGAAAACACGCTGCAGTGTCCTAGCTGGGTCCAGACCACACCATTGTTATACGTGGTGTTTATATGGACCACCTACTGTGGAAGAGAATTGTTGTATAAAGACCATGTGACTCTGAAAGTACTTATATTCCTCCATTTTAAAGGGTCACAACCCCCCAAAAAATGGGGATAACTGACCTGATAATCATGTTTAACATTTAACTTTGATGGAAAAAAGCTGCATTTCCCAGTAAACAAAACACCTGGATTCTGGTTTTGATCTCAAGGGGTCAAACGCAGCGACGACTCCACAGAGCAGACTTAACATTCTGGAAAAGTTTACTCTGGCTTTTTTATTGTTACCGTGTTTGGGTTGGATAACAAGAGAGACGACTGTGTGTTTCGCCCGAGTCTGATTCCAACAAGATGTCGAGCGAGAGTCAACATGTTCTCCATATCAATCACCTATCAGATCGGTTTCCTTTTATTTTTATTTAATGTGAATGTTTTGCGTGGAGGTGGAAAGGTCAACATGGAGTCTCGTGGCCAGAAATCGATCTCACACACACCTTTGACGCCTTCACGGAGGTCCGGGCGCAAAAAAACAAGTGGGTTTGTGGTCAAATTGTAATCTGGGGTGGAAAAAAACACTCGCTGAAGGAAAGATGAACATATATAATCAAACTAATCATGTTTACGTTCTCTATTGTGAGTTTCAGAGACAGTCTACGATGTTCAATCCGCTCACATTTGGTGTGGCTTCAAAAAAAGAAGAAAAACAGCTCTTGTAATCTAGAAGGTGGTCCTCGTCGACTTGTAAACACGTCGTGGAAGATATGGAGCCCTCAAGTACTACGATTTCGCCCTTTGTGTAAACTATATACAAGTCGCAGAAAAACAGTTATTTAAATGAAGGAGCGGAGAAAGAAAACGTTTAGATTTTGTTGGATCGATGACCCGCATTAGCTTGTTTACCTGGCTGAGCTCGGGACTCGTCAACAATCTGCTTCAAGAGATTACATCACGTCTCTTTTTCTTATTTATTTATGTTTTTAAAGTGAATTTAGATTCCCTTATTGTCCATGGAAACAAATTTGACCTGAGAAAATGTAAACAAGGCCTGTGGAACAATGATATTTAGAATCATAATCAGGGAGAAAAACAACAATTCTCTAAATGTATTTTGTTGCTGTAATCATTTTAGGTTCCACTGAGAATAAAAAAGTGAAACTGACGACGTTCTGGGTCGGGACATTGAGATGGAGAACAAAAATAACACGAGCAAACACAGAAACCGTCAATTAAAAACGTTAAAAATTGTAACAGAACGACATAATTGACGCGTTGACGACTGATTTATCGCGTGTTTTCGCAACAATAACATGTCGAAAGAGTTTTGTCGGGTGTGACTCTTTTAACTTTAGCCTGAACACAATTTTCTCTACTTATAAATAGTTACAAAGAACACGTACGCATGTAGCACACACTCACACACACACACACACACACACACAGAGAGTCATGCTGCAGATAAATGAATGGCACCATGTTGTTCTTGGCTTCAGCCTCAGAGGAATGCAGCTCTGATAGACCTCCCTCTGTCTCCTCTGTCTCCTCTGACCGTGACCCTGTCCAGTGTCCAGTCAGCCTGTCTCTCTGTCTTTGTGTGGGTCTTTCCGTGTCTGTTATACACGTGACATTGTGGGAAAGCAAACCTTTTTTTATCTCATTCTGATTTGGGGACAGAAGAAAGGCCAAAGAACCAGTTTGTTTTGGTGGATGAAAGACTTAAATGTATGGTGAGAAAGACCATACATTTAAATCACATCAAACTGTGTTTATACAAGAAAAGTGCATAATTGTTAAGTGCTTTGTATTGCAAAATTGTGGTGTTGAGTGCTTAACAAGTAGTCCCATATGAAATCCAATACAATAAAATGACAATAACGCAAGTAAATGACGATAAAACAAGTACTTTCATACATTTGGATTAAGAAATGCTAAAATAAAATGGTAGATGTTAAGATTATTAAGTGCTTATGATGTGACATATGGTGGCGCAAAGCATCATGATCATCTCAATGTGCACTGATTATATCATGTGACCTATTGACCTTTTAACTGCCAAATTGTATTCATACACTGGGCTAACAGGAGACACATCTTTGGATTGATAATAGCTACTTCTTTTTAATGTATTTAACATTCACTATCCACTTCATTAGGTACAGAGAGTACCTAATAAAGTGGCAAAAAACCATGGGAACTGCTGCTCACTGGACCCTGGGATGGTTGCGTGTGAAAATCCCAGTAGATGAGATGAGCATTTTCTGAAACGAACCAATAACAAAACCTCATTCAAATTCACTTGAATCACCTTTCTTTAGCGGCTAATCTTGGCAATGTTTAAGTGCCTGAATGCATTGAGTTGCATGCATGTGATTGGCTGATTAGGTATTTGTATTAGCGTGCAGTTGAACAGGTGTACCTAATATTGTGGCTGGAGAATGTAGCTCCTCCTATATGTTCTTATCAATGTTGTGAATCAGCTGTTTACAGAGACAATATGAGGACGTTTGAGCCAACATTGGAGATTAATTTCGGATTATGCCACTTGCAGCTGTCGCTCTGGCCTCTTCTCCAGTGACGAATTCAAAGACCGTGAAGCTGTGAATTTTCAAACTCGGGGGGGGGTTTGGTGCACAAGTGTCTGTGAAATTAAGAGGAAAAGAACAAGAGGGAAATGGAAAAGAGGAGAAATGACTTTCCCATCTTTTAAGGGCCTGAGCTTTGAGAGGTTTAAAATGGATTTGTCAGACGTGAAGCTCGTCTTTCATTTCTCATTCTTGGCTGCGAGTCACAGAGCACTTGCTTTATAGACTCACCTTTCCAGCTGTAACTCAATAGAAGAGAGGTTCAATTATTTAAATATTGTTTGTTCTAATGAGATCCAGGAGATATCTTTGTACGGAAATATACCTCCATAGATGATTATATTGAGTATTATGTACTTTTTGGGGATTTTGGTTGTTAAAATTGGGTAAAATGATCTGTTTCTCTGCCACAAAATTGATTAAAAATCAAATTGCACTGGTATAAAGCAGAGTAAATCCTCACATTTTAGAGTAGGATCAGCAAATGTGTGATTATCTTTTTAAAGTATATGTTATATGTATATGGTTATTTTTTATTTGTATCATCCTTGACAGTCAGTTTATGCAGATGAATTTCATTTTGATCTTTGTAATCTTCATTAATCCAAGTCTGAAAGTCTTTTTCAGGTGTAAATTGGGATTTTATTGACGTGTTATATGCTGTTAAATTTCAAAAGTTCCAATTAATCATAATCCAGATGATATTTGATCTGCATCTGCTGAATCTTTAATGCTGCAAAAATATTGACATTAATAATAAGTCCCGGTTGTATTTACAGCTTTTTTCTGAAAACTACAAGAGATGCTAGCGTGAATAGAAAAGCCTTTTCAGCGTTATTCAGTAACCCAACAGTGACCTGTGTGGTTTATAGAACTATTATCAGCAGTTAAACATACATCACTGCGCAGCGGAGAGTCACTCTTTAAGCTGATGGATGATTCCTTGAGGTGGTAAAATACGGGGGAGGCCAAATTAAACTTGCCGTAGGAAAAAAATCTGTTTAAATGCGTTCTGGCAAAAACATGGGATTAAATGTTCCCGTGTCTTTGCTCTGTAATAGTGAACAGTTGTTCTGAACTGTAAGAAACCCACAGGCCCAAACAGTCTGTGGCGAAGCAACGTAACTCTGCACCTGGCAAAAACCAGACTGCGGTTCCTCTGACAAATATGAGGAAAAATTGGAAGCCGTTTTATGGAATCACATAAACGCTAACCTTTGTATCACCCTACCTTCATGTGTAACTTTTAAATACTGCTAACAAGAATATCTGACAGAAATTTGGTAAACTTCATCATGTTCTTCTCTGTCCCAATCCCAATACCCTTAAGTCAAGCTCCTGCTTGTATGAGGTCTTTTGAGTAACAGCCATAGTTCCTATGAAGACTGAAGCTATCTGGATGTGAGCTTGATGTCCAGTAGGTCATTAATTGGACAGACCTACCGACAGAAAACGTGCTATTTGTCTTTTTCTAGGAGTGATGGCTGTCTAGTAACGGTGTATAGTACCCAGGGTTCCCCCACCTTGGTTGACGTCAAATTCAAGGACTTAGCAGTGACTTTCCATGTCCTCAAATTCAAGG
Organism: Solea solea; assembly: GCF_958295425.1. Classification (NCBI taxonomy): domain Eukaryota; kingdom Metazoa; phylum Chordata; class Actinopteri; order Pleuronectiformes; family Soleidae; genus Solea; species Solea solea. The sequence goes on along the minus strand of NC_081150.1, from coordinate 18,097,905 downwards.
AAATGTGTTGACACAGATCGAGATGGGAGGGCAACTTGTAAGAGCCGCTTTGCCCCGATGGAATCTCCCGGGCGGAGAGAGACAGTGGACAGTGTCCACAACACAGAGGGATGTTCATCAATTCCTTCACTTATAATACATGGTTTGTTGAGATGTAGTTGCTGCTCAGAGGCGTAGTGTTATTCTTCTTATTCATGGGAGTGAGAGTTGTGCAAAAGTCATAGAAACAGTAGCAGCTGGACTTGCAGATCATCCGAGAGGCTTCTTCAGTTCTGAAAGTCTGCGGTGAAACCCAGGAATTTAACCCCTGTGAAATGAGGGCAGTGCTCACTGTGACTCCAGTGTGTCCTCACGACAAAGAGTTAAATTTCTGGGTTCCACCCACAGACTTTCAGAAGTGAAGAAGCCTCATGCATGACATGTGAAACATCTTCAAGACAACTACAAGCTGCAACTGATTCAATTACTTTTGGGGCATGATAATCACCACAACCACAACACAACCACACAGCAAATTTATTACAACTTTTAGAATTTATGGATTATGTTAAAACACTGTATTATAATCAAACAAAGCTGAAAAATGATGTAATGGTGTTTAAAAACAACAACATTTCTTCTGCCCATTCCCACCCAAGTTTCCAATTCTCAAAAGCCTTGGTTGCTCAATGTTACATACAAAACTAAAGTGTTATCTTGTTTAACCGTTTTTACTAGTACAAGAATGGCACGATGCAAACAAATACCTCATTACGATGCATTACCACTACACCGTTTAAACCCACCAGTGGGAACACGTTAATGTCTTCTTCATCTGCTTCATTTTTGGTTGTGATGCAAATTCCAGTGTCATTTCTTGCTCAATGCAAAGAGAAACATTCATATTCCGGCAGTTAGCATAGCCGTTAGCCATGACCATTTTTAGCTAACTGTGATTTTGCATCAGTAGCCCTATTCGGACGGGATTTGTCTTACATGGGAAGGTGAAGGTAACGTAATTATTACCAGAGATTCTCAGTGTTTGCGATGTCAGTAAAGATTATGGCGACTTTTACCTGGGCTAAAAAGGTCCAGAAAAATGACTTACGGAAATACTAATCCCGTGCAAATAGACCAGCAGTAAATGCGTTATTACAAGTAGTTTTTCATGCTCAGATCGAGGCGCTATGTTGCTGTGTGTCTGCACTTGTGATATCAAGAAGCAGCGTAGTACGTACATGAGGACAGGAGTTGACGGCAGTGCATCGAGAGTCACTCGGTGTCCGGAACTCAGGGTGAAGTTGTTTGTGCGTTGGCGGTGCTGGGTCGGGGATCACCAGATTTGTTTCCCCCCTTACCCTCAGGTCAGGACCCTTGTCAGAGCCTCAGGTTACTGGGTAGGGTGACAGCACATGTGTCTTTCCTGGGGGTCACCTACCACGGGGGCACATGGAAGTGGCCGTAGCGACTCCATGGAACAGACGGAGTGATTTACCCTTTTTTACCCCTCCTAATTGTGGTAGTTTTTGAGATGTCTTATCCTGTACAGACTTGCCCATTACTATTACTATGACAGCACACAAAGTGTGTTTTTATGTCATCTTACTTCATTTTATTTGTCACATTTTCTTCTCTGAGAGGTCACATTGCTATCTTTACTTTGAACGCAATCCAATCCAAACGTCTTAATTTCTTTGTTTTTTTTCGTCCATTTTGCATCATTTTTGTTTCCATTACGTTTTAAGCAGAAACATGCAGACGCTCCCCCGCCGTCGGGCTTAAATACGTACATGTTCCTGTGTGAAAAAAAAAAGAAAACATCACTGCTGACAGACCATCATTTAGCAATTTAGCCGCCCTGTGTAGTGGAGAGCTTTCTGCTTATTTAGCGTTTCAGCTCATTAAGGATGAAAACCACACACATAATGAGTGGGAATTTGGACGGTTTGTTTGCAGCAGTTCGGCTTCACATCACTTCTTTCTTGCTCAGTGTTTACGGTCTCAAACACACACATGTACGCTTTCAGAAATATCTCCGATACATGGAAATAGAAACATTGAGTCTGCATAGTATATGGCAGGGGCATTAATGTGTCAAAGAGCATGTGTGGGGTGAATTATCTGCTTCCTCTCACTTCACATTTAATCCCTTTTCTCTTTTTTTGCACACATTGGTCCCTGCTGTTCTGCCGAGGCCATGTTGTCATGGCGTAACGTCGAGGATCTGATTTCAAAATATCTCGTGGGCTATCAAGCCGTTACCGTGCAACGCGCTTTTAGCATAACACGAAACAGAGGAGCCTTTACTCATTAGGCACAGTCGAGAGAGAGAAGCACTGAAGGACTGAAGACTGAAGGAGCCACAGCCAAACACAATACGAGCGAGGTTTAAAGGCAGCAGCAGGTTCACTGTCTGCAAATGTGATTTTATAGCTGAGTCAAGATGTGTGTAATGTAGAGAGACGCTCTAACTGTGTGTAAACATTTTGGTAATACTTCATACATAAACATACCGGGAACTACTGGTTTCATCTTTCTGTAAATATGACATGGTCATATACTGATAAACCTTAACCCACTGACACTTAAGATCCATGAAAGTATGTACATTTTACCTTAAAGACACTTTTCTGGTACTTAAGCATATTCTGTGGTCGTGAGTGTGGGGGTTTTTCAAACCTTCATCTTTAAAATAATATTTAAACAGACAGAGGGCCCTTGGTTAAGTTGCCTCAGTGGGAATTATTATTAGATCATATCTCCCAATAAAACTCAAGTAAAAATGTGTTCCATGTGCAGACGGTGCTTTCATTTTGCACTATTTGTGAATTACTTGTTGTTTATTGCACTTTATTGACAGTTAAAAGTGATAGATGTAGGTCTATGTTGTGCTAAGTCCCTGTTTATCGTGGGTTTTTTAATGTGTTCCTCTCGTTTTGTTGAGCTTTGTTGTCCACTAGAGGGACAACAAAGCTCTAAAGTGAACTTTCTTCTGCGTCGCTTACACAGTATAGAATATATAATACAGAAAAAAAATCTAAAAAAGGGTTTTTAATTAAGTTTTTCATTGAGGAGGAACAGGCGAATGAATCAACATCTGCTCTGCATTAAACTGACGAAGTGATTGATCATCACAGATGTTTGATTGGAGAACCTTTCCTGCTCTCTCTCTCTCTCTCTCTCTCGCAGTCTCTCGCTCCCAGGTGTCTTCTCAGCAGCAGGACGTGCTGCTGGAGAACGTGACCCGCATGTCGGAGCACTCGCGGCTGCTCCAGCAGACGCTGGGCGAGCCGTCCACTCAGGCAGACCTGCTGGAGAACATCTGGAAACTGGAGAACCTCTTCCAGAACCACAGTGACTGGCTGCACAGGCTGGAGATCCTCATCAAGGTACGACTCAGAACCATTTCATTTCCAAATATCTTCAAGGTGTCTACACGACTAAAGGCGTTGGCTTTCTGCCTCGTGATTGGCTGATTAGATGAAATTAACCAGCAGTTGAACAGGTGTACCTAATAAAGTGGTCAGTATAGCTTTTTAATTTGTTATGGTTGTATTTTCAAGATGCTTCCTCTTGCATTTCTTCCTTAACTCGGTTTAAATCATCACTTTTATTCAGATTTTTCCACATAAAGTATGTAAAATACAATAACAATAAACACATGTTTTTGTTCGTAAGATCAGCTGCAAATCCCACAACACAAGTACCAAAAAATAGCTGCTCTTTGGACAGTACACATAAGGTTGCTGTGATCTCTTCCTGTCGTAGAGTGTGGAAATCGAGCTGCGGAGCGCCCAGGCTTACTCTCTCCAGTCCGAGGGCTACCTGGTGCAGCTGGACGACAGATTGTCCTCACTGAGCAGCTCCGCCACCAGAAATCTCACAGGCTTGATCACAGAGGTGACGCGGGCGTCCGCCTGGCTCCGAGACCACGACCACCTGCTCCGGTAGACCCGAAGATCGATGACGACAAAGAACCTCATTTACTGTGTCACAGTGAAGTCTCGCGTGCAGTCCACTCCAGTTTAATAGATCCACATTTGTTTCTGCTCTGTTTCAGCGAGAACTCGGGGAAGGTGAGCGGCCTCAGAGAGAAGCTGGACGAGGTCAACTGGACGGTGGGAGCTGTCAATCACACGTTCAGCAACGACATCAACGTTCACAACCTGAAGATCCAGGACTTACAGGTTCATCTCAGCTTGATATAAAACCTAGAATCACAAGTCACTTTTGTTTATTGCTGTATGCCGATGATCCACTGCTTCTTTTCAAACTCCAGATCCAGATCAGCAACATAACGGAGGACACCAGCAATTTATGGGTGACCCACATCCACACGGAGGCTCAGCTGAGGAACGAGATGGAGATCCTCAACACGATCACGGAGGACCTTCGTCTGAAGGACTGGGAGCACTCCATGACCCTGAAGAACCTCACCATATTCGAAGGTGAGATGTCTGTTGCTTTGAACGCCCATGTGAACCAATAATATGGTTCAGGCGGTCAATCTGTTTCACTCTTTTTAGCCCGACTACTTCACAGTAAGCACATATTTATAGTCTGCATGGGGTTTTAATCTTTCCCTTTTCTTCAACATGTTGACTTTCCCTGAACTTATTGAGTCTCGTGATGTTTTCCAACCTTACCAATTTCAATGGTTGAAAGTTAGTTAGTAGGGATGAGCCAATATAATTTGGTTGGTTTTTGGACCAATATTGGTCAAAATCACTGGATTGGATGTCGGACAAGGAAAAATATGAAATCCTTTACAATCAAAACGTTAAGTGCCTCATTAAGTGTAGACGGTAAAGGGAAATGTGTGCAACAAACATCTTATGACCAGAATGTCAGTTAGGAATGCACATATATGGCCTTATTTAAGATAAAAGGAGAAAGAAAATGAGTGTATTTTTGTGAAAACTGTATCGGACTGATAAAGGCATCGATGTCAGTCATGGAAAAAGTGGTTAAAATCAAGAAAATCAAAGAAACAAGCGTTAAAATACATACAAAACGTGAGAGCCCTACATCAGAGTGTGGGAACTTGAAGCTCGGTGTAATTGATCCCTTTGGGTGGAACCTCATGTTCTACAAAAAAAGATTGTTTTGCAGCAGCACATCTGAGGCAATACATGTTTGCAGTGAGTGTAAGTGACCCCAGCATGCAAATGTGATTTTACACTGTGGGATTACGACCCCTGGGGTATTGAGCAATGTTCTGAATGTTCTTCCTCAGAGCTGTTCAGAGCTGATTAGTCCAGACTCAGTATCCAGACTCTCGTTGCCAGCGTACCAAGCAACGTCTCTGGCTTGGTAAAATCAGAATAGGTATGTCGTGATGTAATGCTGCAGCAGGGGGACGCAGCCCGAGCTGATGGATGGCGACTCAAACCGAATGGGACGCCTCATCTTGTGTCTGCCTCACATGTGGGTGGGATGCCGTTTCTCCTGAGCCTGGAAACAATTGACGGTTAAATTTAGATGCCAGATCCAGAAAGAAAAACTTAACCACTCAGCTCTGTCATTAGCTTTAGCTCCACAGGCCCATTTGTTTGTTGTTAGCGTTGAGTCACCTTAGCCAAGAAAGGTCTGGATCCCTGTCCCTGTTTATCCTCCTCGGCTCTTCCAGCATCTCCTCTTTCCTTCATTTGCCTCCAGAACTAACGTTGTTCAGGCCCCCGCGTTACTTGTTTATATAATGTTGCAGAAACACAAGAAGCTGTTTAAAATTTCCCCCCGAAGGTCTTCCCCGATGTGTTTCCTCTCCAGGTAGCAAAGGACATGGTGTTACTATTAACAGTAACATCTGTTTTCATTGGAGATTAACATACAGTGATGTGCACGAGGTCATCAATCACCAGATATCTGCATTTTGGACTTTTAGAAATGGTTAAACTGTGAGATCGGGCTGAGAGCTTTAGCAGAGCCACTAAGTCGTCCTTTACACACTTGTAGATTTGTGTCAGTTTAAGAGCAGTATGAGAAGATTAATTCTTTAAAGAATAGGTTACTAATTAGTTGGACTCTTTTGCTTTTAAGGTCCAGTGTGTAAGATTTTGGCCATTTATTGGCAGAAATTGAATATAATACCCACAGGAATGTTTATGTATGTGTACAATCATTTCAAAATAAAAACAAATGCTTTGGTTTTCATAGCCTTGGAATGAATAACAATTGTTATGTACTTTAGGAAAGGGCTTTGGTGTAAGGGGAGGGCCATGTGTGTTTTGTGTTTTGAAGCAGCGGCGGCTTATATGCAAACAAATGATTGGACACCAGTGTGACTGACAGCTGGTATAATGTTGGTATTATTATCCAAAAGGTAGGCTGTCATGGCGACAGTCAAATCCTAAATCTCCAAGCTTCACAACAGGAACTTGTTTTTTCCTTTTGTTGTCGTCTCCAGTTCCACCATTAGATGTCACCCATTCTTACACACTGGACCTTTAACGCATCAGTCAACTCTCAAAGTTCCAATTCCAACACAAATCAGTTTCCATTCCTTTGATCCAAAAGTAATTGATCGCTGCGCTTTCATGACTCATTGGACATAAACACGTCCGCACCGCAGAAGACGGAATGTCCTGACTTTAACTTTCTCATATCAGTCGAGCACCGGCGAAAAACGCTGAGTCATTTCATTTTCCATAATGCAACTCTAATGATCTTTTATTACACCATTACTGCATGATAAATGGCTCCGTCCTTCAAGCTCCACGCTGCCAGGTTGTAATACAAATATTCTGTACAAGAGGTCTGAGTCTTCAAACCCATACTATGATAAAATAACTCCATATACTGCGCTATGAAATCAGCGAGTGAATCTGCTGCCAGGATACAGGCAACAGCGTCAGTTGGACACTGGAGCTGAGAGACTATTGCAGTGGCCAACAGAAACAAGAGTGTTGTTTTGCCTCATGCTGTTCGGTCTCTTTCCATCCTCTTTACTTCTGTGGTTCTTGTCATTTTACGCCAAAATTTGGATTGTACATTTTTGGGGGTCCTCTCGACTGATGCGTCCACAGCCTTTGAACCTGCCAACAGTTTCCAATCCGATCCAATTCAGCTCTTTTTCAAAGAAGAAAACTGTTTAACAGAGTCCTGTGCACAAGAAATACAACCCAAACAAGGTTTTTAAAGGTATGTATGCAGAATTGCAAGTCTGGTCTCTTTTTTGACTTTTTCTCTACGGAGCTCCCCCTACAGTTTTGGAGTACTTATTTTTACAACACCAGCGTAAACATCCTCATCCCTTCTCCTCTCCTGACCATGTGCATTTGATGTCCAAGCCGTTTGAAATCCATTGTTCATGCTTCTGTGTTTTTTAATTCTTTCCATTCAAAAAAAGCCAGTCCGATGTTTAGTCTCGGTCAGATAGTTGTTCCCTCTTCCCCACTTCCTCCAACTACGTTTTTTCTCCGTTTCTTTTTCACCGGCTCTGCCACGATGAACGTCTATCGCTGCCTTGATCTTATAGCAATTCACAGCAATTTGACAGCCCTGATCATGCAAGACTGGTTTTCCACTAACAGACAGTAGGGGGCAGTGGAGAAAGCCCCCAATCTCCACTGTAACAAGACATTTAACCACCGCAATGAGTCCAAAGCTGTTAAATTAGGGTATAAATCCTGCATACTTCTGTTTTAAAAAGAAGCACCAGGAGCTAGTGGTAGGAGACCACTCAATAACCTGTTAAAGGGCAAACTGTAAAGTGTCTCTTTAGCCAGGAATGAGCTCATTACCACATCCGCAGAGTGGAGAGAACATGGAGTCGGCAGTTTTTTAAAAGGCACTGAGCAAAAACAAGTTTAAGCTTCCAGGGAACAGAGCAGTTTATATTTCATATTTCAGAAAGGACATGTTAACCCACTATCGTTAAAAAAATAAAAACAGTTGGATTACTGGAGAAATGGCATGACTACATAACTTGGAGTCCATGTGCTCAGTCATCGGTATTCCCCTCTTTCTCTTTTTTTTCTCTCATGTTTTGTGCCATATTTCTGTTCCTCCCTCCCTCCGTCCCCCTCCCTCCCTCCTCTCAGTGTTTCATTACTCTCCTCACTCTCTCTGTTCCTCTCCTCAATGTCCCTCTGTTGCTCTGTTGTAAGGGTTTAATTGACATGAATCAAAAACACCCTCTGCTCGGGTTTCACAACTATTCTTCAGTTTGACTGCAGTGTGTGTTTGAGGATGTAAATGTCAGTGTGTGTGTGTGTGTGTGTGTAGACATTTACTGGCTTTTTTTCATGCTGTGGTTAATGTGAGTATCTTAAACTTATTTATCAAAAACAGCTGTAATCGACCGGTGAGATTCATCACATTTTTAGAACAAAAAGCTTTAAAAAGACCGAACAATGACAATATTAATGATGATAAAGTATCAACAAAGTGCAGCATTTAGCAACTAAAGAGCCCGCAATTACTGGTGGAGAACAAAAATAGAGCTAAAAGAAAATTAATATTGGATTTGGCACAAGCAGGATTTCAAATGGATGATTCATTTTGCTCCATCACTGCTGGATGTCTAAATAAACAACTTATAGGTCAACTGCTAGACTGGCAAATGAAGATTTTGTGGTTGGTTGTTTTTGTGGCTGTGGATTTAATTTTGCAGATTAAATTTGTTTGTTAACTGCAGTCAATGACGACATGTATCATCGTTTTGTGCACAGAGATCACATTTTTATTACATTACATGTCATTTAGCAGACGCTTTTATCTAAAGCGACTTAGAATAAGTGCATTTAAACATTTGGGTACAGACAAGTGCTAGAAGTCAAGTAAGCCAAACTATGGTTTGGCTTACTTGAAGATATATGTTATGTGTTTAAATGGTACTTTTTAGGTTTTCAGGGGAACAAGTCTGTGCAAATGTGCAGTGTTGTAATGTAGCAAAGTACAAATACTTTGTTACTGTACTTAAGTACAAAATTCACGTATCTGTACTTTACTTTAATTATATTTCTTGCAACTTTTACTTTTACTCCACTACATTTCTTCTAACTATCTTTGTTACTCATTACTACCAAATAAAATCAGAAGACGAAGAGTTGGTATTATGGTCTGTATTTATATAGAGCTTTTCTAGTCTTGATGAGCTGCTTTACACTACAGTTTTGTGTCTTGCTCAAGGACACATGGACTAGCAGGACCAGAAATGTAACCCACAACCTTCCAGTTGAAAGACAACCCGCCCTACTACTGAGCCACCATGGCTCAATCCTAACTTTTTAAATATGTTTACTTCTAAAACTTAAGTACCTTTATATCATAAAATTGCTTTTAATTACTTAAGCACAGTAAATGTCATATACTTTAAGACTTTTACTTAAATAATATTATAAAAAACATCCACCAAAGTCATTTTCTGGTAAGATACTTTTTACTCAAGTATGTCTTTTAGAGTACTTTATACAAGACTGCAAATGTGTGGACAGGCGATTTTATAACCGTCTTGTCAACACTTCTTCACATTCACTAACGCAGCAGAACATAAACAAAGACGTAAGCTTATATTTACCGTGTTTAATGCGGCTGCACCCACCCTGTGTGTTTTCTTTTTGTTTTGTTTTCCTTTCTCCACGTTGAGGCGTGACACATGTGCAGCACTCTGTTCAGATTTGCAATCCAAAAAACATGAAGTCACGGGGGTGGCCTTTGTTCGTGCAGCATCAGTGACGCGCAGGTTTGGACCGCTTGAGCTGCTCGTATGCCGATGCGAGCACAGCTGACGACTGGAAACATTTACAGCCTCTGATGAACATCAATGTATATTTTCAACGGCATGTTTGTTTTATTAGTGAAGAGTTCCTCGGCTCAGTCGAGGCTGACACACACACACACGCACTCCTCACAACCTCACACGACAACATTGATTTTCCCTTTTTTATTGGAAAGCGCATGACGTACGACTTTATTCATATTAGCCTCAGATTTATCCAGATTGTCCTTGTTTTTAAGGACGTTATTAGTTTCCCACCACTGTTACTTATGTAATATATGTGGATTTTGTTGTGTATATACACTGGCCTCTTTTTGACCCTCATGTTGTCCATCTGTTCTTTATTACAACATCCTGTCTCCTTAAATTAAATTATCCCGGATAATTCCTTTGTGTCATTAGTCATAGTGATGAATTCAACAACAGTCCCCCTATACACACAGTATATCTTGTTACATCAGTGCTGTGATCTGTGTGAATGTGTAATACTCGCGTAAAAGGACACGTTCGCTGTTCCACTGTTCCACACTATCGTGGATTGGTAATGTGAGATAGACATCGGATGGAGGCGCCTGCTCTCGTTACTGCTGATATATTCTTAGACTTGTAGATCAGATGTATCCATGCCGATCCTGAAGGGGCCACTCTTCCTTGTTATTGTTGAAACTCTGTCAGCTGAATGAACAAGTTTAAGTTCCCCGAGAGCCGGGAGATTAATAATGGGAAGCTTTTGGTAAAACAAACCATTAACAAGGACGTTGTTTCTTTAGGACCACCGGGGTGAACTGCTGTCTCTTTCTAAAGCTGATACAAGCAGACAGAGGCAGCTCACACACAGTTTGAAATTGCAGTACTTGTGGGAGATGAATAGTCCGAACTATGATGTTAAAAAGTGACGTTTTAAAGTGTGGATGTGTCATAGAATTTGGCACAAGTTAGGATGTAGAGTGTTTGCTCAGGGACATGGCGCTTTTATGGCATTTTTCCATTCTACATTTCTAGCACCTGGTACCTGGTGCTTTTTTTGGTATCTACTCTGGCGAGATTCCAAGCGAGCTGAGCCGATACTAAAACGTGACATCAGCAGCCTGCCGGCCACCGATTAATCAGAGCGTGTTGTCACAGGAAGAGACATGAGCACGACGTCTGACACAAGAATCAAAGCGAGCAATGCAGAACTGTAGCTCAGTTACAAAGACTTAAAAATCCGGAAAACATGTCAATAATTTCAAGAGCAAAACTCAACAAACAGAGGCCTCTCTGCTCCTTATTATTATTATTAAACTAGGTTTTGCCTGTTTAATAATAATGTCCACTCAACAAATGCCTTTACGAGGTCAAGAAGTGAAGAGTGAGGGCAATGCTAACGACAACAGACAGGAAGTTAGCCAAAAGGCGACATTACTCACAGCAGCAACTTTAGAATATTTAATTTCCCAGTATTTCTTTCCTTACTACCTACAATTTTACCTCCTTAAAGAGACAGACGTGGCCTGTAACACTCTCCGAAATAATATTGAATAGTTAGCCTTGTGCCGTCATGTTTCTCTGGGCAGTAGTACCACTGTGACGTTAGCTTAGCACAAACTGCACTTTTATCGTCAACGGTTGAGAACATACACATCACTTTTCTGCAACTGTGGTGAACATTGGGGTAAGTGACTCTCTTCCTTGCTGCTGCTGCTAACTTCCACCATTAAGCAACAACTTTAGCGTACTTAATTTCACAGAATTCCTCACATTACTACCCACAGCGCTGCCTCCTTAAACAGACCGTTGTTAGCTTACTAACCTAATAAAAAAAAAAAATAGATTAAATGTTTAAAAATAATCATTTTGGACTGGGATATACAGTAGTAAACCATATCTGTGTGACCAAATCTTACCCAAACTTAGTAAAACAGTCTCAGACGAGTTCATTGTACTCGATGGATGAATCCAGTGTGTCCTCAACCACGGATTCATCATGAAGCCAAGTGCAGATGCATGCTTTCATGTGTGGTCAGACACAAGGGTGAATCCTAAAATCACCTGACTTCACATATCCCATAAGTGGATGCACATGTGAAGAAGCTCGAGGCTGCAGCAGCAGCAGCAGCAGCAGCAGCGGCAGATCTGTATCTCAGAGTCCGTCAGCAGTTTCTCAGCAACACAGAGTTGCAAATTAAGAACTATTGAGCTCTGCAGGTTTGGAACTGCTGGACATGTGCTGGACAATAACAAGCGCTGCATTTCTAAGCATTCCCACAAGCTGTGTCGTTAAACATGTGGTTTCCATTGTGGCCAGACCTCTATCTCTCTCTTTCTCTTACACCCCCCTCTCTTTGTATCTCTCTCTATCTTTCTCTATAACTTGCTATTTGAATTTCACTTCCTGTCTCCAAGTACAACAAACTTTTGGATTGAAACCTCAGACCTGTGGTAAAGCCCAGTTTGGCCTCCACCCTCTGTATGTTTGTACTAATGAAAAATAAATGTGATTTTATGATATTGATGTAATCCGCAGGAGTTAAAGGAACATTATGGCAGGAATTTGTTGTATTAAGTTATAAAACGACCGTGATATGTCATCAGGGATTAAGGAAACATGTTAAATTGACTGTGTATTCACAATTTAAATGTTTAATTAGTATGAAAACTCTGTGTTGGCCTGGAGTTTGGTCCCATGAGTTTTCTATGTGTTCAATTTTATTAGCGATAGATTTAAAAAGAAGCCAGTAAAAGGTTTGTCTTATCTCTTAAACATAATACTCATCATTTCTGCTCCAAGAAGAGATTTTTCTCTGGGATTAAACAACCTCTCATTGTTTTAGAAGTGGCTCATTATTCAGTGTGGACCTCGTATGGAATGAATAAAGTGGACAAAGCATCAAACTTTTGATCAGATACCATGTTTAAAACAAATGTGTATAATGTGTATACCTACTGTGTATATCTTTGTAACTCTACATCCGTGCCAAAAGTTAAAAAATATCACAAAAAATATGCTTTACGTTATGTTATTTTTGTTCTGTCATTGTGTCTTATTTTAAATTTTCTTAATATGTTTGCATGGTTTGCATTAATTGTTAAGTTCTTTACTCTTCTTTCTCCAGGGCCTCCAGGACCAAAAGGAGAGAAAGGTGATACTGGACCACTTGGGCCCCCTGGGGCCCCTGGGTTTACAGGCTTGAGAGGTAGGTACAAGTCTTTTGAACTGTCGTAGGAAAACATTTTAAATGTCAAATGAGTTCACACAATGAATATTAAGTCTGCATGTGTCAATAACAGCTGCTGCTGTCTCCTTGACTGTGCAGCTCCAAGTTTCTCGGCTGCAGTCTAGTCTAAGAAATGCTAATTTAAAGGACAGATGTAAAACATCTAACTCACCGAAGCATGATAGCAACAGAAATCAAACGTCTTTTTACTGATGAAAGTCTATTCCAGCCCCATTATGAGGGTTCTCTGGTTTTCAAAGCGACCTTTTCAGTAAACCTTGGCTTGACGTTGGTCCTCAATACATGTGTTTCAAATCAGATAATCAAGATTTCTAATGGCTCTATTAGACGGGGCTTTAGTTAGACATGTATTGACGTATGTTTTTGCCATTTTGTACACCAAGTGAAGTAGTAAAGAAAATATAAATTGGGCTAAAACACTTAGTATAAACAACATTTATACTAACTTTTTGAATTTTAGAGAAATTTGATGATCCTTTGTGTTACAAGTGACTGTTTGGAATTCTTTCTTTTTTATTATCATTATTATTATTATTATTATTATTATTATTATTATTATTATTATTATTATTATTAATAATAATAATAATAATAAATGTAAAAAAGCTCTTGTTGACCAAACAAACTGACCATCCCCAGCAAGAGAGCAGGTGGGGGATGGTTGGTTGGTAGTGATGGTGCTGAGTCCTTTTCAGCAGGGAAGATAATAATGCTTCTTGGAAAAGTCTTGTGACAGTTCATCAGTCATAGAACGTGGAATGGATGATGACGATGAGGAGTGAGGGTGATGAATCAAGGGGTACCAAGCTGAAAGGAGTTCCCAAACCATCTGGAGTCATATACTGTAGTTGTTGTTGTATCTTTTTTAAATTTTGTATGGCTCTGAAGTGCCAAGTCTGTCTGAACAAGGCTTCGTGTTGTGGTTCTGGGGGAATTACCCTCCGAGACGAAGATAGATGACATGTCCCACTGGCTGCGTCTACGCCTCTTCTGAAAATAAATCATCATCCAAAATCCAGTGCCTTGTTTTCTTAAGTGGATTTATATGACCTTTTATTTTTACAGTGTTATTAATGTAACTCAATGTAATCAAAACACTGGGTCTCAAACTGTCAAACCACTCAAAACGTCCTCAAATTTAGGTGTTTATATTAGGTGTTTATGGGCCAGGTAAAGTTCACGACCATTGTGATTAAACCTGTCTGTAAACCATACCAGTCCAAGAGAGTAAATCTGTAAAAATTGTCTTGATGTGCTACTTCTTTACCTCACTTTTCATTTAGCCACAAAGTCCATTAAATATAGAGTAGGTCTGTCTTAAATGTACAACATGCACCGTTAAATCTGTAATTTAACTGAATTTCCTCAACTTGTAAGCTAGACATTTGACTTGGATGACCTTTAAATCCATGACCACATTCAAAGTAAACATTTAGACAATTAGTCATCTTGTAGTTTAGCCACTTTATAAGGTACACCGTATAGAAGATCAGCAGTTTCTGAGATACTCCAACAACCATGCCATGTTCAAAATCACAAAATCACCTTGACTGTGTCTACATGTCTAAATATATTGAGTTGTTGCTATGAGATTGGCTATGTAGATATTTGTGTTAATAGCTTGCTCATTAGGGCAGCCCATGGACATGTGGAAGTGAATTGGTCTTGTAACTGGAGGGTTGCCAGTTCAAATCCCCGGACAAGTAAAGGGCTGGGGTGCCCAGGAGCAATTGGGGGGTTGGATACCCCTTGCTCAGGGGCACAAATATCTAAGGGCTAATAAGTGCTGCCCACTATTCACGACTGGTGTGTAAAAAGAATGGGTTCTACAAGATGTTTAACAGGTGTACCTAATAAAGTGTAAATACCTTAGTGACAGAACTGATGACTAATATTTCCAGATCTATGCTACAATTCAATCTTGTTGTAATTCATCACATATAGTTCTGGTTCTCTACTCTCATCCAGCCTCTTCAAACCCTGTTGGACGCGTCAAACGCTCTAATTGGACGATCCTGCGGAGAAGAAAAGAACACTGGCTCCAAAATATGATTGATAGCATCTTTCCAGTGGGGTTTTTTTTGGAGAAGGGGATTATTGACATTTGTGCAGTGAGAGAGAAACAGGAAACCGATGAAAACATGACATCATCCGTCATCAGATTGTTTTCATACTTCTGGCTCAATTGCGTTCAGGCTAATAATTTTGTTCAGATTGCAGAGCAGTCACAAACGTGTAATCAGACCATATCACAGTGCAATCACATTCAAGAAGAGTGCAGTCAACAACTCATTGCCACATTAATTTGAAGACATTTGAGTGTGCACGCCGTAAACAAATAATCTGTTGTGTTGCCATGGGGATTATTATAGCGTTTACAGGAAAACACTTTTAAATGAAACAGAGCATCTTTTTAGAGATTTTTAGAGATTCAGTCAGTGGAGGGAGTGCAAGAGCAACAAGAATATCAGATCCAACCTCACTCTTCATATCTCTTTTAGATTATGTAAGGCTCAGGATGGAGAAAAAGAAGAAAAAGTAACATGTGGTAATGAAATCCACATGGTACTGTTCTCAAATTACTTGTGCAATAAAAGGATTTGGATGCTTTGCACTGTAAATTCCCATTAGATATAGGTCAAAAATGTTTCAATTTTTAATCGGAGCAATGACAACTCAAATTGTATGGAAAAAGTAAATGCAGATTTAATGGTGTAGTTTGTAATAACTGCAGACAAATGTAGAACTTCTCTAATCACCACATTAGGGGCCTACGGCTGCCTTCACATACAGGACAGTATGCCTTATATTTTCTTTTATTGATAAGTTTCTGCTTTGAAACGTGGAAGGCAAGCCTCCGTAGAGAAAGGCTCTTTCTATAAGCAGATATGAAAGGCTTTTGCCAAGGCTACACAACCCAGATGACGTTTCTTTCAAAGGTTGAAAACCATGTTTGTGTGTTTCAGGGTTCACGGGAGAAAAAGGCATCCAAGGCCTTCGTGGTGCGAAAGGCTCGGTCGGGGTTGAAGGTCTTCAGGGAGAAAAGGGAGACGTCGGACCTGCCGGGCCCAGAGGTATGAAAACGTATCACACAAAGTGATTTTATTTAGTTACAAGTCAGGCGTCAGAACCAAGCCGCTACAGCAGCTCGGGAGAATGTGTTCTTGCCGAATCTCCAAACAATTCTGCCTCAGAAAAGCAAAACTAACATTATATAGATTCTCTAGCATTCCTATTTGCAGGCATCACATGTTTTGACCCCCGCCTTTCTCCTGTTTCTATAATGCAGCAACTTGAAAAACAAGTCGGGTCCGGATATACCATACTGTCCCATGATCTTTAAATTGGACAATATCACCATTTAGTCAAACAAGAGACATCTATATTTCCTAACTAACCATATCCAAGACAAACCCTCAAGCTTCTTGTCCTATACAGGATGCCTATTGTACAACGTATGGTCTGACTTGTCATGTGTCCAAGAGACCCTCTTGTCTCATGTTTACTTATTAATGTCAATCTTCAATACATTTAAGTATTAAACATTAGCTGTGTTAATGTGTTCTTCTTAGTTCATATACTTCAATAGCAGCCTAATATTTACAAGTGAAGAAAAGAAAAAGCCTTTTTCTCTCACTCACGGTTCAGTCTTGTCAACACTCACACCATTTGAGACTCAGATCTCCGGAGACTTCAGGAGATGTTGACCTTTTTTAATTCCCAGAGTCCAAAATATCCAAATCTTTCACACATGTTGCATCACTAACAGGTGGTGCTGTTTTCTTTTTGTGTGTAGCCATGGAAGCTGAAATGGCCCTAACTCTTCATATCTTTACATATTTATTCAACGGGAACATCTGTTTGTGCTAATCAAATCACTTCTCAGCTGTCTCTCGTTCAGTCACTGCAAGCAAATATTTCACCATCTACAAGAATCAGTCCTGAGTTTATGGATAAATGTTTCTCCCTTAAGCATTACACGCATTTAAAAGTGATTATCGGTAATAACACAGTTTGAGTCTTTAAGCCAACAGTGTCTGGGGAATTCACACCAAACTCCTGTTTTTTTTGTGGGATGAAATTATATACTAAGCCACCGAAAAGACCTGAATAGACAACATTTTCTCTCTTGTCCTTTTACTCATAGCCAGAAGAGGTTCCCTTTCATATTATGGCACACAGCAAAAACCCTTATGATATCAATTTCCCCTTAATATATGCTGCTTTTATCACCACATTCTTCACATTCTTGATTATCTAACCAAAGTCTGGGTCAGGACCCAAAGATGGGTCATGGGAGATGTTTTTTTTCGTCCCCCAACAACAAATTTGCAGGTTTTTCCCAACCTGTAAGTTTAAATAACACGGGCATCGTTAAAAAGTGGGTCACCATATAGAAAGTTTGGGAAACACTGTTCTAAAGATACAGATATCATGCCGGTCTTCATTGCGTTTATACAAAACACATAACCTGTGTCACATTTGTACTGATGCGTTTACCACCATAATCAGCCATTTCCAAAACATAATCCCCCAACTGTGTATTAAATATTCTGCTCCAATAAAGAAGGAAACTGATATCCCACAACATGACTTACGTAAAATCTTTCTGCTTTTTTTTATTGGAAAAAAAAATCTCAGCCAAAATTACAGTCAGCCTTTTCTTTTACAAAATGAACAAAATACAGTTTCTCACAGTAAACGAATCGTCAGTGCAGACCATGTAATTACATTCTTACTTTGCCAGTCCTCCTCTACACAAAACAATAAAAAAAAAATCATCAATAATACAATAAATAGTGTCCTGTCCACCTTCCAGATGAGTCCTATCTCTCCTGTCACCTTTTTCTTTCCATCACCAGCCCCCATTTGTCAAGAAAAAGAGCTCCATATCTGCACTGATCATGTGTGCATGCATGATTTCTAAGTGTGAGCCGTGAAACCGGCAATAAAGTCGCTCTAAATCACATTGTGGATTGACAAAGCATTTTAAGTGGCGTTCAAAGGAAGTCCTTTGTTATTCAACACATACTGTGGTCTATAGCAAGCCCTGCAGAAACCACTCCACCAGTATAATGAGATATTTATATGTACAGTAGAGGCCTCATGCATCTTTGAGGGTTAAGGTCAGCCAACTGTTTTTTTTTTTTTTTTGTAATATATATATATATGATGTAAACTTCAAAAGGAGCATTCAATTCTCTTAAGACAGCTCACTTTTCCGCTTCACCAGCAGTTTTCCATTGCACACGTCTTTGACATCAACGTACACATTTTTCATTTCAACGTGTTCTCCCTTGTCCTTCTTCTTCTTTCATCCCCTCTTTCATCCCATTTATTCAGACCGGTCTGTATCTACACATGGGATGTCGATGTTTCCACTCAGGCATCAACAGTTGGACAGTGATAACTACAACACACTCACACACATACAGTTCTCTGTGCTGTGGAAGAAATCACTGCCCTGACTAACCATGATAACACACAATAGTCTGCCTAGTGTCCGCATGTGATTGTGCGTATTGTAGGCAACAGCTGTTGCCAATCAGAGTTGGGATTTGGCTGAAACTTTGGGCTGAATTTTTGCAGTCCTTTCAGTCCATATGTCAACAAGTAACTCTGAAAACCTGGAACCAGGCTACGCTGTTGTCTTGCACGTTCTTGTTATTGGTTTTAAACGCATTATACTGTAGCACCATGTCATAGCAATACTTGGAGAACAAATATTACAGTACAATTGCCTGTGTTAACAAGGAAACGTACCAGGAGACTGTCTAGGTCCATAAATTGGATATTCTACCTATAAGTATGTTTATAAAAGCGTGTCATCACTTTAAAATAAAAGCCATTTGGTTTTCATAGCCCTAAAATAAGTGTTTTAATTGTACCTTAGGCAAAGGTCTTGCTTTATGGAGGCGGCGGGTTGGTGTTTTGAAGTGGAAGCTTACTACTATGCAAATGAAAAATAACAACATCCTATCTTGTATGTTGAGGCCACCATAGTTTTCTAAAGAGAGATGTGAGCAGAGAGCAAGTAGATGTCGCAAATTCTCACACAATGGACCTTTTAGAAGCTAAACAGGTGACATAATAGAAGATGAAAATTATATTTCTATATATTTTCAAAGTAAAAGCTTTTCTTCAACGAGGATTTTATTGTGACATCCACATTTTCCAGGATCAGCAGATGCACAACTTCACATTCATGGAATTTAGTTGGGTAAATAAGCCTGAAGAACTTTCAAAAGCAACGTCTATGTAAAGCAAAGACGTTCTCCAGAAGAGGAAGACATACTCCAGGCAAACGCAGCCTGAAGCATCAAAAACAACAAAGCGTTGTGTCTCTTCTCTGCAGTTTGTCAAGGTCAGCATAGCTTGATCGACAATGCAAATGTGTGTTAAAAAAGTGACATCCACACATGTCTCAGTTTTTGATTGGCAGGTTAATTACATTACAACAACAAACTCAGAACGAAACACAACTTAAAAGTCAGTTTCATAAGAAGTGGAGAGGTTTAAGAAGAAAACATCCCAGTGGACGTTTGCTTATTTACACTTAGTGTCAGTGTACTATAATATGTGTCTGTGTTCTCTACCATCTGGGTTGCGGTGATGGGTTTAACAAACCAGTGAAGAGTTTATAGACCCACTGGTGTGACCAGGGGCCTCGGAGTAAAGCGGTCACTCGGCTGTGGAGAGAGGAGGGGATAGTGAAAAGCTTGTTAAAACATCACCGGGAAGCTTGGTGGTTTCTTTTTATAGCTGAATGGGCTGAGCCACGGAGTGTTAGGTGTTTGGATTTGAAAGAATCACAGATCAGCTGGGCACACAAGGTTTGAAGCTCGATTTTTCTTTTTTGCCGGCGAAGAAAGGCAGTGTAAGCGGACAGGCACACAGCCATGAAACATTAACACATTATAATGTGGTTATGTGGTCAAATCATTTTTTTTTGAGGTTTGATGAATGCATGTTCAATACTTACTCATTTTCCACTCTGCTTTGGTCTCCACCCATCCACGAGTGAAACATTGTGGAGCCCAAACTGATGATTATGCTCTGTTTTACAACAATTAATGTTTCCCCATAATATTTGTTAGTGGCATACAGTGTGTCATGGCTTCTCCCTGAAGACAGACGCTTGAAACGAGGCTGACAAAATTAGCTAAACAGTTCATTTAGTGGCTGTAAAAAACCAAAACGATAGGTTGAAATGGGCTGGACTGCTCTGCAACACTGCAAATATCACGTGTCATACGGTGGTTTTGTCGCTGTCAGCACCCACTTTCAAAATAAAAACAAAGAAAAGGGATGTGACTTTGTGATCTGCAGGACTGTACGTAAACGACGCAAGTTTAGTGTCGCATGTGTTTTCATGGCTGATTGTGATGTTTTCGCACATATTTGGTGACATAGAAAAGTGCTGGTGCAAATATTTGTGTACTACCTTAGCTCCTTACCTTCCTTATTTCCCTCCTTCCATCTTTTCTGCCTTTCTCCCCTCCTACCTGTTTATTTACTTGCCAACCTACCTACCTATCTGCCTTTCTCTCCCTACCTCCCTGTGTGTACCTACCCATCTTCCTTCCTTCGTTCCTACCTACCTCCCTATCCCTTCCCTCCTAACCTGCATCTACCTTCCTTCCATATCAACCAATTTACTTACAAACCTACGTACCTACCTAACATCCTTCCTTTCCTCCTACCTACCTACTTACAGTACCTACCAACATACCTTCATCTACCTTTATCTACACACACTTCCTACCTTCCCTTCCTTATATTTATATACATCTGTTTTATGTAAGGCTCAGCACTAGCGTAGTGATGGGTTTTTTCTCTCACTTTAGTTAAGTTGTTTAGGTCGTGGTTGTTAACAGCTGATGATGTCACAGATAGGGCGTGGCGGTGCAGTGCGACTGTGTGGCACCTCCGCTGTGCTCATGTGGTCATGGATGTGAAAAACAAACCCAAATTAAAGGTGGGATTACTGCCCACATGAAGCAGGTCCCCTAGAGCTTCATTGCAAAACCAGATTTGCGGTTTTCAAACCTGAAAATTAGCACCAAATAGCTCTAAAAACAGACTTTATACTGTCCCGCTTTGGAGGGACTTTGGATAAGAATCGTATTTTGAAATGAAAACAAATTGGGGGAAAAAAAAGTGGTTTCTAAGCTGCCGGTTGGGTGGAGGTGTCGTGCGTAAACGTACCGCAATTATGCCAAAAACCACAAATTGATGGAGTTTTACTGACACAGATTTGGTGGTTTTGCATCGCATTAACTTTTCCACATGGAAACCTCGACCCTTTAGCTAGACACTAGTCCCTTTATTGTTAATATATTATTATAATATTGTTTAAAGTTCTCAACACTACTGTCTTTTCCCCTCCTTGTCCTCTTCCCCGTTGAACATCATTGCCTGTGACCTCGCAGCAGAAAAGGCAAATGTTCACCACAGCGTTTAGACGTATCCTTTAATCTTTACGTATTTTACCCATTTCACAAGGCAATTACAGGTCTGCCAGTTTTAGAGGCTCCTGTTAAGAAGATACCAAGGAGAGGAAATGGGCAGAGAAATGTCTTCTTTTAAAGTTAAACCTGTCTGTGGTTAGTGGACTGTTCTTTTCTCTGGGTGGTTTGGCTCCGTCCTAACCGCTGTGTGTTATTTCACAAATGTCTGCCCTCAGTTTGTGCCGTGTTGCGGTTTTCACTACATTAAACAGGAGGTTATATATTTTTGGTTTTGATTTGTTGGGTCAATCTGATAAATAGCTCTGCCATATGTCCACATAACTGCACATTATTGGGTATTATTAGTGTCGTATAAATATATGATTGAGGTTCCTTTAGTTTCTTCACTAAATCCTGTGTGCTCTGTGTTGTTATAGAGGATTTTTCTGTTTTTTTAACACATTAATAGCAAGAAAAATACATTAAATATCACATTTAAGCCATTTTTTTTACTTTGATATAATAGTACATATGTACTGCGAAGCATACTATTAAGTTATTTAAATGTTTTCCTTTCAGTGAGGATATATTATATTATACTATATATTCAACATGGTTACTGGACACGTAAAGATTACTATGTATACAATAAAACTAAGGTTATTTATGTCATAAGATTGTGGAAATGTTAGCATTTAGAGCGGTAACATGGAGTGAGAGTCACATTTTAACAGTTCTGTTCTTTTCTCAGGTGAAAGAGGAGACCGAGGGATGAAGGGGGAAAAAGGGGACCGAGGCGACGGAGGCGAGAAAACAGGTGAGAACGCAAACCTTTTTAAAAAAAACAGGAAATTATCTATGATAACAGTAGTGAACGAGTCCAGGTTAAATGACGATCATTACTCACACTCACCTATGATAACATACTCACATTTAAGATGGAGTTTTAATGTGTTAGGGGAGTTGCTGCTTGTAAATCACCGGTTTCGGTGATTAAACTGGTTTATTTGTGTCTGTACGTGTGATAAAACTAGAAAGACTAGCGGTTAAATAACTGCTAGTTGTGTTAAAAGTTAATAAGTTACTATATAACTATTTTGTATTACAATACAATAATGGAGCTTTTCTGAATTCACAATTGTCACGCCCCGACTCTTGAGACCTGACAAATATGAGAAATACACCCCTTGAAGGAATAACAAATAGTAATTTATTGAACAGAAATCAAATTATGTAAAGACCAATGAAATACTAATAATATAGAGTATGAATATCAGTATAATCAGTAGTGTAAGGTGTGCATGGGGGGAAAGGTGTGTGTATGTTGTAAAGTGTACAAAACAATATACATAAGGCCACGCTGCTGATCTCGCCCCACTGGCAGCGTGCCTGCAAAGGAAAAAACAACAAATTAAACCAAACCCAACAACTCAGGACAACTCAAACCATACCAACCAGAAGCAACAGAGGGAAGGGCCGAGTGGGCCACAGGGCCTTGATTATATAGGCCTGGGAGCACCGACCCAGGTGTTCCCAGTTGACACCAATGAAACCCCAGGCACAAAACAAACACCAGACACTTGGTGACACCAGGGGTCGCCACAACAATATACTATAACATTTTATTATTATTCAACCTTTATTTAACCAGGATAAGACTCATTTGGATTAAGATTATCCTTTCCAAGATGGTCAGCAGCACAATTTACAAGTAACAGACAATAGTGCTCAACAAGCTTATTGACCTATTTGTGCCTCCAAGTCCTTCAGTAGCACTTTTAAAAGTGTTCACTGACACCAGCTCCTTCAGTTTTAGGTCATTGTGCAGAGCATTTCCAGTCACAGGGAGCGGCAAACTTAAAATAAGTCTTTCAACGTTCAATTCCGACTAATGGAATAAATCCTGTGTCCTACGACCATACGAAGATGCTTTTTGACTCATAAAAACTTGTAGATATGATGGGAGCAGACCTAAAAGACACTTAACATAAATACAAATGAGCCAGTGTTTACGTCTGCACCAGCACAAATCAGACCAAAGGCAATGGTGAATATGGGCTTTAAGTTCATAATAATACATTGTTTAATTTGTGAGGCCCGGTTCATCTTCAGTTCATATTGAAGTGCAATGTTTGCTGCTGTAAACAAAGGAAACAGTGAGACAAGTATCCAAAAAACAATTGGACTATGCAGCATTTCATAAGTAGCTGTGTATCATATTGACTTTGACATTTTAAAAGCCTGTTTATTGTTTGTATGGTACATTTATTTTGTAGTAAAATTAAATTGTAAGTGGCTTAAATCTGGACTTAAGTTTACATTACATGTCATTTAGCAGACGCTTTTATCCAAAGCGACTTACAATGGATCAAGTACAATTAGCCAGGGGTGGAATCGAACTTGCGACCATGATGTCTTTGGTACACAAGGTAGGGTCTTAACCACTGAGCCACTCCACCCCCTATTTACTAAGTAGAGTAAATGTACTTCCCATTTTTTCCCAACTTTCCAGTCTAACCAGATTATTTATTTATTCTAAACTTCATATATATATATATACATTACATAAACTCTATACTTTGAATATTTAGGTTTAATTAAGTCAAATCCTTTCTGGGTAAACCACTGCTGCAACATGAGCGTGTGTACATTAGAGTATATGATCCATAACCGACTGTCGGGGGAAACAGAGCCAAAACATTTACGAGCTGACGACTTCTTAACGGTGCCTCATTCGTCTCTGATCCACCTGACATCCTGCGTTTAAAGGAGTCCGTCCTGCTTTTGTTTCGGCGTAATGTCACGGTTCACGACGCGCGATGATACGACCACATTGCTCTGCGTACATCAAACGGGTTTTCAAAGCCATTATGTGCGCGCATATGTCATGTGGTGGTAACGCGAAACCTCGAAACCAAACCACAAATGTGGAGTCAGGTTGAAAAAGGAACATTAATGCTGCCCCCCCTCTCCTTCTCCTTCTCCTTAAAAAAAAAACAACAAACCACAGAGATTTCTCTTTCTTTTCTCCCTCTATTACATCACATCATCATGGCCGCTGTGGTGTTTACGACAAAATAGGCGACCGTCCGACGGCCGATTCTGCTCGTGAAAGAACCATCAGAAAACACTTTTGCCCTCATGTCATTTATAAGACGCGAGGGATGTTTGATGTTTCAGAAGGAGACAAAGTCGAGTGAGACCGCATGCCGTCTGCTGTCCACAAAATATCAAATCACCGTGTTTTTGTTTTTTTTGTTTTGTCCTCCTCTGTCACAAACCGTATGTGCTGAAGTGGCTGCACGACTCAGATCTTTTCGCGCTTCAAAGCTTACAGTACATACCTGTGTGATCGCAGCACAGTGACCCCCAGAGGATTTGTCTGTGTGGGAAGAAATGTACATTCACATCCACACATGTTGGGCATTAAACACAAAAGTCAACCTGCCATTAGGCGTGAGCCGCCTTTACCCCGCACCTCTGGGTGAAATTCTCAAGAGAAGAGTATTTGAGCGAAAAAAGAGCGAATAGAGGCCCAGATTGAAGTCATTAGACGAGTGAAAAAAGCAGAACCAGAGAGAGAACTTTCATCTGTGTTAAACAGTTTCTTCTGTTCTGTCTGCATTGATGTCGCTTTAATTGACAGTGAAGTCTCCTAACTCTCCAGAAACCCGCTTGAAGTGAAAAAGGAGGGAGAAGAAAGGAATACAGGCAGATTTAAACAACATGAGAATACTGGGAAAATGTACAGCGTACATCCATGTGTTTCTTGTGCAGAATCCATATTTTTGATTCCTCTGACATGCAGTGTATCTCATGTCGATGTTACAAATAGTGTATTTATATAAACTAAGTACTGAAGTAATTTACTTACCGATATAGTCTTTTTTAAGGCACAATATATAATATATAAATATTATATTTATATAACCCCAATGTGGATTTACTTTAAGAAAGCCAGCATGCAGAAACTGCAGGTTGCCTATGATGACTGTCTGTGGACATGGAAACCTCTAGTGAATTGTTTTGTAATGCAGGGATTCGCACCTTTCGAACAGTATTGCGAAACCTAATCTACAAATTGATCTGGAGATTGAATAATTCTCTGAATTCTGCTGTTGAACCCCAGGTTCGGTGCCGATCATTATCAGCCATGTATGTGGAAGCACTGGTATAACTGTCTCGTAAAATGTTATAAAATAATGAATACTTTTTGTTTTTTTGATGATTTTAGTTCTTGTTTTTGTTGTTTTCACTTAAATCAGTGGTTCTCTATTATTTTCTGTCATGCCCCCCCCCCCCCAGAGGACAGAAATGTTTTCACGCCTCCCCCGAATTGAAATACTATTGAGAACCTGATCATTTTTATTTATTTATCTGTATAAACCACTGTATGAGTTGTCCTGCCCTGCCTCTCACGCCCCCCTGACACCTCACCGCGCCCCCCCCCCCCCCCCCCCCCCCCAGGGGGGCCCGCCCCACTATTTGAGAAGTACTGACTTAAATGGACTCTTTATCAGTTTCCGATAAAAAACTAATGTCCCCAGTTTGGACATGAATTTGTGTGACGTGTTGTAAATGGAGCCCCAAATGTTGTATTGCACAGGAAGATTAATGCTAGCCGTTAGCTAGCTAGAGGTTGTCCTCATGAGAAAATTTGTCTTGGATGCCCTGATAATGATAATTGAATGATGCTAAAAATGGAACTTAAAACCCTGATGATTATTTACTGATTGGGTTACTGTGCACTGAGCGAGCCCGTTTGCAGAGTAAGCCAAATTTGTAAGCCAAATTCCATCCAAAATGTATGATATTTTACACAGGTGTCATTTAAAAACATGTGCACACATATATTTTACAGCATAAATTAAATTTTGAGATACACTGTTACAGTTTGGCTGTGAAAATAAGTTAAATTTACATTTAGGCACTTTATCTGCTTCTTCACAATCAAGAATCACTGAAAGGCATTTCTTACAGTGATTCATACGTACTGACTGTATGCATATTGAGAGATTTAAAGATTGAGAAACTAAATAAGTATGTTTTTATATGTGTATAATCCCTTTCAAATGAAAATAAATTGTGTTTTTTATAGCCTTAGAATTAGCATTTTATAAGTAGTTTAGGCAAGGGCTCTTGCTTTACAGAGGCGGCCATCTTGCGTGTGTTTCAAGTTTTAAATTAGAAGTTTGCTCCACAAATGAAGAAGAGGCTGAAGCAAAGATGAGAGCCAGAGGTTTGTGGGTAAATCAAGGAAAGTAAGGTAGATAAAGTGCAAAGGAAATGACCTCTTGAGGGAGGAGCTTCAACAAGATGAATGTTTCTAACAAAGTGTAGCTTGCTAATGCTAGTTTTCCCATGTTTTATTTATTTACTGTATGTATTTATTTATTTTTATTTCGGTCATGTCAGTTAGATCACTCATCATCACACATCATCTTAGTGTAGTTCACACAATACACATAACCGAAAGGGAAAGCGGGAGAAGCAAAAGCTTATCTAGTCCCGCCCCCATTACCCACAGAATACATATATTCATCGTACAATACATAATTTCATCATACTTTTTCTTTTTTTCTTATGACATTTTGACAAAAACATGTTTCAGCATCAGATGCAGTCTAGCTCTAGACAGTCAATCAGACTCCATGTATGTCTGTACATGTGTCCATAATATGTTTACAGCTTTAATCGATTTGTGTAGCTGTGGCGTTAAATGAGATTAAAGCTACAACACTTTTCACCTCCCTCACTGTTTAACTCTGCTCACTCTGCCTTCTGTGTCAATTCAACCTGTTCATTTAGAGAAGACGTCGCCGTAACTGGACAGAAGAACCACACAATCTGGCAACGCAGCCAGACATTACTTTGCAGCTGTAGCTTTTCGAGCTAATTAACCTAAATTTTGTTTCCATGTCTCTGTGGCTGATTTTTTTCTAAACGTTACCAGATGATTCATGTCACGTTTTAACCTCGACACCGTGTTGCAGGCAGTGTGATCACACCAGCTGCAAAACCTGTCAACAAGCTGACGTTCGTACTCTGAGTTCAGCAGCCATTACTGGGACACAGTGATCCGTGACTTAAATCAAACGCAGGTCCAGGGGATTTAAGTCGAAGGCCAACTGCTCCCTGCTTAATTCCTGCACCCTTGTTTCTGGCGCCCTCACTCAGACCACACTCATTTTCAAACTTGGCCTTCGTGCAGTCATCTCATCAGTGCACCTGCAGTGTGGCTGAGTTTCGTGCCTGCTTCTTGCACAGCTGTGACGTCAGCGAGAGACACATAAACACCTGCCAAAGTCCTCAGTCTCTGCTTCTGTGCTAGTTCCTGCTGCAGTAGGTGTCCAGAGGGTCTCACACACACACACACACACACACACACTGGTCTCCAGGGTCCAGCAGCAGCAGGTGTAGTGATTTCATTGTTTGACAGGTTGATTATATTTACACTGAACCTCTGCAATTGATTTCAGATTTTGACCCTAAAACGAAATTGAGCATGAAAATACTACGTTACTGTTATTGCAGTCAGGTTCACCTGAAGCCAAAGATAAAGATTTATTTGGTTTCAGTCTCAAATGAACATAATTAAAAACGTAATATAAAGTGATTTGATATATTTTTTTTACTCTCCAGCTGAAATACCCTCAAAATGCATGTTGTGCTAAGCTAACTGACTGAAGCCTTCTGTTAACTTCTTACCTTAAACTTTAATAGTTTAAAACAGTGTGCAAATCACAGTAGTGGATAGCACTCTCATCACCAGCTGAAAAGTAGCGCTGCTATAGCGACTCAAATGTTGTCAGTTGCCCCTTTGAAGCAAACACTTGACACTTGACTAGACAAAAACGTAGTTTTATCATATGTAATTTCTTTATGCAAAACCCGGTAGAGTTAAACACAGTTTATGTCCAGTTTTCGGACGGCAGCGAGGATATTAGCGAACTTTGGTGGTGATTTTGAGCATCGGTGTCAGGGCTGCTAGCTAGGTTTAGCTGGATGCTAGCGTCATGGCAGGAGCTGTTTTGCCAATTTTCTTCATGTTTACTTTTGGGTGTGTAAGTTTCTCCTTAGCTTTGTTTCTGCTGGAGACACTTTTTGTACATTTTAGTGAGGATGTAGAAGAGCTACTCGAAGACACGTCGACTCCATGCGGTGTGCACTAGCGCCCTACCAAATTAAACACAATTTGACCTCTTTCTTTTTTAATGGACAAACTAGCTCTTTAGCCCTTCTTCCACTCTGTCTATGCTAAACTACACTAACTGGCTATAAACCTTCTGTAAACCAGACAGATATGAGGGTGAGAAAGCAAATAAGCATGTTAACCAAAATGTTAAACAAACATCGTTTCATTTGTGTATGAACCCCGGCCAAGAAAAATCCAATTGCAATTAAACCAATTGCACAAAAACAAAACAAAACAAAGCAAAACAAAACCAACATGAAAGACAATAACTTCTGAGTTATAAGAGGGACTTTTAACAAAACACATGGAGCTGATTAACTCTTGTCCTGGAGCTGTTCAATCCTGTCCAGTCCAGACCTTCAGTGAGTGCCAGACAAACATTAATAAAACATGATCACGTCGTATTCTGGCCTTCATCAAGTATTGACACTGTGCTGCTGTGACTGGCCCTCGGCCTCTGAGGCTTGAGCCACTGACCAGCAGCACTCGTGCCTACTTTTCTTTCGGACAAAAACAGTCATTATATCTCCTCGCATTAATTTCTCTTCTTCTTGCAGGAAAAGGGAGCAAGGCTTCCTATGAACTGTCAAGTCTAGTGTTTCTAGTTTTTGCCTCGTGTCCAAGGTGAACGCGAGGGCTGTCAGAGCTGTGGAGAGACGGAGGGGAAAGGTTTTTGCTCAATTACTTGAAGACGTGTTTGTTTTAACTTCCCTCTGCGGAGCTATCATCATGATCGTCGTCGTCATCATGCACACGGTTTCTGACTGTGAAAAAGTCATTACATAAGTCTCGGTAACTGGTTAAATACGGCAATTTGAGGCTGATTTTTTTACCCGTGCATCAACAGCAACATTTATCTTATATCGTATTTCGATCCAAAAATTGATATTCAAGCATGGCCAAGTTGGAAATACAGTAAATGACATTGGCTAATGATTTTCCTTAACAATTTACTACTATTGTGTTACTGTTGCTGCACATCTCAAGCTTTAGGACCTTGAGGACAGGACAAATGTTGCCAACAGTTAAACAAATACCACCTCAAATTCTAATTGTTCCTTTTTCTTCCTTTGTCCTTGTTACTTTTTCCCATTTAGGCCATGTTCAGAGTAACAACAATAGCATTGGATTTGGAGCCAAAAAAGCAAAAAAACAAAAATTTGATCCAACCGCATTTGGAAATCATTTAAATTGTGCTTTGTATTAGATTTCTTGAGGTGTGTCTTAGTTTGGATATCCTGGCTGCTAAAATCAGACTGCAAATTTTCATTTTAATTAGTAATCGGGTTACTGCCCTTGCTCCAACTCGGTGGTGATACTTCCCGTTTCAGCTTGTTACTATGAGACAGTTTTCATTTTAGCTTGCAGCTAATTTTTAGCATGTGGAGTGCCATTCTGAGTCTTCTTACCATCCATGAAGTTTAAAATGTTTAATTCTTTAAGCTGACACAGCTTCCAGTGAGTCAAACAAATGTACCTGAGTTTTGTCTTATTTTTGTCTTATACATAATATAATAATTCTTTTAATTTCCAATTTCAGACTGGAATTAGCATTGAATTCAGGTGTTTCAATCAAACTTTGGGCTCTAGGACAATCTTAACACTTTAGCGTACCATTTTGACATTTTGGACAATGCCATGTTTTCCAACTTTGTGGCAACAGTTTGAGAAAAATGCCCTTTTTTTATTCCAACATGACTGTGCCCCCAGCGCACAAAGCAAGGACTGTAAAGACGATGGTTTGACTTCTCATGAGTTTGGTGTGGAAGAACTTGTGTTCTGCTCTGATCTTAACCCAATCGAGGACCTTTGGGATGATCTGGAACAGAGATTGTGAGCCAACATCAGTGCCTGACCTTATAAATGCGCTACAGAATGAACGGGCACACATTTACACAGAAACACTTTGAAATCTGGAGGAAAGTCTTCCAAGAAATATGGAAAAGAGGGCCAACTCCATGTTAAAGCACTGTGTATAGTTAATTTTGTCATTATAGTCCCAATACTTTTGTCCATATGGTGTATGTATGGAAGAACTTTGAATTTCTGGCTTTAATTTGCTTCCTTCTCAAAAGAACATGATACAAATATGTGCAGCTGATATGACAGTATAATGTTATGAGAGGAATTAAACAATGTTGAGCCAGTGAGCGCACAATGCTCATCTGTGTAATGAGTGTTAAATGGTACACAGTTAAAGTTTATGATGGTCTGATGAGACTTGTATCCTGTCTGGCTGCACTACCTAGTACTGAGCGCACACATGAGCATGTGTGTGTGTGTGTGTGTGTGCGCGCGCGTACTGTCTCATGAAGGCGATAAATCGAGTCAGTTATAGGAGTTCAGCTGCTGCGTAGTTTTAAATGTGCTGTAAATCAATGCAGCATCTGCTTATACAAAAAATACACACACAAACACAGGTTTACACAGCTGTTCTTCTGAGGACTCGGCATCGACTTCCATTCAAATTCAACATTTCAACCTTAAATTATAGTCTTATTGGAGGATATAGCAAGACGCTATATAAAGCCTTTTTACTTTTATGTAATCAAGGTCCATTTCCCAGTCCTGGTCCTCGGGGATCCCTGCCCTGCATGGTTTTGATGTTTCCTTGCTCCAACACACCTTATAGATTTCATCAACGTTCGTTTCGAGCGTCGCAGGCCTCCACTGATTTCATGTAGCCAGATCTCTGCTAACTGACAGAAATTTTACGATGCTCTCATCTGTTTCTTGTCTCGTATGTCTCCTTCCTCCTTTTTAAATTCTGTTAATCTCAAACATTACATTATTTTAGTTTAGATTAGAGTAGATTAGACACTGTATTACAGGGCCAAAACAGTCAGATGTATAGAATAAGCAATTAAAAAGATGGAAAATAAGAATATGACAACAAAAATAGAAAATGGAAATGGAAAACAAAAAAAAATCAGGATATTTACATGATTTACATGGTATTTTCAGAATAAACCTAATATCACGACCTACGCGATAATCTAGGTCATGATTTTTCCATCTGAAATTGGTGGACAATTTCATCCAAAGCTCAGATCTTTGGACATACTTCACATAAGAGGACGAAAATAAAGTTCCCTCTGTCTGAGTCATTTTATTTACTGTTCTTTGTGAATCAAAGTCTCTTTTTTCCCATAGTGTATAAAAACAATGTCAAACAGACACAACAATTTCAATAGTCTGAGTTTGTTTTCATATTGGTTTGATTTACGGGGACTTCATTAAACTCATAAACACTCAGAATGAAAATAATCTGCCCTGTGTGAGTTCAAAGTCACGTCTCCTCTCCGTCTCATGGTGTTTTTTTACTTTAAACTTTTTCCTGACGTATGAACACATGAAAAATGTTCATGTTACGTTGATACACAGAACTTTGTGTGTGTGTGTGTTTGCGTTGTATAGTGGAGGAGACCGTGGTGCGCTTGGTCAACGGTTCGGGTCCTCACGAAGGACGCGTGGAGGTTTTCCACGAACGCCGCTGGGGGACGGTGTGTGACGACGTCTGGGACAAAAAGGACGGAGACGTGGTGTGTAGGATGCTGGGATACCGGGGAGCCACAGAGGTCCATAAGACTGGACGCTTCGGAAAAGGTACGAAACAGTCGTCACTCACATGATATACACTGTTTATATACACACACTGTTCATTTTACATTGTCTTACATTGTCAACAATGTAAGACAATGTGTATACAAACCTGTACACACATTATTTGTATTTTGCATCCATACATTTTGTCTTGTGCACACATTATTTGACTTTTACGTCCATACTATATGTTTTGTATGTACATTATGTGCTTTACATCCATACGTTATGTATGTACACACATTATTTGTCTTTTATGTACATAACTTGTGTTTTGAACATACATTATTTCACTTGTACCTACATTTTTGTCATGCTTCATGTTTTATACGGGCATTCCTTGTCTTGTACCTCATACGTGACACAACACAAAAAAACACACATTTCACCATCCATCCATCATTCTAACCGATTCTGTCCTAATGTAATTTGCTATAACTCAGCTCAAGGCTGTCTAATATGGTGAAGTTATGAATGAATGAATGAATATACATGAGTGACAGATTACTGTCCACATTGTTTTAAGTCAAATTCTAGTGTTATTTATTACAGATCAGGTTTGTCAGTTCACATTTATAAATACTACATGTGGTGAGAAATTAACCAGAAAGTCAAAGCTACAAGTACATTGTGCCGTTTTAATTCTAAATTAAATGTCCGGTTCCTTTGAGCTTATTTTTGAGCGATCACCGTCCAAAATCTTGAAGTCAAAGTCAAAGAAGTAATACATACACAGCTCGTATCCATGGTGATCTTTTTATTTAGTGATTGAAGTTGTGATTTTCACTGACTCTGCATTGAGTGCTATTATAGTATGATTTAAACATGCCATAATATGCTACAGGGATTAATATTAAGGTTTTATTAGGTAAGTCATGTGAGCCAGATGTCGTAAAGAAAAGAATCTCAGAGGTCAAATACGTCTCTCTCTCTCTCTTCTACTGTCTGTCGTTCTCGCTCTTTAGTTCAATCGTCCTTACATCATTCACTCTCTGTCCAGGAAGAGTTGTTATACCAATAAGTCTGGAAAATTTTGGTGGGGAAACTTTCTTTTGTTCCAGGCGACGACCTCCAGACAACAGCAGTGACTAACATCACGGCTGGATTCAATTTAAAACAGAAAAATACACCATAAATCAGATGAGTCACTCTCTTTGATTCAGAATTTATAAAAAAAAAAATGTGACAGTTACAAACCCATACTAAAAATCTATATTATAAATCATAATATTAAAAAAAAATGCTAGAAATACGTCCACATTGACAAGAGCGATGTTTATATTTGCTTTAATTAAAATTCCTGATGTAATTTTTGATTATTTTGCAAGACACTGATGGAAATTGTCGTGCTTTTGTTGCTTTATGTATGTGCTGGTCTATAAAAAGAGTAACAATGATTGATAGCTGATGATGATAGTGATTATTAGCTTAATTTCTGGTCTTTTATTAAATAACTGCGCTTAAGTGACGATACGCACATGTGTTACCAAGCTTATGCAACGATCGTGGACATACTCCATGTTCAACAGGTGGATTTAATGACAGTTAATCATTTTTTTAAGGTGATAAAATCATACATAAAACACTCATAAAATAACGTGGTTCCTCCATTTTATTTTCACACTACAATTGAATCTTGTGGACACAAAGAGAGTCTTGTTTTCTGGTTGTGTTGCTTTCACAGCAGCTCAGATGGTCAGGAAAACACAACGCTCACTGCATTTACATGCATGTTAAAAGTCAGGTTTTAGTCGGACTAAGACAATAATTTGGTTTTCTTAACACTCATTGGCTGCCATTGACTGCTATAGAGGTCAATTGGACCACTGCTCTGAAAATGGCTAGCAGCCAATGAGTTAATGTCATGTGAACGTACCTGGATAATGAGATTCATAGTCCAATTACTCCTGCATGTATATGCTTAGTCGGACTAGAGTCGGAGTTTGCATGCACCAAAATTTCCTCCCATGTATAAACTGCAGTACTGTTGCTGGAAATCAAACGTCCAAGTGCCTTGCCCGATCTAACTTGTATCACGATCAACGCGCACTAGCTTATAGAGAGTTACAACGCCGCGTACGGAGGCGGAGTCAGACATACGTGGCCAATAAATTGATTTTCTTCTCAAGTGGTCCAGTTGCCTGTCTTAGTCAGACTATGGCTCGATTAAACTGTGCATGTGAACGTACTGAGTGTTTATTTAAACTGCAACAACTGCTTGAACTTTATTCACAATTAACGCCACGGGGTGTTTTGGCGGCTTCAAGGTCCCAGGTTTATCAGCTCACTTTATTGTGAAAGAGGCAGGAAGTAAATACTTAGCATAGGTGATTCTGGAGACAAAGAGAAAAAAGATCTGTTTGTCTGATTCTGCAGTCACCGAGGAACCAGACATCGACCTGACCTCGAGTCTGAATCAGTTACAGAGCACAGACTCTTACGAAATCCAGAACTGACAAGTTTTCTGTTTCAGGAAAAACGTTGCATTTGCCAAAAGCATAAACGTCAGTGTCTTAATCCTACAAATCCCTGTGAAAGTGACTCGTGACTCTTGTGTAAATGAACTCGTCAGGGCGTTGGCCAGACACAAGCGTCGTAAAACATTGGCTGTAAACAGATGTAAACGTCGGCCCGGGAACGCGACACAAACAACAACTGTGAGTAAACAGTTTGTCAATCACAGTCGACTGTGTGAAGATGCGGCAGCAGAACAGCTGAAGTTCATGTCACAACAAACACAGGACTCTGCTACTGCAGACTACTACAACATTTTCCCCGGGAATTGTCCTGTATGTGTCCTGTGTAAGTCCCTCTGGACATTTTCCAAAACTGTCCCCTGCCATCATTTACCAGACACGTATGTATAAAAAGTGGCTTTTCTCAATCACAGCAGGAATGTTGGAGGCATTAGGTTTATTTTTTTATTCAGATATCAGCTTTAAAGGCAACACATTGATTTGATTTTTTGCTAAAAAAATGAATCATTTATGGACGGAATTAATAACTTACATGTCCGTTTTTGTAGTAAAAAAAAAAGAC
Source organism: Solea solea (assembly GCF_958295425.1). Lineage (NCBI taxonomy): Eukaryota > Metazoa > Chordata > Actinopteri > Pleuronectiformes > Soleidae > Solea > Solea solea. The sequence continues at coordinate 18,062,700 of NC_081150.1, read as the reverse complement.
CCCTCTTTGTGAAGTTTATTTTTTGAGGATCTAAGAAAGCATAAGTTGCGCCATTGAATAATTAGATTCCAGATTTTGGGGAGATACGCAGATAAAGATGATTTAAATTGTATTAGTGCAGCTTTCACTTGAGTGGTTTCATGTTGAGTGAGGATTTAACATCTTGAAAAACTTCAAACTGTTGTTTGTCTTTGAATCTCTTGTTGCTTTGATATTGGGGGCGGGGAGGGGGACAAGCAAAATTGACACTGGCAGAACAAGCTCCTTAATCCCAAGCACGCACTTTCAGAGAGAGAGCATATATTTCACATTTCGCGTTTCCAAACTCACAAATATAGAAATCTCAGTGCTATTTCCATCAGGCCTGTGTTCTTCTTTTTTTTTCCTAGTCTTTTTTTTACTGCTGACGAGCACTGGGATTACTTTACGCTCGACTTTGAAACAGATTTCTGGAACGAGACGACGTGAAACACATGCGGAGGGATTCTGGAAACGTTCCTTTTCCGCACGGTTCATGAAATATCCCTGACAGTTTCTGTGCTGCATCCATTTCAGACATTTCCAAAACGCGTTGCCAATAATAGAAAGAAATTGCAGTGAATGACGCAGGTAAACGCTGTCGTAGCACACGAGACGTGTCAGTTGTAAAGAAAAATAATGAAATAATAATGAAAAACAGTCAATTTACTGGGGATGATGATATTGTAGTAATGCAGTAAAATGTTTTTAATGTGTTGAGCGCATGAACAGCCGTATGTGAACAAATTGTAAACGCCTTAATAGCTACGTAATTAAATGCTACTATAACTACATAAACTATTTAAAACATGTGGTGCAACTATGTAAGCAATTATATTCCTTAATGATTAATTATGTGACTATTTTCTGGATTTAACTGTTAATAATTTTTTTCACAAATCTAATCTCAGCGTGACATTCCGAAAAAATGTAGCTTAAATAAAAAAGAACATGTAACAAGTAACAAGTAACAGCCTGTTCAGGCATTTACGATTAAAAAGTACTTGACTGATGAGTTTGTGAACATCCTCGATGGTAAAAACAATGGAGAGTGGTTCACAGGCATTTTGAATCAAAATTCATACATTAACAATGTAAGATAATCCTTTTTTTAGAGATAATACAAGACAGAAAATTGCGTATAAGAATAAATGTGAATAACAATCAACTAGTGCTGTAATCGTTCAATATTTAAATGTTTGAAGCCTGTCAATTAAACAGTTTGACAGATATGTGATAGGCGTGCTACATGAAATATATCTTACTAAACTTTAGTGCTATATCTATTGCCAAATTTAAAGTCTGTCAAGTGAACCGTATACGACAGATATGTGATAAACAAACAGACGTTCCTTGCATTTATAGACATTAAAAAAAACAATAAAAATGCCATATTAAATGCTTGAGTATGACATTTTATATAACACTACTAGGTTGTTCCTTGTATTTTTCTCTTTAAATCGTTGTGTAAAAACATCCAGAGATGTGGCATCAGTTTCCTGCTGCGGCCCTGTGGCCCAGCCTCCGCTCCTCACTGTCACCGAATGATTAATGGCAGAGATGGCGACCACTATCTCCTCATGTACAAGACTCCAGATGCCGCTGTGGGGCACGCTACTAATGAGTCCGCAATCTCTCCTTGCAAACAAACGCAGAGAGCCTTTTCGCTACGAGTCCTTTTCAAACCCGAGGAACCAGCGTGCGTCAGTGCAAACAAGTGTTGCTGGGTCTCGATGTTATTCCCTCACAGCTGAGGATCGTCCCCCTTACGACTGACACCCGAAGAGTCCGGGACTTTCTGAAGCCTCCAGTGATTCTGGTTCTTACAAACAGGAACTGAAGTTTATAGCGAAAAAAACAACTGTGCCAAAAGCTCTGCTCACCAGCTGGGACTGTTTTATGACCACATATATTTATCATCTGATCCACGGTCTGCGAAGGAAGCACAGGGAGTTCTCGCTGTCTCAATCACACTCTTATACTCGCACTGATGAACGTTCCTCTGGATGTTGGGATTTGGTGTCAGTTTCCGCTCTTTTTACCTTTTTGTAAACTTTTAAACTTCTTGTGACCGAGAGAGAGAATGTAAAGGAACCATAGTGATGTCTGTGTTGACTCTCATATATTTACTGTAGGTCATAGTTCTCCAAATCTCATTGAAGCTGTAGATTTATAGATGATGTTTCACCTTTTATCCAAGAGATGTCTTTTGGTTTTCTTGTTATTTGATGCACACAAAGTCCATTTACCATTATTAGGTACAGCGAACTCCCTGGTCTTCTGCTGCTGTAGACCATCTGTTTCAAGGTTTGACAGGAGATGTTCTTCATCACACCTTGGTTGTACCAAATTGTTGTTTGAGTTACTTTTACCTTTCTGTCATTTCAAAACAGGCTGCATTTTTAGTTTTTGCCCAGAGAACTGCTGCTCACTGTTTCATCAACTAAAAAATCTGTTCAGCGATGATATAGGCCAACTCCTGGAGGAAGTCTATGAATCAGCCTACCATAGAAACATATAAAGACTGGTTTATTATATCGTCTCCAACTCTAATCATGCCCTGAACAGAGAATATTAATTGTTACCATCTAACCGGAGATGCCATATACGGTTCCACGATTTAATAGGTTCAATCTGAAGCACTCTTTTGTGCATCAGTCAGCCATAGAATTAAATATGGAGCTCAATCCCTGATCAAGTGCACTGTAAAATGGTGATTAAGATGTTTTTTATCTATCATAACTCTTCTGTCCTATTGTGGAACGGCTGTTATTTATTTATTTTTATTTTTTTCTGTAATTTATTTATCCCTTAGTAAGGACATTCTTTCTCTGCATTTGACCCATCCTAGAGTTAGGAGCAGTGGGCAGCCACACTGCGCGGCACCTGGGGAGCAATGGGGGTTGGGTACCTTGACTAACTGTCTGGTAAAAAAAGTATTATCAGTCAATTAATTGATCACTTTCTGAAAATACTTCAGAGTGTTCAGAGTCACTTAACAAGCAGTTGAACAGGTGTTCCTAATAAAGTGGCAGCTGAGTGTACATGGTGTATTCGCTGCTTCACAGTTTGACTGAAAGCTCTGTTACTTTGGGAAAATGATGGAAAGTTTCAATTTTTCACATTTCCCCCCTCAGGATGAGTCAGTCGGTCATTATTATGCGTGAATGTTTAATTTCTCTGGCCTGTGACTGATAAGCACCGACAGGCAACACGTTCAGCCTCCCTGGCTGCTTCCATTAGCTTCACTTTTTTCACTTTCGTTTGACACTGAAGAGAAAAGTGATGCCTGAGTGAGTCATCATCGAGGAGCTGGACGGCCGTCGTCCAAGTCCAGATGTGAAAAATATCCGCCAAATGAATTCTGAAGTTTGGCCACACCACTTATCTTCCAGATAGTTCAGGGTTTTTTTGAATCGTGGTTCAGATTATCAAGGTTAATCACACAGCAGTGACGTCACTGAGCCACTGTTTTCCGTGAACCAGGCTGTGAACCGCACACTCGCTCGACTGCCAGCAAATACAGAAGGAAAAACATATTCAGCCATTTCGAATAAAAACACACACCTGCTTAAGTCTATGTTATCTTCAGGATGTTTATCTCACTGTAAGACAGCTGTTTTAAGCTTGAAAACTGGAGGTTTGTAAGCCACTTACTCTCCCACACCAAAGTCCATAAGTATTTATTGTCATATGCACAGTAAAGGAACACGTTTCCCTGTACAATGAAATTCTTACTTTGCTGTCCACTCAAAAATACCAGCAAAAAGTAAACAAAGAAATAGTATTAAAAATAGTATATAAATATGGATATAAAGAAAAATCACATAAATATTTAAAAAAATATATACATAAAAATATATAATATAATATAATATAGTAGAGGTCAACTGGACACTCTAAATTGACCTTAGTTGTGAGTGTTAGAGTGAATGGTTGTTTTGTTGACGCTGTGATGGACAAGCGGCCTGTCCAGGGTCTCCCTATGTCAGCCTGTCACCCCTCATGTGGAGGATAAAGCTGTAGACAATGAGTAAATGTGCTACAGTTTTACATTTGTAGGTCTAGTAACTTCATGTCCATGTTGTAACGTCACTGTTCTCTCTGCTCAGGTACTGGTCTGATCTGGATGGACGACGTGGCATGCACAGGGACCGAGGACAACATCCACCAGTGCAAGTTTTCCGGCTGGGGCAAAACCAACTGTGGCCACGTCGAGGACGCCGGCGTAACCTGCGCCGTCTAAGACCCCACGGTGATCCCAGAGCGTGCTGCAGCGGTGGAACATCTTCTCAAACAAAAAGTGCCTTAATATTCAAAGACGCCACAAGGTGCACGACGTCCTACTGGCTGTTCTTTCTCTTAAAAAAAAACAAAAAGTGACTGTTGTAGCCACAGGACTGAAGCGTGTGGCTGTGATGGAGACGCACAGAGCGACAAAATTCTGCTTTTGACACTGACTGCATAGTAAGAGTTGCTACACAGACAGATGACCACACAACAAGACTTTTCATCAGGACTGAATTACAGAGCTCATCTGTCTTCAATGAAGGATCAGAGGTCAGCGTTTATACGAGCGGGGCGAGGTTGACCTCGGAGGCTGCTCTGGGTTCAGCTGCTTGTCTCCCAGTGTGGTGTCGAACTGATGCAACAAAGATTCCCAATGGAAGAGACCGCGTTGCAAAGCAAAGCAATGGCACACAATGAAACTGATCAACTGTGTCACTGATGAACTGATTTCTTTCCATTTACAGGCAGCTGCTCCTCTCAGTATTATGAAACGAAGGCTTTCACTCAGCAACAGCGCTGCTTTCTCTTATATTCTCTCAGTACGACGCCGTCGTCTGTGCTTTACAGCCGTGACAAAGCCGGGGTAGAGGCATCATATGTTTGTCAGTGTTGATCAATAATTCCACAAACATCTTCTCAGTATAATATGAATCAAGCGATCTCAGCGTGAACCAAACTTCTGCGGCTCTGGTTTCAGCCTCAGGGGGGAGAACTGGCCCCCGATGAAAGAAATTAAAAGTCTAGTTTTTAATAATTATCTTCTTCCCAGAAGGCAAATCCTTTTCTCAAGTGGCCTTAAGAAACTAGAAAGGATTTCATTCTTCTTCATTTGCGCAGGGAGGTTCTACCGTGAAAACAAAGAAACTCTGCAGCTAACAGTTTCTGTAAATGAGTAAGAGTCACCGCGGTTGACGGATGAAATGATTGTGAGGAAGAGACAACAGATGAGTGTAAACAGATGGATGATGCGTGGACGCTTGCCTTGCACAATTTACAACACGGAGTCTGTCAGTGTCTGCGGCCCAGGGTTGGCTTGTTTCACACACACACACACACACACTAAACCAAGCATAGCATACAAGCCATTTCTTCTAATTTTTTCTAATTTTTTATTCCCCTCTCAGTAGGTTTTAATCGTTCAAGCTGATCTCAGATCCCACAGAGTTGGTACCTCCCAAGTGTCCTGGCTCCCTTTCACTTCTGAGCTTTAAGAGAACTCACCAAACCGCAGTTTGGAATTAAACGCATGCCGTAACCCTTCTCTTCACACAGCCATGATTCATATATACCAACACTTTTAGTGCACCTTAAATACTGGCAAACGCACAACACTAACAGTTTCCTCCCAGTGGAGCTGCAGTGGAGTTCCCTTCGCTCTTATAATCTGTGGTAAAGTCTGTCTGTTTAAACCATCCCAGTTTTGGAGAACGAGACTCTGCACAGCACAGTTATGAATTTAACGTTTCATGGCACCACATAAGGAAATTTTCTACCTGAGTGTTTGATGGCTCTTCCTGTTCTAAAACCACAAGTCTGCCAGATAAAAAAGATGAATTAAAGAAGGAAAAGAGAGGAAATGAGAGTCTGTGGGGGGAAAAAAAAGGAAAATTAGGTGAGGATCCAAAAACTCAACAGACCGGTTTCCCAACTCACAAAGGGGAATTGTGAGTGGGTAACAATTTATTCTTTGAGTATTTTCCTTCCAAAGGTTGATTGGATAACTCCATCAAACTGTAATTTGTTCAACATCCGATGATGAAATGAAGTTGTGGTACACACAAAAAAAATCACCACATGTCTTTTTATTGCTTGTTTTGTTGACGAGCATTGACAAATCTTTGGTTGAGCGGGAAGGGAGATTATTTTCTTTTTCAAAATTATGCGCTCGTCTTTTAAAGGTCCAGTGTGTAAAATTTAGGTGATATTATTTCAATCAAAGTATTTGTAATTCAATTTTGATTGTAAACCATCTAATTGTAAGATTAATTGTTATTCATTACTCCATTACTCCAGGTCAGGTCTGCGGTGCTCCATGTTTTTACATGTTTTAGCCCACAATGGACAAAGTAGATATCCTCTGAGTTTTGATGCAAACTGAAGGCAACATATATGTTTTCTAAAGCTGTGTTCACACCGGACGCGGCACGAATTTGTCATGTGACAGGTTTACATTACAAAATCAATGCACAGATGCAATACTCACGTCAGCCAGGCAAAAATCGTGCTCATCGCATCTATCGCACAAAACGCTCAAGGTATACAAAGCTATACAACACTTTATCTCTTGTGGAAATACGCCTGCGGAGCAGAAACCGTCGTCTTGTGTGGTTTCACAACACACCGTACGGAGCCGGACACAACTTGGCGAGTTTCACTGTTAACTTCGGGAGCTCCATATGGATGATATGGATGCCGCTTCCAGCGATACTTTTGCGTGATGAGCTCCCGAAGTTAGCGGTGAAACTCCGGCTCCCTATGGTGTTGTGAAACCACACAAGACGACGGTTTCTTCTCTGCAGATGTTTCCACAACAGAGAGCACAACGCTTTGGTGGATGGTAAAAACAAAAGCCCTTTACTTCTGTTTAAAATACGGCGACTTGCGGCCATCGGGTCACAAAATGTACAAAATGTGATGGCCACGTTTGGTGTGAACAACTCAATTTTACACACTGGACCTTTAAACACAGGGAGAGACTTCATCAGCATTGTGTGTGAACTGATTTGTCAATGGTTTGAATGTAAAGGACATTTGTTTAGATTTGAAATATGACGCACTACAGCTTTAAGACCTGTGGAGTTTCCTCTTTCTTCGGCATTAAACAGATTATAACATCCTGCCACACAGGACTATGAAGACTGGAGTATTCTAACAGCATAAATGAAATGAGATTATTGTTGCACATTATTCTTCAGACCTGACGTTGTGTTCGTTCGCAGGAGGCTTTAATTAAAGCAGCTTCTGCTGCTGTTGGACGTCAAAAACTGTTGTGATGTTATGATTCACTGACTGGTCAGACTCTGCTCCTCTGACCTCTGAGATCAATGCTTCAAGCCTCACGGGGTCAAATATCTCAAAAACCTTTGTAAATACGAATCAACCCCTTTTAAAACAAGACCACTTTTTTTTTTTTTTTAAACCAAGTCGACTTACATATAAATGATTTTTAAGTGATTTGTTTGGTTTAAACTGTTCTGCATATACACATATGTTTATTTCACTGTGTTGGACATAACATATTATTAACAATAAGGGCTACAGAGTATACTGAGTACAGAAGAAGTACACGCTTACATGAAACATGAACATTTCTAGAAAATACACCAACTTTTTTGTACTTTTTGTACCACTAAAATGTTGTATATGCACTGCTGAAATAATAAAACATAGATTTGTTTACACTCGGAACTTTTTTATTAGTATTAATGCAATAACACCCTCTGACCTTAAACATATATCTTATCATGACTTATAAACGTGGCATAAGTATGTGATTATTAAGTGATATTAGCTTTAAGTTTTGAGACAATGAATATAACTGAATTATAAAAAGGTGGGAATGGGAAACGTATGTACAGAAATACAGTGAAAATAAAGTGGTTTTAATGTTGTAGAGTTGTGTTTTAGGGTTATAGGGTTACGTTAAAGGTTAATAGGGTTAAGCACTTAGTTAAAGTTATGGTAAGGGGTTAGAGGTGTTTAAGGTTATCATGATGACTGGGGGGAGAGTTCAAAGGCACTGACCGGTCACCACTCGTGACACAAACACATTCCTACATGTTTTTGTTCTGATCAGAAATAAGGTGAATAAGGTACTTTAGTATTTGTGGCATTTTAAAGTTCCCATAATAGTCAATTTACTGTTTTATTTGGTGATGGGATAAAGTAGTCAATAAATGGAGTTGTCAATGGCCAATTGAAGTTGTTAAATCAACAGATTTGTGTGTCTATGTTTGTGTTTTTGAATAAGGTCCTTATGAGTGTCCTCACTGAGAATACTGTACAAGAATGTGTGTGTGTGTGTGTTTTCCAGGTATTACTCATGTTGTGGGGACCTAAATCTGTTCACAAACTCACATCATGGGGACAAAAGGCAAGTCAAAATTAAGTAAATGATTACATTTTAAGGTGAAGACATGTTGTATGTTTAGGTTTGTTTTCTACTTCAGTGCAGGTATTAATGTGATCAATTATATATATTTTTGTTATTTCATTCATCTTTCCATATTTATAAATTCTTTTAACAAAAACTTACACTTGCGTTAGAGTAAAGTCTCCAGGAAATGAATATAAGTCAATGTAATGTGCTCTGAAAGCATGGAAACCAGACTGTGTGTGTGCGCGTGTGTGACTGACAGCTCTGACGTGTAATTGCAAGTATGACTGTTTCCACATGTGCAGCAGATGAGTTAAATGAAAAATGATCACCAACACACACATATGTCAGACAGTCAGAACTGATTTGTTTCAGGTCGGCGAGGTCACATTTATGGAATGCAAAATCTTAATATAATGTAATTTATTTGATATATAAATACCATGTGATTGATTATATAAATCTGTTGGCTTTTTTTTTATCTTGGTCTTCAATTATGCGAGTATATAATATAAAATTTAAAGAATGCACACATGGCGTTCCTTGTCTCCAGCTATTTTTGACCAGAGAAAAAGCTCCTTGTCCTTGTTCTGTGAAAGCACCGCAAACATGTGGCATTAGCAGCAGCAGAAGAGGCCACAAACATCTTGTCTTCATGGGAAAAAAGAAAAATGGGTATAAACAGAGAAACAGACATACACAGACATTTTCCCTTCCATGTCCATATGTCTTCAGACCACATTCCTGCTCCTCATCCTCAGAATTCCTCCATAAAATGAGAGGACTGAGCTGGAAACATCTGCAGAGTGTGTCTATTTATAAACTGACATGAACAATGGAGGTCAAAGGGTCAAAGATCCATACATTTTATGACAGGGATGCAAACACCTGCAGCTGATTTTTTTGAACATACTTATATATAACATGACTGACCTCAGCTGGTGGAAAATCTGTACTACAACTGCAGCTGTTTTTATAAAGAATATCTTTAAATAGTTTAAATAAACCACAGAGCATACTTCTATCTTTTACTTTGATGTTACTTTGAAAGGAATTGCAAATATCCACTACTGAAGAGTAGGATTTGACAAACGACTTGCAGTGTGTCTCCCTGTCTCTCCGCGGCTTCCGTAACTTCAGTTTGAATGTTCGACGCGGTTCATCTGCAGACGTTTGTTGTCACCGAGGAAGGAGGAAAAAGCAGGTAATTTTTTCATGTATTATCCAAAGAAATTAGTAGTTTAACACTTTTACTAAATCAAAACACAACGACGACATCTTTAACCGGATTACCGCCCCAAAAAAAGTAGCGATAACGTTGCTGTTGACGTTAGTTTGAGCCCTTTTTGACAGAGGGTTGGTCGCGTCAGTGTCTCTCCGCCATTTGCAAAATAATTCACTGCATGTTATATGTATGTTGGCAAAATAAATGTTTGATGTCGTATTTATAACTTTAGCTGCCTCATAAATTGAAGCTGTCAAACACTGACACATGAGCTTTATTTAACTTTGAAAGTCTGAGGCATGTGACTCCTTCTGAAAGTGCACCGCGCCAGCCTCCGTTCAAAAAGTTACGATTTTTTTGTCATTTCATGGTCGTTTTTACGTTGACGTGTCGAATACGACTTCATATTGAGTTCCTAACATAAAACATACATATGATTGTAATTCGGCGTATGTATGGTGTCGATTACGCTGCTGGTTTAACTGGATATGAGGTAAAGTTTCTGTTGTGTTTTTGGCAGAATGGCCTCCACTCTATCATGCACCGATGAGGGCGCATTCAAGACCCCCAAAAACGTTCGAGTGAAGAGCTTTGTGAGCTGCGGAGAATCTCCCATCACCATACCAGCTTCACCCTTCATGAAGAAGCTCGGCTGTGGGACTGGAGTCAATGTTTACCTCATGGACAGGTGAGGAATGTCTACTCTGATACCCTCAAATACCACAACCAGCCTTTGCTTCTTACCCTAACACTGCAGAACTGTAGCCTACTAAGCAGCCTTTACTTTGGCAAAAAGTAATTCACAGAAAATTGACTGTAGCCTTGTTTTATTACTGATTATCCAGTTTGATATTCACACTAGTAAACATTCTTTGGTTGCAGCCTTGTGAATGTGAATATTTCTGGTTTTATTTGTGCATTTATTTGAGCATTTTCTATAATTTAATGCTTAAAGAACAATTTTATTAATCAAGTGCTGGTAGTGTGTAGTCATTTAATAATTGAGGAAATATTCAACTGATTCATTGTTTATGAAAATAATTGTAAATTACAGATGTAGTTGCAGACATATTGTTGCTTTTCTGTTTCATATTATTGATTATAATCTGGTAGGGCTGCAAAGATTAAATCTAAATTAATTATCAACAATTTTTCTAGTGTTTTTTCAATAATTAAAACAAGTTTTCTGACTTCAGCTTCCTAAATGTGAATGCCTTCTGTTTTCTTTGCTCCATATAACTAAGAAGTCATTACAACTGATAAAACAAGACATTTGAATTCATCATTTCCAGTTTTGAGAACTACCATTCAATATTTTCTGACATTTTACTGACCAAACAAGATGAATCGATTATGAAAATAATCGTTAGTTAGTTGAGGTATAATGTGGTTATCTTTGGACTTTTCAGTGTTGGGCAGACAAAAGCTGTTTTAGCCAGATGCTATGGTTATTTCCATTATCAATCAGTTGAACCTAGTCATAAATTGTGGTTCTAAAGGTCAGTACATGTAAACTCAAGTTCTCTATAATCTTAAAATCTCTTTCATCTTAAATATTAATTTTTTAAATGAGTGTTTTTCAAGCTACTGCACACTGAATATGCTAATTTGTCATGTCATGTTTTTAATCAGAATTCACAATAATTGTTGATCAAATTTCAGAGTGGGGAAGCTGAACGCGTCTCCCTGGGCTGTGAAGAAGATCAACAGCAAATGTGCAACCAAGCAGGCGGTGGTTTACCAGAAGCGTCTGAATGAGGAGGCGAAGGTCCTGAAGGGAATCAATCATCCCAACATAGTTGGTAAGACGACTTTTGAAAGGTTATTTTACCAGGGATTATGTCTTTAATCTGCATTCACTACTGGGTCAGCAAAGAAACTAGAAGAAAATATTCACTTTGAGATGCTGAAAAATCAGAGAACCTGTGTTAATGTTTTTTTAAAAGAAGGCATACAGCAGTAAATTTAGTTGAATGTTCTGTTATGCTCTGTGTGCTTGTCCTTGTGTTGTTAATTCTGTGTTTGCATCGTAACATGAAGGTTTCCGTGCGTTTACCACGGCCAGAGACGGCTCCAAATGTCTGGCGATGGAATACGGTGGCGAGCAGTCGCTCAACGACCTCATCGAGAAGAGGAGGGAGGACGGACTCAAAGCTTTTCCTGCGGCCAACATAGAAAAGGTGGCGCTGCATGTGGCTCGTGGCCTGCAGGTGAGAAACCTTTTGTCATTTTAAAACCAACCATTTAAAAAAAAACACAGGAGCACATTGATTAATCATGAGTGACTATCTCTGTGTGTGTGTTTCTGCCTGCAGTATCTTCACAACGAGAAGAAGCTGCTGCACGGCGACATGAAGTCCTGCAACGTGGTCATTAAAGGTGACTTTGAAACGGTCAAGATCTGTGATGTGGGCGTTTCTCTGCAGCTGGATGAGAACATGAGAGGTAATGTTTGCTTTCATTAGGGATAGAATATATTATGACTTTTTTAGGTGAAGTTGTCCAAAATGTCACTAAAACATCATAGTTTTTAGTGAGATGTCCAATATGTCACCAAAACATCATGATTTAGTAAGATGTCCAAAATGTTACCAAAACATCGTAGTTTAGTAAGTTGTCCAAATAGACACCAAAATGTCATAGTTTAGTAAGTCGTCCAAAAAGTCACCAAAATGTCAGTTTAGTATGTCGTCCAAAAAGTCTCCAAAATGTAATAGTATAGTACAGTATATCGTCCAAAATTGCACCAAAATGTCACAGTTTAGTATGTCGTCAAAACTCACCCAAAAACATCATAGTTTAGTATGTCTTCAAAAATGTCACAGTTTAGTATGTCGTCAAAAATCACCCAAAAACATCATAGTTTAGTATGTCTTCCAAAATGTCATAGTTTAGTGTGTAGTCCAAAAACTCACAAAAATGTTAGTAAGTTGTCCACAATGTCACTAAAATGTCATAGAACTTTATTTTCATAGTCAGTTATATTCTTGATTAATCTCATACTTGATTTCTTCAAATGTCTCTGTTTTGTCCACAAACCAAACAGTATTTAGTTTCAATAATTTCTTTATTTCTTAATAAACCAGACAATTCAGTGTTAAGTAATAGAAGCGTCCTCTGTCCTCAGTGTCCAACCCAAACATGGAATACATCGGCACAGAGCCGTGGAAACCTAAAGAGGCTCTGGAGGAAGACGGCGAGATCAGCGACAAGTCTGACATCTTCGCCTACGGTCTGACTCTGTGGGAGATGATGACACTGGCGATGCCTCATCTGGACATGCTGGATGGTGACGGTGAGACAGAATTATACAAACTTGGAATTCAATTCTTGACCTAGGGCTGGGCGATATGGACTAAAAGTCATATCTCGATATTTTTTAGCTGAATGGCGATACTCGATATATCTCGTTTAGAAATATACCGATATATATGTTAAAATATCGATATATCGCCCATCCCTAACTTGACCAATCTCTGTTGTTTACATAGATGATGAATGTGTGAATTGGTGAACACATACATACATACGATATGTCGTCCAAATTTTGACAAAAAAGTCATACTTTAGTGTGTCGTCCAAATTTTGACAAAAAAGTCACACGTTAGTATGTCTTTCAAATGTTGACAAAAAAGTCACAGGTTAGTATGTTGTCCAAATTTTTTTTTAAAAAAGTCACAGTTTAGTATGTCGTCCAAATTTTGACAAAAAAAGTCATATGTTAGTATGTCGTCTAAAATGTGACAAAGAAGTCACGGGTTAGTATGTCGTCCAAAATGTGACAAAAAGTCATAGGTTAGTGTGTCGTCCAAAATGTGACAAAAAAGTCACACTTTAGTACGTCATCCAAATTTTGACTAAAAAGTCATACTTTAGTATGTCGTCCAAAATGTGACAAAGTCCAAATTTTGACAAAAATGTCATGGGTTTGTATGTCGTCCAAAATGTGACAAAAAAGTCACAGGTTAGTATGTCCAAATTTTGACAAAAATGTCATAGGTTAGTATGTCGTCCAAATTCTGACAAAAAAGTCATAGTATAGTATGTCGTCCAAAAATGGTCCAAAAAGCCATAGTATAGTTTGTTGTCCAAAATGAGACAAAAAAGTCATACGTTTGTATGTCGTCCAAAATGTGACAAAAAAGTCGTACGTTAGTATGTCGTCCAAATTTTGACAAAAAAGTCGTACGTTAGTATGTCGTCCAAATTTTGACAAAAAAGTCATAGTATATAGTATGTCGTCCAAAAATGGTCCAAAAAGCCATAGTATAGTTTGTTGTCCAAAATGAGACAAAAAAGTCATACATTAGTATGTCATCCAAAAATGGACAAAAAAGTCATAGTATAGTATGTCGTCCAAAAATGGACAGAAAAGTCATACTTTATGTCGTCCAAAAAGTCATAGTATAGTATGTTGTCCAAAAATGGACAAAAAGTCATAGTAAAGTATGTCGTCCAAAAATGGACAGAAAAGTCATACTTTATGTCTTCCAAAAAGTCATAGTATAGTATGTTGTCCAAAAATGGACAAAAAAGTCATAGTATAGTATGTCGTCCAAAAATGGACAGAAAAGTCATACTTTATGTCGTCAAAAAAGTCATAGTATAGTATGTTGTCCAAAAATGGACAAAAAAGTCATAGTATAGTATGTTGTCCAAAATGAGACAAAAAAGTCATAGTATACTATGTCGTCCACAAATGGACAAAAAGTCATAGGTTAGTATGTCGTCCAAAATGTGACAAAAAAGTCGTATGTTAGTATGTCGTCCAAATTTTGACAAAAAAGTCATAGTATAGTATGTCGTCCAAAAATGGTCCAAAAAGTCATAGTATAGTTTGTTGTCCAAAATGAGACAAAAAAGTCATACATTAGTATGTCATCCAAAAATGGACAAAAAAGTCATAGTATAGTATGTCGTCCAAAAATGGACAGAAAAGTCATACTTTATGTCGTCCAAAAAGTCATAGTATAGTATGTTGTCCAAAAATGGACAAAAAGTCATAGTAAAGTATGTCGTCCAAAAATGGACAGAAAAGTCATACTTTATGTCTTCCAAAAAGTCATAGTATAGTATGTTGTCCAAAAATGGACAAAAAAGTCATAGTATAGTATGTCGTCCAAAAATGGACGGAAAAGTCATACTTTATGTCGTCAAAAAAGTCATAGTATAGTATGTTGTCCAAAAATGGACAAAAAAGTCATAGTATAGTATGTTGTCCAAAATGAGACAAAAAAGTCATAGTATACTATGTCGTCCACAAATGGACAAAAAGTCATAGGTTAGTATGTCGTCCAAAATGTGACAAAAAAGTCGTACGTTAGTATGTCGTCCAAATTTTGACAAAAAAGTCATAGTATAGTATGTCGTCCAAAAATGGTCCAAAAAGTCATAGTATAGTTTGTTGTCCAAAATGAGACAAAAAAGTCATACATTAGTATGTCATCCAAAAATGGACAAAAAAGTCATAGTAAAGTATGTCGTCCAAAAATGGACAGAAAAGTCATACTTTATGTCGTCCAAAGAGTCATAGTATAGTATGTTGTCCAAAAATGGACAAAAAGTCATAGTAAAGTATGTCGTCCAAAAATGGACAGAAAAGTCATACTTTATGTCGTCAAAAAAGTCATAGTATAGTGTGTTGTCCAAAAATTGACAAAAAAGTTATAGTATGTTGTCCAAAATGAGACAAAAAAGTCATACTTTAGAATGTCATCCAAAAATGGACAAAAAAGTCATACGTTAGTATGTCGTCCAAATTTTGACAAAAAAGTCATAGTATAGTATGTCGTCCACAAATGGACAAAAAAGTCATAGTATAGTATGTTGTCCAAAATGAGACAAAAAAGTCATACTTTAGTATGTCATCCAAAAATGGACAAAAAAGTCATAGGTTAGTATGTCATCCAAAAATGGACAAAAAAGTCATACGTTAGTATGTCGTCCAAATTTTGACAAAAAAGTCACAGTATAGTATGTCGTCCAAAAAGTCATAGTATAGTTTGTTGTCCAAAATGAGACCAGAAAGTCATAGTATACTATGTCGTCCACAAATGGACAAAAAGTCATACTTTAGTGTGTCATCCAAAAATGGACAAAAAAGTCATAGTAAAGTATGTCGTCCAAAAATGGACAGAAAAGTCATACTTTATGTCGTCCAAAAAGTCATAGTATAGTATGTTGTCCAAAAATGGACAAAAAGTCATAGTAAAGTATGTCGTCCAAAAATGGACAGAAAAGTCATACTTTATGTCGTCAAAAAAGTCATAGTATAGTGTGTTGTCCAAAAATTGACAAAAAAGTTATAGTATGTTGTCCAAAATGAGACAAAAAAGTCATACTTTAGAATGTCATCCAAAAATGGACAAAAAAGTCATACGTTAGTATGTCGTCCAAACTTTGACAAAAAAGTCATAGTATAGTATGTCGTCCACAAATGGACAAAAAAGTCATAGTATAGTATGTTGTCCAAAATGAGACAAAAAAGTCATACTTTAGTATGTCATCCAAAAATGGACAAAAAAGTCATAGGTTAGTATGTCATCCAAAAATGGACAAAAAAGTCATACGTTAGTATGTCGTCCAAATTTTGACAAAAAAGTCACAGTATAGTATGTCGTCCAAAAAGTCATAGTATAGTTTGTTGTCCAAAATGAGACCAGAAAGTCATAGTATACTATGTCGTCCACAAATGGACAAAAAGTCATACTTTAGTGTGTCGTCCAAATTTTGACAAAGAAGTCACAGGTTAATATGTCGTCCAAAAATGGACCAAAAAGGTCATACTATATAGTACAGTGGTCACCAACGTTGTGCCCACGGGCGGGCTCATTTCACTTCACCTCACTTACATGTATCCATATGATCACTGAGTAAAATGTCCTTGATATTGTTTATAAAAACTGTGATAATTACCAGGAGTAATTCACGGAATTCACGTTTATGCAATTGATTGCATAATATTCATCATTTAAGTGGTAAATTGCATAAAATGTTAATATGATAGTGGTCCATATTATTCTCTACCCTTCAGGTAGCCCTCGGTCTCAAAAAGGTTGGTGACCCCGTGCTATACTATGACTTTTTTGACGACAAAGTATAGTATGTCGTCCAAATTTATAAATTCAGCACCAGATATTGTTGCATTCCTAATAAAATTAGAGGATCGCTTTTTAGTTGTTTAATGTGATTTAATCATTTAAAATTACATGAGAATGTTTGAAAAGAAAATAATGAAACCAGAACCAAATATGCCTTCATACTGGCATTTGCTAAAAAATCTTAATCTTTTATTGCAGTGTCCGACGATTCGATAGAGGAGAGTTTTGACGAGGATGCGTACTATGAGCGGCTGGGGACGCGGCCGGCACTGGACGTGGAGTCTCTGGGTGCCTCGTACCGGAGGATGGTGGAGCTTTTCTACCTCTGTACAGAGGAAGAGCCCAAGAAGAGGCCTTCAGCCACACAGATCGTCCAGGCCTTGGAGAAAATCCCCTGCGAGGTGATCACGATCAACTGATCTACACAGACAACGCTGCTGCAGATTTGGATTATCCACCAGGGTCTAAGTGCAGTTGATGCTCCACGTAACCTATATTTGTTTGTATGTTGTGTTTTATCTATTGTAACTCTGTCAAGTTGATTACTGTTATTTCCCCCTTTATAAAATCATGGTTCAATATTAAAGCTTTCACTTTTGTCACTAAATTGAAGGGAACAAATCTTTTTGTTGTTATTTACTTATAACATATACTAATATCCGCACCCCTTCAACTTTTTGACATTTGCTGGGACCACAAACATTAATATATTTAATTGAAATTTCATGTGAAAGACACACACTAAGGAACACACAATCATGAAGTGAAATGAAATTGATGCATGATTTTGAACCTTTTTTTATGAATAAAAAACTGAAATGTGGGATGTGCAAAAGTATCTTCCCCTTTTTCCCTTTGTGCAACCAATTGCCTTCAGAAGTTGCCTGATGATTTCTGAATGATCACATGTTGACCTAATGACTAAACACAGTCCGTCTGGGTGTAATCTAATCTCAGTTCAAATACAGCTGCTCTGTGATGGTCTCAGAGGTCTGTTTAGAGAAGATTGGGGAGCAGACAGCATCATGAAGTCCAAGGAACACACCAGACAGCTCCGGGATAAGGTTGTGGAGAAGTATAAAGCTGGTTTAGGCTGTAAGAAGATTTCCAAAGCTTTGAACATCTCTCAGCGTACTGTTAAAGGGGACATATTATGCAAAATCAACTTTTTAACCATTTTAATACTTATATTTGGGACTCTGGAGGCCCTACCAGTCACCAAAGTGTGGAAAAAGAATACTCCGTCATGTTTTCGTGGTCCCCCTTAGTGTAAGTATAGGCGATAAAACACTCGATGTTGAATTCCCTGCGCTTATGACGTCAGCATGCGCATTTCACCGAATGTTACCCACCAGTAAGTTTACTTCGAGAGCTCCACCTTAGCTCCACCCTGCGAGAGTGCAGGCGAGGGAGGAAGAGCGGTATTATGTCAACGCGGAGGGACAAGTGTGCTGTTGGTGGCTGCACAGTGGAGCACAGTGTTTTACACAAACTTCCAGCCTCAGAGGATTTTATATATGAAGCTAATGTTCCGGATAAAGTCAGCAAACGTGTGTTCGCACCACTTCGCATCAGACTGCGGCCAGCGGTCGCCGTATTTAGTCAGTGACCGTATTCACCGACGTACAAACACACACATTTTTAAGAAAAGGTCAAATAGAGCTCATAACTGATCATTCTGACACGTCCTAATTAAAAATATTTGTTCAGTACGTCCTCCATGACCGGAGCACAGACTCAGTCTGATCACATACAGCGGCCGTTTATGCTCGCTCGCCGCTGGCGATCAGCGGTGCTGCACTCTCTGTGAAAATCAGTTAAAAAGACAGCACCGCTGATCGCCAGCGGCGAACGGTGAGCTGCCTAAACTGGCGCTGTATGTGTGAGTGCCGTCACAGGAACAGACCTCCGACACATGGATACATAGGGACAGCACAGCTGATCGCCACCGCTGACCGCCAGCGGCGAGCTGCCTAAACTGATCGCCAGCTCCGGAGCATACAGTCACCGGTCTGATACAGCGCCAGTTTATTCAGATCGCCGCGCGCCGCTGGCGATCAGCGACGGCGATCAGCTGTGCTGTCCCTAAGTGTTTTTAACTGATTTACAGTTCAGCACTGTTCGGCTCGATCCTTATGTAGGACGTCTCTTCCTGTGACGTCACTCTCGCTGTTTTCTGCGCACGCTGCCATGTTGATATTGTCAGAGAACTAGTGGAGGGAGGGGGAGAGGAATAGAGCTGTAAAGCGCTTTAACGAGGACAAATCAGAAACCCACTGGAAGAAGTGGGTGTGTGTTTGCCTGTGTCTCATTTGCATATAAAGGGACCATGCACGAAAACCGAGCGTTCTGAAAGGGGCGGGTTTAGCAGGGTTATTGAACTGCTATGATGCTTCATCCTTATGGTATTTTGACCAAGGCATGTCACTGACATGTTCATTAGGACACCAGGGAACTATTTTAATGGGGGAAATAGGGTATAATATGTCCCCTTTAAATACACTATCCAGAAATGGAAAGAGTATGGCATCACTGCAAACCTGCCAAGACAGGGCTGTCCTCCTAAACTTACTGGCCGAACAAGGAGAGGACTGATCAGAGCTGTAACCAAGAAGCCCATGATGACCTTGGATGAACTGCAGAGAGCCACAGCTCAGGTGGGGGAACCTGTCCACAGGTCAACTATTAGTCGTACACTGCACAAATCTGGCATTTAATGAAGAGTGGCTAGAAGGAAACCATTCTTAAAAAAAAAAAAAAAACATGGGTGATACAGCAAACATGTGGAAGAAGGTGCTTTGGTCAGATGAGACCAAAATTGAACTGTTTGGCGTAAAAGAAACACTGCACATCCCCACTGTCAAACGTGGTGGTGGTAGCATCATGCTCTGGGGGTGCTTCTCTTCAGCAGGGACAGGGAAGCTGGTTAGAGTTGATGGGAAGATGGATGGAGCCAAATACAGGGCAATCTTGGATGAAAACTTGTTGGAGTCTGCAAAAGACTTGAGACTGGGGCGGAGGTTCACCTTCCAGCAAGACAATGACCCTAAACATAAAGCCAGGGCAACAACGGAATGGTTGAAAACAAGAAATAAGACCTAAATCCAATTGAGAATCTGTGGAAAGATCTGAAAACTGCAGTTCACAAGCACTCACCATCTAATCTAACTGAGCTTGAGCTGTTTTTGCAAAGAATGGGCAAAACTTCCGATCTCAAGATGTGCAAGGCTGGTAGAGACTAGAGACCCCAACTGACTTGAAGCTGTAATTGCAGCAAAAGGCGGTTCCACAAAGTATTGACTCAGGGGGGTAGATACTTTTGTACAACCCACTTTTTCAGTTTTGTATTTATGAAAAAAGTTCAAAAGCATGAATAAATTTCATTTCACTTCACGATTGTGTGTCCCTTAGTGTGTGTCTTTCACATAAAACTTCAATTGAATACATTCATGTTTGGGGTCCTAGCATGGAAAAATGTTGAACAGTTAAAGGGGTGCAGATATTTATGCAACCCACTGTAGTAAGTGTAAGTTAAGTAGTTTAGGCCACGTTTTAATCACTAACATTACCTTTAAAAAGCTGCATATTACTGGAAGGGTTACTTTAGCAGAAGTTGTGATACTCAGGAATTAAAAAAAAAAAACTGTACAGGAACAATTTAGAAAACACTGCAACATGTTTATTAAAATCTATTTACAAAGCAGAATCCTCCTAAACAATGACACACTGCCTGCCTTTAAACATTCTTACTTCTAAGGTTCCCAGAAAACCCTGAGCTGGTGTCAAAAAAACAACAATAATAATCTGAACGTGTGAAAACACTTTTGTGATGCAAAGCACAAAATGAACAGCAGCAGCAAACGATGTGAAAATGTCGAGCTAAATATAAACATCTGAACGTGCGGCTAATTAACACAACATTCACCGAGTATAAATACTGACTGATACCGTGATTCATAATAAACTCAACTCTGGTATAAGTTAAACAACAGTGACAGAACCTCAGTTACTGCTTTGTTTGCATATGAACACTTTTTGCCTGATGATGAGTAAAGAAAAAAAAACAAAAAACATATATAAACACTCGCATCACTGATTTAACAGGCTGAACACTTGCATTCTCACGCGATGAAGTTGTAAACGAGGAACGTCGGCGTGTTGCAGTACTTTGTCGCAAACACTTTGCCGTCGGGCGTCGGGTCAGAGAAGGCGATCTCCCGCTTGGTCAGGTGACTGCCGTACGTGAAGGAGCTCCTACACAATAAAAAGGAGGACAAAAGCTATTAAGCACCAATTACTAACGTTAAGATTTTATATGTCCAAGTGACGTGTTGCTCCTTCAAAGTTGGGAAAAATGAATCATTTAAATGTCTTATTCTCCTGCACCAAAGTTCATAGTCACAGCCCAACAGGAGGTGCTGGTCCACTGTTGCCTCTATCAGTAGATTACAATGTATTTTTATTGTGAAGTTCTTTGTTCCGTTTTACTCATGCGACACAAAACGAGGATTTTCTCTATGGACTTTGGTGCAGGAGAATAAAAAATCTGGATTAAAAAAAATATTGGTTTCCAGCTATAAAAGGCATCTAAACACGAGGTAAATCTGTGAATATATTCCCAAAATATCAGAGAATTAAGATGGATTTTCAAAAAAAAATCATCGATTTTAAACCACAGCACACAGCAGCTGCTGCTCCACTGTTGCCTCTATCAGTAAATTTAAATGCAATTTTTTTTGTAACTTCAGTATTTGAAAGCCCTTGATAATGTTGTGTCACATGGGTATAATAGAACCAGCAAGGCAGCAGTAGACCAGCAGCTCCTGTGTTCCTGCATACTAAAAACGAGGAGTCTGGTGCAGGAGGATAAGCGGATTACAAATGTTGTTTTCCAGCTATAAAAAGGCGTCTAAATGCAAGTTAAAATCAGTTTTAAGAGCTAAGAACTATCCCTTTCAGACCGGTCTGCATTAGTGTTCAGTTGTAGTGGGACACCGTACCTGACTGTGTCGAGCATGCGGGTTGCGATGCCCTGTCTCCTGGCGAGACTGAAGACCCAGATCCGGCTGATCCCGCACACGGCTGGTTCTGGGACGGTGGAGCAGCACCAGGCTCGGTGTCGCTCCATGAAGTCGTCCTTGGTCATGTCCTTGTGTCCGTCCGGCTGGTCGAGGACTCTGAACGCCTGGAAGAAGAGCAAACCCACAGTCATTCCACACTTTAATGGGATAGAACACTTCTCGTCTCCGCCCACCCTGACACTGCTGCTGCATACAAACAAACGCTCCCTCCAGTATAAAAAAAATAGGGCAGGAAATTCAAGCTGATTTATTCTCTTAACTCAGCTTTTGTTTTTGGTCTTTATTAAAATGATTCTGTGGATTAATTATATAAATACTAGCGCTACAATGATTAATGGATTATTAATCCATCACTAACTTTATCTTCAACTGTTTGGAGAAGGGATTCATTGGATTGAGTGTATTTTAAATGATTAAAACAAGTTTACGCCCACCACCTCTCTTTTTTTTTTTCTCATTGAATCATTCATTCACACATTAAATTTTTTTCCAACTGAATAATTTGAACCAAACATTTAAGACCATAATTATTTCCAGGTTTGGGAAACACTGATTTAACACATTTTGGGGACCAAAAAAACAAAGGAAAAACTGACCAAATAATCAAGATTTATGTCAAAATATTCAAAAGATTATGAAAATCTTGATCTGGGATGTGAACGTTGACAAAAGCACAAAGATGAAAGGTTGTAAATGTGTCTGTGGTACCTGACGTATGGGCTCAGCGACCAGACATCCCACCACCATCCTCTCTGTGTTGATGAACAGGTAAGTCTTTGCCTGCAAGGGTCTGCTCAGAGTCACCTGCTGGAAACCAAGCTCGCTGTCTGCGACGCGACGCACGTCCTCAGCCTGATCTCACACACGCAGGGAGAAACAAGATTTAACAGAACATCCAGGAACACAGTGGCAATATAATATGGTGAGAGTGTGCGCGCGCACCTTTTTAACAGCATATTTGGGATCATCCGGCATAACCAGGAGAATTTTTCCATCCCAGAACTCGGACACCACTCGCTCCTTCTTCCAGCCCTGGAAACAACACAGAAAAACTGGTCATTTAGTTCCGGTTTCTTTCTTCTTTTCTTTGCTCCATAAATCAAAGAAATCATTCATTTTGTTAAGACTTTTGGTAAAAACACTGACTTTCTTTAAACCAGACAACTAATCGTGAAAATAATCCACAGATTATTCAATGATTAACAGGGGTTTTTGGGTTTGAGGGGTTTTCCAGATATTTTCAGCTTCTTAAATGTGAATATTTAGAAGAAAAAAAATTATTTAAAAAAATTATAGATAATTTGTACCAAACTACATTGGCTTTTGTTGTGTCACTGTATTTAAATGTCTAGTTAGTTCAAAAATCAAACTTATAATCTTAAACCGAGAGAGACGGACGTGAGGCAGAGAAGACAAAAACATGTTTTATTTTTACCACAAACTTGATGGAGTCGATGAAGCGCTGGTGGAACTGCGTGTGCTGGAAATTGTCCTCAGGATTTTCGGCGCTGTAGATCATCCCACACGAGCCGCATGTCGTCGCACCGAAACGTTTCTGACCGGCATCCTGATTTAACAAAAAGAAAACCAAAAAAACAAATACAAACATTTGAGACAAATAAAAAAACATGATGAATCTGCTTCCACATTTGTGTTCTTCAATTAAAACTGTTTTCAGGTCAAACATGACAGTAGAACTTACAATGATGAGCTGGTCGTCGTCCTGCTTCTCTCTCTTCTTACGAGCGCTGCGTTCTCTGGCTGAAGACGGCGTCTGCAGTGACGCGATGCGGCCAGAGGGGGTGCTGCAGGACACGGGAGGCTGCACAGCTGCTTTCTTTAACCTGTGGAGCAAAGTCTTTGTCAGTGTTTTTCCTTTTTCTTTGCACATTTTTTCTTTTCTATATTATTTTTTCCACCCAATGTCCTTAATCTTTTACGTGCATAGTTGTTTAATGTTGTGGATTTATTATGTTAATTAAAGAAGCCTTTAACGAGGATGGGTTTTGTTTTGTTCTTTACACATAAACACAGGAAAAACCAAACAAACACCAGTGGACGCGATGCAAATTTAAAAGGTTTCTATAAATAGATACCAGGAATGTTGGTTTCTATAAATATTAATAAGAAATTAACTCATTTTCTGTTTAGTTAACATTCATTATTCTATTGTGTGATATGTGTGATATATATATATATAAAATATACTTGGTTATAACTTCCCAGTGAGATAAAGTAAAGGACTTGTGATTTTCACATACAGCAAGATTCAAATTGACAAAATTAGATGAAAAAATTAATAAAATAAACTTTTGATGATGAAACCTTCTGGAGGCGGAGCAAAAGATAGGATACACTGCTGCAGGTTCTGTAGATTAAAAAAAATAAAAATCCATTAGGAATTAATTGTTTTAAATGTCTCTTTTTGTCTCAATAATATGAGTATTATATTGTTTTGGAACTGTGTGGTTACTTTTGGGTGGGCTGAAGGTGGCGCTGTTGGGACTGATGTCACTCAGGTCAAAGACGTCTGTCAGAGAAGCATCCTGAAAAACGGCAGCAGAAAATAAGTGTTTTATGTTCAGTTAAAACACTACTTTACATTAAAAACTACACTGTTTTTAAAAAGTGTCACACAAACAATACAAATAAAAATCTGGGGATAAAAACTATGACCCAACAGAACAATTAAAAACAAGTGATGTGATTTTTCCAGCTTCTGAAATGTGAATATTTTCTGGGGGTTTTTCCTCCATAAAATAAAGAAATCATTCATTTTAGATAATGGACAAAACAAGACATTTTTCTTTGAAACACAAGCATCCCTTGTTTGTCATTACTCATTGTTATTAAACAGAATCACAGCCACGCGTCTACTTATCATCTTCAGCTTAATCAATTATGAAAATGAACATTAGTTGTTGCCTGTAAATTAAAATAAGCTTTGTTTTAAAAGCCCAGGAACAACATATACAGAGTTACAGTAATCTAGTGGAGAGGTTATGAAGACAACATACAGGATTCTTCCAACCAGGACACAAATACAAATTAAAATACCAGGTACAGTTTTATGAGGATTAAACAAATTCAATCCTGTATGACAATGTTTGTGAAAAGGTAAACAAACTCACAAACTTCACCTGTGAGTCGGTGAACGAGGCTGTAGATGAGCGACTTGGTGTCGGAGTCCTCGTCAACACAATCGTCAGCTCCTTGTTAATCCCATATTTCTCCCTCAGAGATTTAGGTGAGCTGAGACAAGAAGATCAGAAGATGATTCGTGACTTTCTGGAATGTTTTGTTTCTGTTTTAAATGAGGTGTTAAGAGTTTGTTTTTTTTTTTTTTTTTTTTTAGTACCTTAAAGGCTGTGCAGTTCCAGGCTCTTCGATCCAGTCGGACAGATCAAACCTGGGTCTCCGTTTGGTGCCGAGCTGCTTCTCTTCTGCTTTGAGCGGCTGAACGACAGTCTGCAGCAAACGACGACATCAGATTTACACTCACATGATATAAAAAAAAAAATTAGAAAATAAAAAAATGGACATCTGGATAAGCAGACACCATTATATAGGAGTGATGGTTGATTATTTTTTATGTTCAAATTCAAATTCAAATTCAACAGCTTTATTTATCCCCACAGGGTAATTTAGTTTGCAGCCTCAGTCACATAAACGTACAACAAACTGACAACAACACATACAGCAACTACTCAGTACCGCAGGTGGGCATGGGCAGTCGAAGCAAGTACAAATTTAAGAAATAGATATTAAAAAATAAAAAAAAAAAAAAATAAAAACCTGGACTGTGTTTTTCTTTTTAGCTGTCAGCCACATTTAAAAGCCTGATGGCCGAAGGAATGAATGAATTTGCAAATCTGTTTGTCTTCCTCGGGGGGGCAAGGTAACGCCGCCCTGAAGGCATCAAAAAGAACTAGATCGGCAATTCCGTGCCGAAATTTCGAGCGTGCCTGCAGTTCTTGCGGCATGTGTCGTCGGGTGAAAACACCAAGTTTTAAAGGAGAGAGGGAGAGAGAGAGATTCACAAACCCTCCGTCTCCTATTCATGTGTATGTTAGATGGGCGATCCGCCCACACACCCCATACACAATCATTATAAAATTAGAAAACCCAAAAAAAAGTTCAACACGTAAAGTGCGATTGTGTAAAAACCGTAACATGTATCAAAACTTTGACTTAGGTGAGAAAAGTCCCAAGTCTTGAGACTCGTTTAAAGTTCCAACCACGTTTCTACGTTAAAGTATGACGACACTGTGATGCTCCAAAGTGGGCTTGGTTTTCTCCTTTTTTCGACCGTTTCCCAATCATTTTAATATGGAAATTTTTTTACAGTTTTTTGCGATTTTTGTCGCCATGCGGGAGGAGTAGCGCGGCGAAAAACGGGTGGAAGAGGAAAAAGAGAATATCAAGAGATGCTTCAGCTCAATGCATTCTAGTGAGAACTCACTAGTATGCATTGCAGCTGCAGACACTAATTCCTGACTGAGGATGTGGTCAGGATGACTAATGATCTTCCTAGCTTTTTGGATGACCCTTTTTTTCCCCAGATAGAACTGAAGTCCGTTAGCTGGACTCTGATGATCTTGGAACAGACGATGATCTAAAACAATAAATCCGCCAACTAATGACTTTCAATTATTTCATTGTTGTTAAAAATGGTTTAAGTTTAAATTGTCATGAAGCTCTGTGTGTGAGCCGTGATTGAGTCTTAATTTAGTGTTAAACATCATTTATATCAATTGATTTGCTGATTATCTGATTGTTTTGACTGGAAAGTAGTGAAAAAATATCCAAATTTGGAGCGTTCATGACTTAAAACACAATAATGTGATTAAATAAAAACATGATTTTCAATAAGGATGTGACCCAATGTCTCACTTTCATCTGCAGGTCAAAGCATAATCTAGGAATAAAGTAAACTCACTTTTTCATGTGTTTTCTGTTGGTTCTTCACCTGCTGCTGCTGCTGCTGCTGCTGCTGCGTCGTTGTCGTCTCGCTCTTTGTCTGAACCGGTGCTGCTAGACTCTTCTGCTGCACTGAGGCCGGTTTAGTCGAGGACTTTGGTTTAGACTTCTTGTACATGGACTTGGGTTTCTTCCCTGTACCGAAGAACGCAGCCCCGACGAAGATCTTGGGTTTGGGCTTCAGGCTGCTGAAAGTGATGGTGATGGCTTTCTTAGACTCTGACACAGGTTTGGTGACAGTGGTGGGAGGAGGAGCAGCTGCAGCTGCAGCAGCAGCAGTGGGAGCAGATGTTGTTGTTGTTGTTGTTGCTGCTGCTGCTGCTGCTGGTGGTTTGGCCGTGACACTGTGGAGTGAAATAATGCAACGACAGATTGTGACAAAAAGGTAACAAAAATTATCTCCAAAAAAAGTATAGTCAGAAATCTTCTGACTTCACAAACCTTAAGCTGAGTTTCGAAAGTGTGATCTTCTTGGTAGATGTCACGTAGCTTTTGATTCCCGCCTCTGCCGCGGTTCTCAATCCTGCAGAGACTTTCTTCGGCTTGTTGCCTCCTTTGACGTTCTTCTTATTCTTCCTTTGCTGTTTTATTGGCTGAGAGGGAGGTGACGGGAGAGCGGGAGGAGGAGGAGCAGCAGGAGGCAGAGACTCCTTAATGGCTTTCCTCTCCAGTGGAGTGAGGTAGACGGGCTTCTGTTTGCCGTAGAACGAGCTTGTAACCATGGTCTGTTTCAAGGAGGGTTTGCGGGGCGATTTGGCTGGAGAACCTAGAAAAGAAGCAAATAAATACGTATTGATAGTGATTTGAAAATAAATCCTAAAAAAAAAGGAAAAATCCTTCAAAGTCAACACCATACCTGCTGGTCTAAGTGGTGATTTCTGTGGTGAAGGACAGTTCTTCTTGTTGAGACGTCCAGTTAGCTTCTTACTCATGGGAGACTGCGTCGGCTTCCTCGGGGAGCTTCTCTTTACGGGGGACATCTCTCTCACCCCCTTCTTGGAAGGGTGACTGCCACAAAATACAGCACAATCGCCATTTTATATTGTTCTACATTTACGAATTTAGTTAGGTTAGGTGTTGAAAACTGTGACGACAGAGACCTGGTAGATCGCTTCACCAGCTGTTTTCATAAAACATGTAGGGTAAAGGTTAAATCAGGCAGTTTTCCCCGATGTAGAATGGGAGAAAGTTTAACAGAAAGGTCAAGATATCGGGATTACAGCAGGTAAGGAATAATGTCCACACTCGCTCTTCTATACTCATGAAAAGTCAGATATACTAAAGTGTGCAATATATTGCTCAATCTGCATTGATTTAAAGTGAGCAGTGAACTCTTGACAGCGTGAAACCGCGTTGTGTTCATAAAACTAATGAAAACACAGCATGGGGGGTGTAAAACAAAATACAAACAGATTTGTCATCTCTACAATACTTAATGAACATATATGAAGAGGTCAGATAAAAAATAGAGTTAAAAAATGGAACACGATTGATATTGTATGTATTTTGTTTTACATCTGAGTAAGAAGAAACATTAGTTTGAGGACAAGCGCTAAAGGGATTAATTCCAGAACTGTAAAATATATATGACATTATAAATCAGATACTCTAACAATATTCAAACCCAGTGTCCCACCTGTCAGAGTCCAGAGAGGTAAGCTTTCTCTTCCTGGTAGTAGGCATCATTTCAACAAACGGCACCTGAACACAGATGACACACTTCATTTAATGATTAGACATTACACGTATGTAGTTCTCTCCATTAATCATAAATTAACATTACTATACTAAATCATCAAGTTTGTTGATATGATCACTGCCTTTTACGAAAAAGACAGTAAAATAGTAGTAGGAATAAATTACTTTCTATCGTGAAAAGTGAGATGTAATATTTAGCTCATAATTACAGCAGCCGAAAAGCAGCGACATAAACCTTGCGTTTGGACATCATGAAATCTCACAAACACAAAAATAGTTTATGGGTTATTTTGAGGTTTGTCGGTTAAATTAGCAGACTTTCTGCAGGTGTTTGGTGAAAATGTCTACCAGTGAACAGATACACCCCAAACCTTTATCCTTACGTGACCTCGAACACGTCATTGACATTTTATATGACAATGTATTTGACTTAAAGCATAAGACGACAATTAATTCACGTTTGTTTGAGCAGAAATGTGAACACACTCGAGGCGAGCGTTGACTTACACAACTTGAGCGCTTATTTAACACAAACACGGCGAATAATGGGACAAATGGCGGGATGTTTAGCTAACACACAAGCTACTTTTGTCCTCAATAGAACCTAGCTAGTGTGTCAACAACGACTAACAACCACCTAAACACGGCATTAGTTTGTCTATTTACGCGCCTATTGTGATATTCGTCTGTTTTACAGCTCGCGTGATCAGACGCTGCTTTATTGAACACGACTTCAACGTAAATACGACACTCGCGAAAGAAATAACCAATGTATATTTGGCCGTCTAACGCCGAATACACGTCCGTAAAGCTGGTATCAGTTTACATACCGAATACGTTTCTGTCGCGAAGCATAAAGCGACAAATGTTGAGATAAATTAAAAGTTGGCGGCGTCTCGGCAGCTTCTGTTGCCCGCGTTTCTTCTTCGTGTTTTGAACACCCCGCGCTAGCTGGCCGGAAACGGGAACGAGACATCGGAGGTCTGACTTTCATTGCCTTCAAAGTAAAAGCTCACAACTGTTTATGCTGTGTACTTCGCAAGGAAAAAAGGGAAACGTTAAAATTTAATCGGAAAAAAAATGAAATAAAATGTAAAATGAATAATTGTACAATGAATGAAAACGTATTATTGCAATTAAATACATGTTTATGCTGTCTACTTGGCTAATGGCCCATTACAAGTTAACACTACGATAAGCAAAGATTAAACGTTACAAATATGGTACAACTTTTATTTTTCTGAAACTATGAATATACCGTTTTTTTAAGACCGTACAGATCACAAATGTGAGTAAAAGAGCACAAATACTACAAGGACAATACATTTACGATAAAGTTAGTGTGTTTAAGCATATTTTGTTTCTTCATATAATCCCAAACTGACTTGTTTATGTCATTTGCAGGGCTGCATAATATGGAAAGCATCGTACTTTGATTATACAAACCGAAACTGTGCTTTTATTTTGACGGCCTATTTTAAATACTTCCAGGGTCAACTTTTTACATGGGAAAAGTGACAGATAACAACGAACCATCGCCTCAGAACTGGTCGAAATTTGCTCGTTTCTGGTGCTCGGCGTGTTTAATTCGATACTTTTAGACACTGATTCATCTCTAAGTGGCGACTTTTAATCCACGTAAAATGGTGTTTTACTTCACGAGTGCCGGTGAGTGCAGCCACACAGTTAGCAGTGGTGTTAGCATGTAGCCTGGTTAGCCTGACTCCCCTCAAAGCTTTGGGTTATAAGTTTATTTAATGTTAAATGTGACTTTTTAATGTTGAATTTAACGAGTTGTGTGCTTATTCATGTAAAATAACAGTATTTCTTTCTTCTGTCAGTGGTGGAGACTCCGTACACAATCTACATGGGAAAGGACAAGTATGAAAGTAAGACTGTTAGCATTATAACACATTCACTGATCATGCTCTGTGATTTTATTATTATATTATATTCAGTTCAGTTTACGTGATTATTTAAACTTAATTTTCTGCTAAATCAGTGTCTATTGTGAGCTGCACGGTCTAACAGATGATGAACGCCTGTTGTTTTTTGTCAACAGATGAAGATCTAATAAAGTATGGGTGGCCCGAAGATATTTGGTGAGGTTTTACACAATTTTATTAATAATTAAAAGTGACTCAAGTTCACAACAAAGTCTCTCATGTATGAGTAAATGTCTGCTTAAAGGTCCCAAACATTGTTTACGCATACAAAAATGTCAGGAGTTAAAGGTTTGTTATAAAATAAAATGCAAAAATCAGAAGATAAAAAAGTGTTGCTTACATATGTCCCACTTAATTAACACTTGTTGTTACCTTCTGTTTATGGAACTCATTTTTTCATTATTTTTTGACATTAGTTTTTGTTTGTAATCAAATTGATCACAATATCTAAAACTTGTAATTATTAATAACTGTATACATGTTTACTGTCTATTTTCTAATCGACAGATTAATTATGAAAACAATCGTCAATTGCAGCCCTAGTTTGTGCTAATCTAATTTCTATATTTGTATTATGATAATACAGTACATCATCAAGTATTAGCACACTTACATACATCTTTGTCACATGAACTAAATAAATGACACTTTTCCTTATTTTATTTTCTTCTCGACCGGCAGGTTTCATGTGGACAAACTGTCCTCGGCTCACGTTTACTTGAGATTACCAAAGGTGAGGGGTCAACACTGTGAAGAACAGTGAATCTGAAATATGACAACTTGTAAAGTATTGATTCCTGCCAACACCTGTGTGATTTCTAGGGTCATACCATAGACGCTATTCCTCCAGAAGTGCTGATAGACTGTGCACAGCTGGTGAAGAACAACAGCATCCAAGGTAAAACAACCTGCCTCCTCACATCAACATACACTAAACAGCTACAAAACATGAGTGTAAAACATGCCCTGGATTAAGTGCTTGGGATTAATTTGTTAAAAAGTGATTTTGTTTTCAGGCTGTAAAATGAACAACATCAATGTGGTTTACACGCCGTGGGCCAACCTGAAGAAAACCGGAGACATGGACGTAGGACAGATCGGATTCCATCGACAGAAAGAGGTCAGTTTACACAACTGAAATCAAACTAAATAACAGCTTCATGCATGTGTTTTTGACGGACAATTATAAGAATATATAAAATATTTTATATTCTTTTTATAGAAAAGGGGAAAGCCAAACATTCTGAGCACGAATATCTGCCAGTGGTGTAAGCAAATATAATTTTCTCGAATTCCCCAAACTGTCTAGTAAATATAGCCATTTTAGGGCCATAACTCTTGAATAGAGAAGTCAGACTCTTTAAATCAGAAAGAGAGAAACGTCACAAAGTAGCATTTATTCAAGTCCAAATATGTCCAAATTGAAAAATCCAAATGTCTAAAAGGCAACCATTAACAATAGTTAAACCTTTAAATACATGTTTCTTTTTCATGGCAGCTTCACGAGATAACTTATCTCAGTGTAATTGTCTTATCAATGCTTGAATCAGATTTTCTAATGTCATGTGCCTGTGTTTTCTCTTCAGGTGAAGCTTGTGGCCGTGGAGAAGAAGGTCAACGAGATCGTGAACCGCTTGGAGAAAACAAAAGAGGAACGCTTCCCCGACCTGGCGGCGGAGAAGGAGTCGAGAGACCGAGAGGAGAGGAACGAAAAGAAAGCACAACTCCAAGAACAGAAGAAGAGAGAGAAGGAGGAGCAGAAGAGGAAAAAGGAGACAGAGGACCTCAGGTACACGATCAGACAAAGGCTTACGTGCAATATATGGTCATCGAAAGGTCCTTTAAATTGACTCCATTTAAGGCAAATCAAGTACATTTCAATATCATTTGAGCATAATCTGAATCTTCTTTTAAATCTTTGACTTGTTTTCCTTGTCTAGGAATTATACATCACTGATGCAGAGTGAGAACATGCAGACAAATGAGGTGAGGATGTCAATCAGCTAACTACCAACCAACCAAGAGAGACACATTACGTGTTCTCCCATGTCTTTGTTTATCAAATAGCATTGTGTGCATGGACACATGTAGAAATCTGATGAATTATTTGAGTTAGAGCCCTAAAACTTTGAAATACGACAAGTTTTCTTGTCTTTTTAATCATTTGATGTGTAGTTGTGCTCCAATAAGGTGGTATAAAACATAAAAATCCATAGCGGTGTTGTTACTAGGGCTGCAACTAACCATTATTTGAATCACTGATTTATCTGTCCATTATTGTCTCAATTCAATTGAGTACTTGTTTGGTCTGTAAAATGATTTTGTTGTTATATGAAGCTGAAAAATCTGACAAAAACTGTTATTTTTTGTAGAAAATACACATTACAGGCAGAAAATGTGGATGGGGATGCTGAATACTTGTGATTGCATTTAATGTGTACGCAATCTGCCTTCCACAGATTGGTGCCATGACACTCCAAGTATAGAGGGGAAAAATAGTTCAAAATTAATAAATGCTAGACGCACATACAATTTTCTTCCAGGTTTCTGTATTTGAGACCAAGTTTTGTGAGTTTTAGTGTAGTTTTATGCCCTAAAAATGTAATTATTTGGGGAGACAACAAAGAAGTAGGTAAAATATCTGTGATGTTTAAGAAAACCGCTGTTGACTAACGCTGTTAGATTAGTCAAATCTTTCAGGGTTTGATGTTGATTTGTCATTTGCAGGACGGCAACGACTCGGACGACTTCATGTAGGACATGAATACGAGGCAGCAGCGAACAGACCGATGACTCCTCTTCATCACTGCTCAGATCTGCTGTCAGGATTCTGTTTGGCTGCTTTTGCTCGCTGTAACCCTGCACTGACATTTTAGAAGGGGAAGGGGGAATTAAAAAGAAGAAAAAAGAAGAAATAAAAGAAATGGATACCTTGAACTTTTGGTCACGTTGGAGCAGAGAGAGCGAGTGAGCGGGTTAGCTTTGCGACGTATGCCACGTGGCTGGTTCAGACTCTTCAACACAGGATAACACTGTGGACGAGGGAAAAGCAGGAAACAGGAGGGTCATTTTGGGGGGGAAAGAAAATCTCAAGCAGTCAAACAGTGTGTGTTTGGCTTTTCACTTAATTAAAGTGGTGCCTATGATGACCTGTCTGCTCATTTTATCCATGTGTTTTCACATCATACTCCATTGAGAACAACTGATGTATGAATTAAAGTATTGACTTGCTCATTGGTGCTGCTTGTGTCAACAATGACAAAGACACTATTATTTTTTATAAACCTGTCCCAGCCTCTGTTGTTTTTTGCAAAACGTTCCCTTTTCCCCCTGTAGGTGGCAACATTAGCACATCTACAGTGTCTTGGTGTATGCAGATGAATCAGTATGATTGCTTTTCCTTCCTTCAAAGCAGCAGAAACATGTTTATATTATATGACAGTGACTCTCCTTTTGAGGATCTGTGGCTTTTACATGTGGAGAGAATGTAATGAGCGGGGCTGGTATTTTACGTCCATGAGGTGCTTTGCATGTAAATCATTTAATAAAAGTGTTTCACTACAAACATTTAAGGGTAACAATTACCCTTGTACTTCCCACTGAGGTAGTTTAAGCTCCCATGTGCGTAGTTTATAGCATAATTGATGCGTTCATGTTCAAAACAATATACATACATAATATGCATACAATTTAGAGCTTCACTTATTTAACTATACATTATTTCTTAGAAAAGTACAGTATGTTCACCTAGTTCCAAAATAATATGAATCAGAAACAAATGTGCTGCAAAGAAAAGGCTTTTGTCACGATGTACATCATGTGATGTCCATATTAAAATAATTAGAAAATTAAATAGGAATGGGCGAAAAGGACATTGGAGGATGCGGGCATCGATCCCGCTACCTCTCGCATGCTAAGCGAGCGCTCTACCATTTGAGCTAATCCCCCACTTTCGACATTGGGGAACTCTATGCATTATATCGGCATACACCGCGTGAGGGGCGTGGACGTGATATAATTGAATGCTTGGGAGTTTTGTAAATGTTTCTTAACTCAGTCTCTCACAAAAGAAATCACTGCATTTATATACATATCAGAAATAACATATCCATGGTGCGAACTACGGGGGAGCCACGAGGGGTCTCAGCCCCCCATATTGAGACATGAGCTCCCCTGGACACATGATTCGTGACATTTTGGGAGGGTCGGTGGAAATACAAGCCCTCAGAGGCACGCGCAAGCGTCCGACCCGCAAAATCATCAAAACATTTACTTATTCTTTCATTAATCCCAATTTAATGTATGGGGTTAAATATGAGTTTTTTCAATTGGATACAGGTGGGCGCAGATGTAGGCCACGCCCCTAGTCGTATTCATCGTCTCTGTGGCGCAATTGGTTAGCGCGTTCGGCTGTTAACCGAAAGGTTGGTGGTTCAAGCCCACCCAGGGACGTTTTGAGTTGTATATTAGTCACACTGCAGAAGTCAGTTTAATCCAGCGCTTTGCTCCGTCCTTGGTGAAAACCCATTGTGAAGTATATACTACGGTGGAGGACGAAACCTGATTTATGAATAAACAAATGCCTTACATTTATTTATACATTTCTGTTTACTTACATTTATTTATTTATTTATTGATGTGTCCATATGTTAATGGGGTAGGAGGTCCTAACCTCAGTCAACAGCATGATTGGTTACAGGAGTGTGCTCGATTCGGGTCAAGGACTACTGCCTTACTAGTGGCGCTGAATCGTGTACAGGAGTGTTGTTGGCTACCAGCCCGCCCAGCACTGTTGCCAACTCCTCAGTAAGGAAAGTCGCTATTGGCTGTCGTAAAAGTCGCTAAATTACGTCATCGCCTAATTTGCAAGCACAGTTTAGGTTGCATCTCCACCACAAAAAACCTACTCAACTCAACACATTCATTTTTACAAGTCTGTACGTCTACTTGCCTTAAATCAGCACATATCGCCACATATCAAATCCAACCACCACTCACGCATCAAATCTATCAAAAAACAATATTTTGCCAATATTTTAGAGACCCTCCCAAAATCTTACGAATCATGTGTCCAGGGGAGCTCATGTCTCATTATGGGGGGCTGAGACCCCTCGTGGCTCCCCCGTAGTTCGCACCATGGATATGTTATTTCCAGTAGCGTACCTTGGGGTTTCAGTCAGGGCCTTCAGTAAAAAAAAAAAAAAGAAAACACGCACAAACACCGACTATATTCACGAGACAGTTGATCTACAACAACCATAGCGCGCACGCACACCACTGCGCATCTATAGGCTATAGGAGATCAGAAACATGATGGATTAGTGGTGTTAATGCAGTGGCCATAGCTCACTTCAAAACCCGCCAAAGGTTCAAACATCATTGATGACAACAGAGGGGGCTAGCGCCAGACACATCGCTGGGCCTGGGGCGTTCTGTCACTATGCATCGAATTTTGATTGGCTGACGACACACGTCAGTCAAAGTTATAACCAAAAAACCAATATAAATAATAATAAAAAAAATACTTTTTTGATATTGTCAGGGCCAGCAGAGAAGGCCCTGCTGGCCCTGACAACCCACCACTGGTTATTTCTGATATGTATATAAATGCAGTGATTTCTTTTGTGAGAGACTGAGTTAAGAAACATTTACACCCCGCTCTGGAAAGGCAGCCTGGACGCGGACGCGGTGAGGGTCTGCAGTGACTGCAGGCTGGGACTGCTGCAGAGGCTCCAATAACACCAGAAAAAGTCGCTAGATTTGTCGCACAACAAAGTTGGCAACACTGGGAAGGCCTGCCAGTGTGCTCCCGGTCGAGGACATTACGCTAACTGGAGCTTCTTTGCAATGTTACGTTACAGGGAGGAAGGCTTGGGATCGGGAATCGTTTGCGTTTGTCTGGGTCTCCGATTTGACCAATCATGCTGTTGACTGAGGTAAGGACCTCCTACCTCATTAACATATGGACACAGCAATAAATAAATGTAAGTGAACAGAAATGTATAAATAAATGTAAGGCATTTATTTATTGTTTCATTTATTCTTTTATTTATTTATTCATTCATTTATTTCTACATTTATGTATTTGTTTATGCATTCCAGTATTTATTTATACATTTATTTCTGTATTTATTTATACATAAGTCAGGTTTCGTCTTCCATATATAACGGCGGAATCTAAAAGTTGTATTGGAGGATGCGGGCATCGATCCCGCTACCTCTCGCATGCTAAGCGAGCGCTCTACCATTTGAGCTAATCCCCCATGTGTCAGCATGCGAGAACTGGCCTCTAAGAACCGGTCGTTAGAACTGATCAGCGAGACAGCGGACTGTGATCTTTATTTTTTTGTAAGCGCGTTGTGAAAGGCAAACAATAAAACGCAATTTGGACAAGACATACGAATATCAAATGTTGTGACATATAAGTTATTTTAATGTGTGTTTTGTGAGGGGTATTTTCAAAACATATTACTAGAAATATTGAACTTGTCTTACAAGTTTATAATTATGGAGGACGAAACCTGACTTATGTATAAATAATTACAGAAATAAATGAATGAAAAAATAATTTTGGGGATTTGAACCAGCAACTTTCCAGTTACAAGCCAAGTTCCCTTTCCACTTGGCCACGGGTTGTACATTTATTTTATTAATTCATTTATTATTTATTTCTGTATTTATTTATACATTTATTTCTGTATTTATTTATATATAAGTCAGGTTTCGTCCTCCATATATAATTACGAAATTGCGCAAGATTCTTTGCAATACTGTTATTCATGCAGTGGTTTTTTTAAGTGATATGAAATACACCATTTTTATTAGTAGTTTATGTTTCACTTTTACTGTCAACTTTTCGAGAAATCCAGGGTCAAAGTTTACTTTTCACAATAAATGTTTTTATTATTTATTTTTTATCGTCTATTTATGAAGTATGTTTTACTTATGTAAAACATACTGTATGTTGTTTTTGATACATAATTGTTTTGATGTATAATTTAACAATTTTTCTTGAGCGCTTTCTATGAGCGCTTGGTCTGGTCTGGACCGAGTAGAATTGACGTAAAGGAGAGAATATTGGCGCACTTCACATTAAGGAGCGGCTGATTTGACCACGGTAAAACAAGTGCAGTCGTGTGCGTGAAAGTATACAAGAGCCTTAAACCGGCCCTTGTCGGGCATTGTCCCGGTTCTCCCGTGTGTCACTCCGGGTGCACCAGAAAAAGAAAACAAACTCGTTAGCTGAAAACTATTTTCACGATATAATATAATTAGCTACCTAGCTAGGTGAGCGAGGAACATCCGGGTTCTTCAGCACTCCACTCAGCTACAGGACCGCAAGTCGGGATGCACCTGACCAACAGGTTCAAAGCAAAATGTACTTACCGGTAAAAAAAAAAAAAAAAAAAAAAAACAACAACGTGCTTCAGTCAGAAAATAACTTAAATTTACAGATTTAGTACGCCAACTTTCATGGGACGCCCATCTAGCTCTCAATCAAACAGGACTTCATTACGAAACCCAACGGACGAGTCGCCCACTGCTGTCCATTTATGGCACAAGTCTCAAGCACTTCCGCTTCATTTAATGTGGATGTGGGGATAACGTTAATAATCAAGAAAAATATTAATAATGCAAAATAAGCCCTCCTTCGAGCCGGATTTGAACCAGCGACCTAAGGATTTCTCACAGTATACTGCCTACAGTCCTCCGCTCTACCAACTGAGCTATCGAAGGGGATATCGTATCACGATGTTACAACTGCATATTATCTTGGACTATACAGAAATAGCATATTGTTTCCATTATCTTTCTGTCACCCTGTGGTGAATACAGGTATCTGCAAGTAATTAAATTGTTCAGATATAAACTGAATATAGACTGCCTAAAAATGGTATACATATACACATGAATATTACATCACTTCTTTGAAAGTCATCAGAAACGTGGCCAGCTGTTAATGTGTATTTACTCTATTACTTGAAAATGTAGTCAATTGTTTTAATTTTTATTGTCCATCTTTCTGCTACTGTAGCATTATTATCACTAGTAATCAACACAGTGACTTATATTGATGACTACGTGTATTTCTATCTTTCGCGTTCAGTCCAGCAGAGGTCGCTGCTCGCTGTCTTTTCAACGAACTGGAGCGTTGACGCAGTACACTCGGTTGTCTCGTCTCTGTTTACCAGTCCAAAGTGCGCAGAAAGGGAGCAAAGGTTCCCCGTGTGGCTGCCGATCATCGCCGCGGATGGTTTTCTACTGAAAGGCGAAGAAACGAACAAAGACCCGGCGCTGAGAGCGCTGTTCACCGATCCGCTGACAGCGGGGGAGATATGGTCGGTCTGAGTGAGGAAACTGTGTCTGAGTACAAAGACCGAGTGAAGCGGTCAGAGGGGCAGATCTGCCGCAAGAGGAAGCAGCTCGACACCGCGTTCAAGCCGGAAGTCAGGCGGTAAACATCAGGTCAGTCCCTGCTCTCGGAAGCCCTGAAAAAAGCCAGAACGACTAGCTAACCCGCTGTTTGGTAGCCAAGCTAATGGGGTTAGCCATTGCTACATCCTCTCATAGACGTACACGTAGATGCTGCATTGGCCCCTCTAGAGATACGTCAACCTGATCGCCATATTGGTCCGGGCAAGAGGGCAGCACTAAGTAAACATACTATACTGATGTTACTGGGATTTATTATGGGTAGTGCTGCAACAAGTAATCATAAATGAGGCGATTCCTTCATTCATTTACAATTATTACATGGTAGGCAGCCCATAGCCAAGAGAAACGGAATTGAATTGGGCTTGTAACTGAAGGGTCACCGGTCCAAATCCCATGACAGGGCTGGGTGCCCCTGAGCAAGGCATCCGATCCCCATTGCTCCCCACCCGCAAGAGGATGGGTTAAATGCAAAGGTCTAATTCTAATAAGTTTTCAGATTTCAGCTTCTTAAACATGAATTTGTTGTTTGTTTTGTAGCTCCTCCGTAACGGCATAATTATTAAATTTCCCTGTGTGTATCATGTAAAGAGTTTCTTTTAAGTCTCTCTACTCTCTCCACCAGACAACCAGCAGCAGTTGGTGATGAAAGATTTTCCCCCGGAGCAGCAGGAGTGGAGATTCAGCATGGATCCAGAGTGTTGCCACATTAAAGAGGAACAGGAGGAACTGGGGATCAATCAGAGGGAGGATGATATCATTGCTGTGATAGTAAAGGGTGAAGAGGATGATGAGAAACCTGGGTCCTCGCAGACTCGTCACAGTCGCACCGGTGAGAACAGAGCAGACTGTGGAAGACCAGAATCAGCCAGAAACCTGGGTCTGCGTGGACATCCAGGACCAGGTACTGAGGACAAGAACGAAGAAGAAGAAGAAGAAGAAGAAGACTCTTCGGAGACTGACAACAGTGAAGATGAGTGGAAGACCACCAGCGAACCTCCAACTTTAAAGTCAGCCAATAGTAAAACACCCTCCACTGATACGAGAGGCAACACCAGTGATAAAGTATTTGAATGTTCTGAATGTGGTAAAAGGTTTGTCAGAAAGAGCCACCTGACGACACACAAGAAGATCCACACAGGAGAGAAGCCATTTAGTTGCTCTGAGTGTGGCAAAAGCTTTACTCAAAAGGGCAATCTGAAGTCACATGAAAAACTTCACACGGGAGAGAAACCCTTTAGCTGCTCCGAGTGCGGTAAACGATTTACAGAGAAGAGCAATCTGAAGAAGCACATCAAATCTCACACGGGAGAGAAACCATTCGGTTGCACCGTGTGCGGTAGGCGATTCTTCGAGAACAGCCATCTGAGGTCACACATGAAAATCCACTCGGGAGACAAACCGTTCCGCTGCGCTGGGTGTGGTAAGG
This sequence comes from Solea solea, assembly GCF_958295425.1. Lineage (NCBI taxonomy): Eukaryota > Metazoa > Chordata > Actinopteri > Pleuronectiformes > Soleidae > Solea > Solea solea. The sequence goes on along the minus strand of NC_081150.1, from coordinate 18,022,404 downwards.
GATTCTTCGAAAGGAGCAGCCTAAGGAAGCACGAGAAATGTCACCTGGGAGAAAAACCCTACAATTGCTCCGAGTGTGGTAAAGGATTTTTCGAGAAGAGCAGTTTCAGGAAGCACGAGAAGTTTCATTCGGGAGAGAAACCGTTTACTTGCTTGTTCTGTGGCAAAGGGTTTGCTGAGAAAAGAAACCAGATACTGCACATGTCCGTCCACACAGGGGAAAAACTACTGAGTTGCAGAGTTTGCAACCAAAGATTTAGCTGGTATAGTCAGATCAAAAAACATCACTGTGTTGGTTACGCCACAGAGATTAATTAGAGCCAGAGACCAGAAACCAGTCGGTTATTCACAATTTGAAGGACAGTTTTTCCCTCAGGCCATGACAGGGTCATTAACCTTTAGACACCAAACATTTACCATAGAGCTCCGAGCGTCACGTGACGTTTGTTTACGCCGCCATATCAGCAGGAAAAGCTTCAGCAAAATGGTTTCAAGCTGTCAGAGTTCACTGCACACTTTAAGTCCACGGACAACCTGACTAAATACAAATTTGTGTTGCCACCAAATGGAAACGGTTCGGTTTGGAACAGTGAACAATGAACATCTTTGGCACCCTTCTCTTGAGGTACCAGAGTAAAATGGTATGGTACGGTCAGGTTGGAGTCACAGTCAACTGAATGTGCGACAGAAAAATGTCACTCCCTTGCAGCCAATGCTTCTTCAACGCCCGCAGTCTATTCTTGTACATTCTTGATGTCTTGTTGAGACAAACGGCAACAAACTGAGCAGGAAACAAAGAGCTGCTGGATGGCCTCCATTGTTGTCTGTTGTGTTGCGTGTCGCACTGGTACGACGTAATGCCATCTAGCGCAGCCCAAACCCCGCCTACCGAGTAAAGGTACTGTTCCCAGTTGAAATGTAAGCCTGACCCAAGGCTTTGTCATTCCAAACCGTACTGTACTGTACTGTACCAGACCAGACCAGACCATGACAGAAACACAGCATAGCTGATCCTTACAAATACCCCAGTGGAAAGAGTAGGAGTGGACATTATTCCAGACCTGCAGGATTTTGATATATTCAACTTTCCGATGAATACTCCCTCATCCTACTCCAGAGAACACTTACACATCGCAATAAATGCTTGTGAAATAAGATATTTAAGTTATTTAGTGATGGATTGCCTGTGGACTCTCATTGCTCCATTTTATATGCCAGCCTGTAATGGACTGTTTCAGCACCCTGGCACAACACAGCTACCCACCATCTTCACTTTTTGCCTGATATATTACCTGGTAAACGTATATACTGACGATTGTATAAATCTATGGATTTGTAGAGCGCCACTTCCTGCCATAATGGCATCATTTTGGTTGCATGTTGGAATTCCGTGACGTCCACTACCAGAGCTCTATTGTACGTAACTGGTGATGTAAATACTGCATGCTGTGAATAATATAATGTATTACCAATACAATGTGCGAATCCATCCACCCCATGTACACGTATTTATACAGTATTACATTGCACTACTGTACTATTTTGTACCATTCTTAAACTTAGTAGTACTTAAAGTTTTTTTAGGGCTCCTAATTGGGTGCCATTTTACACCGACACCATTAATATGCCTTGTACGTGCTCGCATTTGGCCAAAAAAAAAAAGTCGGGTTTGAGTCTGACAATCATTCAGTGAGTTTCCATTGGCCTGTTTTTACACGCATGCTTGATTAGTACTTAAAAAAAAACAGACAATTAAAAAAAACTTGAAAAGTTTTTACACCTGGAAAGGTTAAGGTATCGGTAAAACGTAAATGTGAATAAGTGCAATGGAAACATTTTCAGAAAATGAAGGATGGCATTTAGAAGTCGTGTGATTGGGGCAGCCTATCGTATAAGCAGAAGAGAGAACTTGGCTGGCAACCGAAGGGTTGCCTGTTCGAGTCCCCACCAGGTCAAGGGCTGGGGTATCCCTGAGCAAAGTACCCAGTCCCCATTGCTCATTGTCAATTAGACACTCTAAGTTGACCCCAGCCACAGCATCCAGTGTACTTCTAATGCTGGTCCCAAGCTTGGATAAATTGGATCATCCGCTGTGGCGGCCCCTAGAGAGGGAGAAGCCAAAAGAAAAATTGAAATGTATTTGGAAAGTCACAGAAACAGCCGATGAAGGAACCGTGACAGTTCTCAACGTGGTGCAAGAAGCAAATATTACTACAATAAAAGATGGAAGCAGCAATGAAACGCCAACATATTTTAACAGCTTGATGCTCTTTATTTATAACATTAAACTGTGCTTTGTTATCTTTTTCCTTTTTTTGGGCGCGCCACCTAGCACCTACTGCTTATCTCGGTGAACTAACTCCCAACATTTGCATCCACAACAGTGGACTGGGAGACTTAAATGCCTTTTTTTTGAATGGTTTATTTGATAGGACTGATACAGTTTGCATTGACAGGCTTAAGTGTTGATAGCAGATGCTAATTTGCACCCGTCCCCAGAAGAGCTTCTGTAAAAAGTTTAAAAGGGGGTAATCCACTTATACAGATTTATAAGAATGTAAGTCGGGCTGCTAACTAATGATTGTTTCCTTGATTAATCCAATACTTGTTTGGTCCACAAAATGTTGAAAAATATTGATCAGTGTTTCTCAAACCTGGAATTGGTGATGTTATAACATTTCAATGATTTCTTTGTTATATAGGGCAAAAGAAACCCGAAAATATTTTCATTTAAGAAGCTGGAAAATCGAAAAGCTTGTTTTATTTATTGAAAGAAATGCTCAAAGCAATTAATCGACTATCAAAATAGTTGACGATTTGTTGAATAGTAGAATTAGTAGAATAATCGTTGCAGCCCTAAACATAAACAAATTAAATTTATGGTACGCAGTGCTAAAGGATATTCATATAATTAGACATGAGGACATTTTTGTTACTGTATTTACCAGGATTTGTTGAACTCTTGAAATGGGTGAACATTCTGTGAAATTTTCTAAGATGTTTTAATAAAAACCACACTGATGGAGCCTGAAATCTCCCTGCAGTTAAACAGAGATCTCCCTCTGTTTCCATGCACACATAAGCACCGAAATCTAATGACTAACATTCCTAGAACATTTCATAAAAATCTGCTTTTTTACTTCAAATAGTAGCTCAAATTGAAGTGTGGGCAGCACATGTACAAATATTCTCCTCTTAATTTTAGTACTTTATACTAATTTACTAATTTTATATTTTGTTGCCTACTTTTTTTTTCATCCTGTACAGCCTCTGCATATCTTAATTTAATCTGCTTTAATCTTTAGTGACCTTTGAAATCGTACTTCATGTATTTCTTGTCACTGTGTTTGTTCTGCAACAAAATACCAAAGCAAATTCCTTGTATGTTAATTCCTACTTGGCAATAAAATAAATTCTGATTCTAGAGCAAATGAGTGTGAGTTAAAATGTCTTGACATGGCTAATTTTATTTGGATGAAAACAGATATTCTATCCATAATGTTTGTCCCTTTTAGCCATAGACTGTGTATAAAAAGTGGATGTAGTCATTAAAACACTTATTTCACGACCTGAGCTGTCCTGGATCCTGACTTTACACATTTGCAAAGTGTCACAACTTGTCATAACTATTTATGGTAGTTCTGGGGATTTCAATAACAATATATTAGTTATTCGTATAAAATAAATATACTGCATGCTAGGAGAATAGGGTTTCTTCTTTTGCTAAATGGCGTGTGATAACCAGTACAATCATCATTTTATACAAACATAAATGTGAGGTGCTGAAGCACAAACTATTTTTGCCTTGACCATTTTTTTAAAAACATTTTTAACTATGTTGATGTTTTTTGAAGAATTAACACAAGTTTTCAGTTTGTTCGGCTTCCTAAATGTTAATATTTTCAGGAATTGTTGCTCTATACAACAAATATACATTAAAACTGAATTATTTTTGGTTTGTGGACCAAAACAAAATATGGACCAAAAGATTACTCAATTATTAACAGATCTATTAATTATTTTCATTCTGAAAATTGTCATTCTGTGGAACTGGTATCTAGTTGCTACATTAGTCAGACTGCCTGCATTTCACTTTTCAAGCCGGAAGACTTTATCTGTATTCATAAACAGTTTATAGACGCATGATGTGGCCACATTTTAGCATCTCACCGTGTTGATATGACAGTGACTCTTGCTTTTAAACGTGGAATGGGTCAAAAGCTTCTTGGAGGATGCGGGCATCGATCCCGCTACCTCTCGCATGCTAAGCGAGCGCTCTACCATTTGAGCTAATCCCCCGTACTGGACACTCATTGGTGACGTCATACACTGTATTCGTGCGATTGTCAGACCAACATTATTCCTCTCCACAATTCAACTCTAGGGACAAGGCCGCGTGAACAAGACTTTTTTTTGTAAGGCATCGATATTTTTATTTCACGTGCTGTCACTGATTTTAATTGTTTTATACAGCCACTTTATAATTTAAATACAAATATCCGTTAGCCAGTTTTTTTCAATACGCACACTAGGACAATGCACTTAAAATGGGTCAAATGTTCCAGTAATAGAAAATAAAACATTTAAAAGTTATTAGCTGGCGATGTCACATAACTCGCGAGCTAGCTAGCTAGCTTTGTTTCAGGCACTGCTGCTAGCTAGCTAGCTAGCTTCGTGAGGGGCCAACATCCGGTTTCTTTGAACGTCACCTCAAATTGGGAATGGTTAGGGACAAACAGATTCAAATCAAAACAAGTTGTACTTACGGGGGAGAAAAAAACAACAACAGCCTAAGTGTTTTTGGCATCGACATTCTTATTTCACATGCTGTCACTATTTTCTGTTTTTATTTAGTGTTTTTTTTTTTTGTTTTTTTAATTCGGGTGTAGTCACTAAGTACAAAACTCCCTGTTAGCTAGCTGTGTTTTTAAATACTCTATACACTAAGACAATGCACTTAAAATGGATATAAATCTACCAGTAACAGATAATACAACTTTTAAAAGTTATTAGCGGACGATATAACACAACTAACTTGGTGCTTGGTGAGGGACCAACATCCGGGTTCTTTTAACGTCACCGCAAAATAGGAATGCTAATTATGGCTAGCGACAAACCACTTTTTAAATGAACAACGATAGTACAACATTAGCTAAAAATCCCACAGGCAGGACTCCAGAGCAAAACATCGTCGCCCCTGCTGTTCTTTGAGAAAATAGTTTCAGGCATTGCTGCATTTAATTTAGATGATAATTATATCTTTAACAATCTAAAAAATGTCCTCCTTCGAGCCGGATTCGAACCAGCGACCTAAGGATTTCTCACAGTAATGCCTACAGTCCTCCGCTCTACCAACTGAGCTATCGAAGGGGATATTGAGCAAGGTTAACAATAGTCGATTAAAAATGCAAGTCCGACCATATTGACATAGATAATCAGAAGGGTGATTTAAGTGACTTTGAATATGACCAAACTCCTTAATTACCTTTGAGTCATGAAAGAAATGTAGTTAATCGTTATAAAAACACATTTTGTGATCACCTTGTTGACCACATCACCAGGCCCGACAGTGTTTTGCCATTTCTTGTGATTCATCAAAATTCAAAACCACGTACAGAGGACACTACAGTGAAGCCAGATTATGAGAACATAACAAAGACCCCAGACAGATGAAATAATTCATATCAAACAGTGACCAGGGTTGAACTCTTTATTATAAATCATTCACATTACAAAGTAAGACAATAATCACTTCCATATCCATCCAGACATTTTTGCTTTTTCAAGGAGAATAGGTTAACGAATCAGATTGGTCAGATTAGGTATTCTTCTTCTTGTGAGGTGACGTTTTTACGGTGTGCGCAGGGGGAGGAGGATGTTGGCACAGGGTTAATGAATCTATGAGACAAGTGCATTGAACCATGCACTCTGACCCTCTCACACACACCCACACACCCACACACCCACACACACACACACACACACACACACACACACACACACACACACACACACACACACACACACACACACACACACACACACACACACACACACACACACACACACACACACACACACACACACACACACACACACACACACACACACAGACAAAACACTGTCAGCCTTCCAGTATGAGAACATAGCTGTTGTGTTGAGCTGCTGATAATAGATGAAAAGATGCAAAACAGGGGGGAAAGAGAAACGGAACAAGCTGCAAAGATGAGATGAAGTGCAAGACGTAAAGTCAGTGAGTATATTTTTCTTTTCCTCGTCTGCTCGGTTGTTTTTTTCTCACATTTTCCAACTCCAAATCTTCTGCAGGAGTCACTTCACTTCTAACACGTCCATATTTCAACTAATCTGACTTTTGAAGTAAGCAGGACAAAGTGTTGAAGATCAACATGGCCCACAAAGTTTAACTGTTAAATTATTTTTTTTGGTTTTCTCCCTGCCCTTAAGCATCCTTTCACACTAACACCTTTTTTTGTATCTTTAAATAAAAAAACGGTTTATAAATCATCTATAAACTTACATCCAACTATAAATTACATAGTCTGTTCAAAGCAACAGTTGAAATTTGCAGTAGAAAACCGAGGAAGAGAGAAAAAGACGACCTCCGCATCCAGTAGTGACAAAGAGGATTGGTAGAAAAGAAAAGAAAAAAAAAACAACTATACAACAGCAAACTGATTGGTAAAATTTCACCGAAACAAGAGAAATAAGAGTCCCTTAGAGTAAGCGTTTGTTTCTCTGACCCCCACAGTGTCCAATCATGGCTTTGGAGAGGATCCGATGCACTTAAAGGCAGCCTAAGGCTGGGTCAGCGTGTGTGCGTGTGTAGATGTGTTATTTCTTGTGTGTGTATGTAAAATTAGTCAGCATTTGTTATTGTTGTCATGGTGTCATCATGCTCGCGTTAGCAGCTTCTGAGCCCATGTCTTGATAGATGTCGTCGTGTGCTGGAGCAGGTTCCACGTGGAGTTGGTGAAGGAGACGGCATGGCCCTGCAGGCACGACACGGACACCTCACCACTGCAAGAAAAAACAAACAAATGTGTTTCTCAGGTTCAGAATCAGACGACATTATTTTTTACGACGGGACAAGTCATCGATTTAATTGATTCATTTGAATTCATGGTGTATTGGGAGATTTGTTTTTAAGAAAGTCGACGTCTCTTTAACTTCCACTGCTCCTCCCCTTGGGCTCCCTGGATAAAATAACTTTCCTAGGCCGAGTTGCGGTTTTGATTAAATTTTGATTATTTGTTCAGCCATAATAAAAAAAGAATAAATAAAAAAATAAATTAAAAAAAAGCAACCTCTAAACGCTGCAGTGTGGAGCTCTAACTCGGCCACGGAAAGTCACATTAAGGTCACTGAGTAAGACTGAGTAAAATAAAGGTGAATTTGAGTATCATCTTCTTTTTTTTTTTTAAATTGAAAATACAGTGTAAACACTTGTTGTTCATGGACACTTGCTTCCTCCTGGATGTAACAATAACTTCTGTCATTCTGTAACCATAAATAAAGGCTAACAACCTCCTGCATGACAGAGTTTGTTTCATCTTACTCCAACTGTGTTGTGTATTTGTCGGGCTCTGACAATTAAAATCCAGGATGTGTGCATGACCCACACTCTACTACACATAAATCACCCAACACTTGGTATGTTGATCCTTGGAAAGCAACAGCTACTGTTGTGCAGTTTTGAATAGATAAATAAGGTATTCAAGCTATTTAAATACATAAATAAATGTAAGGACAGATAGACAGAACATTGTTGTGAATATGTTCTGTTTTGTAAATTTGTAAATGTAAAATCACAAAGTGAATAAATAATGAACAAACTGTCCTGTTAAAAGAGCATGCTGATTATTGAGTTTAGAAACCCAACGTCATAGGGAATGAAGGACTCTCCTTGAAGGTATATGATGGCATCAGAAAAAAAGAAACATTTACATTTATTATATATAGTATATTTATTTCTCTGTGACAGTAAAACTGAGTATCTTTTGTTTGCTGACAAATATAAATAAAGATATTTGTAGGCGTCTTTTTGTCTTTGACAAACACTGATTTGTCATTTTCACCATTTTCTAACATTTTTGGACCAAACAACAAATCAAAGTAATTGTTGTTGTGCAGCACAATGTTTTTGTCCAAAGTTGCATTACATGAGTGTGTCGACTAGGAAATTTTAATCTTCCAACGCCGTATTTGCGACGTTGCAGCAGCTAAATCTTCATCATCAGGCAGGCAAGGTTGGGTAAAAATCTAAAATCTAGGTCGATTTTTTTTAAAAAAGCACTGACTTGCAGGAATCCTGTAGGTTGGTCCACGCTCGCTGTAGCAGCTCAGCTATGTAGGCCAGTGCTGGCAGGATGTAGTTTTGATGGAGGAGGAGGAGGAGCTCCTTCAGATACGCCAACACCTGGAACACGCTGTCCGGAGTGTTTGTGTATATCTGAGCAAAGAAATAGAAAAGGATATTATTGTCCATGAAGCATTAAACATCAGTGAGTGACATGTTGACATTTGAAGTATTTACCCATTCTATAGCCAGCGGAGTCTTTTCTTTGACCCAGAGAATAAAGTGTGACGTGTTCTCAAAGATGAAAATGGCTGCTGCTTTTGTCTTCTCTAAACTCCGCTCCATTAGCGGCCCCAAGACGCGCACACACTCAGAGTAGTAATATGGAGTGTTTTTCTCCAACCAGCTACAGAAAAACAAAACACAAGTGGTCACACAAACTGAAAAGTTGGATCAATGAACTGCTCAAAACTTGAATCATACAGAAACAGCTGAAAGGTCAACAACAAAATGGGTCAATTGTTCCTCTCCAATCTTTAGTAAAAGGCGAAATATTTATGCGATCTGAATCTTTCATTGAAAGTTTGAGGTCATACCTGAAGCCCCGTTTGGAGAAGACTGTTATTTTGCTCCATGCCTGCTGAGAAACGGCTGTGACCCCTGAACTGTGTAGATATCTGGCTGTGGTGGAATCTGAAACAAGCAACAACGATTAATAAAAAATGACCTTAAAAAACAAAAACAAATCAAAGAGTCGATAGAAACTCGGAGGGAGGAGGTTCTTCTGTAAGAGACAGACCTGTGAAGGAGCCGTGAGATCTGACGTCGTGTGCGATGAAGCTGACGGCAAACACGCACAGAACCATGAGCACTTTGGACCAGGGGAAGCCACGGCCGCGCATCCTCACCTGCAGATTCTGGTGACAAGAGCAAAACACATTCTACTTAGGTCGACATGCTGATACCAATGCACTACAACTGGTTTAAAACATGTTTTCTGTTAACCATGAAAAAGGCTTTGATGCAATTAAAAAAAAAAACACTCGAAAAAATTCAAGTTGTCATTGGTGTTGAACGTCTTCAATTCGTCTTCGTCTTCGGCATTTTGTTTTTCAATTTGATCTTTCCAGACTTCAGACTTGGCTGGCGACTTACAAAGCCCTATCCCTTCACCTACTAATGTTTTCCAGCAGGCTGTACACAGAGAGTTGCTTGCAGAACTGTATGCCACAGTTCAAAGTTCTTAATGACAGTTCTTCCCCCTCTTCTTGTGATAAATATTCTTGCACAGCACCCTCATCAAAACCCTTACATATCAAAGGCAAGAGTCCTTTGATGCCTCTGAACAAAGGAAAAGGTAGCAGTGAAACTTAATAGATTCTCTCTGCCGTCAAACCAGGACCAGCCCCACTGCTAAACGAACCGCTTACGCATGCCTAAAGACATCCCTGCCAATAAAGTGTTGATACGCAAGGCAACGTGCCTTGCACAAGATGCAGAGACAGTCTATGCATGGCGTACTGGGGTGGCAAAGGACGCAGCACACAGGGCAAGGCGGCGTGAAGACGAGACAGACGCCACACGGCAAGCCCGATTAGCAAGGGACGCCGCACGCAGGGCAAGGCGGCGCGAAATAGAGACGGATGACGCGCGGCAAGCTCGGCTGACAAAGGACGCCGTGCGCAGGGCGGAGCGCCGTGAAGCCGAGACAGACGAGACGCGGAGTGCTCGACTGGCAAATGATGCCGCATGCAAGGCAAGACGCCGCGAGGCCGAGACAGACGACGCAAGACGAGCTCGGCTGGCGAGGGATGCCGCACGCAAGGCGAGGTGCCGCAAAGCCGAGACAGACGACGCAAGGCGAGCTCGACTGGCGAGCGATGCCGCGCGCAAGGCAAGGCGCCGTGCAGTCGAGACAGATGATACACGAAAAGCTCGGCTGGCGAGCAACGCCGCGCGCAATGCGAGGCGCCGTGCAGCTGAAGCAGAGGATCTTCAGATGGCAAAGGGAGAAGCCCTTCCACAGCGACATGCAGGGGATGTCACGCTTCACCAGGAGACGCGTCGCACACATCTGGAGCACAATCACAACTCGGATCAGTGTGGAGATACAGGCTTCTTCCAAAAGGAGCTTAATGGTGGTGATAGGCACAAGCTGAGAAAGACCACCAGAAGCAAATCAATATAACAATGCAATGGCAAGTATTGGTGTAACCCAGGCCTGCTTCCATCATGTCCCCTTCTGTTACATGTCCTCCTTAACAACATCCATGAACCTTCTCTGTGGACTTCCTTTTCCTACCGCCTGGCAGCTCCTTTACAAGCTGCTGAACATGGTCACATGGTCACATGGTCACACACACACACACCTCTCTTTGCTCAGATCAGATGATCCTGCGTGTGAACTGGAATACCATCGCACCTATGCTTCTCACACAGGAGGTAAAAGCTGAATGAACACTTGACTTACCAAGTGTGCGACAACACCTCGTTCAGCCCGACACACTATCACATCTTAATTTCAGGCACAAGAAGACCAGAACAATAACACACCGCCATGCAACAACTATTTTGCGCCGCCTACTAAAAAAGTGCGACACATTGTGATGGAAACCTGGTTGCTGTGTCGCTCTCACCTGGCACAGGTCGTTGCACTCCTGAAGGTCCCGAGTTTCACTGCTGTCTCTCATCTCCTCATTGGTCACTTTGAATGACTGGATCGTCTCTTCAAGGTTTTTACGCAGCTAAAAGAGTTGAAAGGTACAAATTCAGAGGTCAAAGTTATTTTTTACTTATCAGAAAGTCAGCTATGATAGGGCTCTAAGCTTTGTGATACCATGTGATGGTGTACTTTGATCTTCATGTGATGTCATCAAAGTGGCTGTGAAGTCAGAATTTTATTTTTGAATCCTTTTATATGATGTTGCCGTTTAAATAAAATGGAGGGATGGATTCTAATTTGTCTCTTGTCCTTTCTCCCACCTTTCCTCTGTCCCCCATTTTTCCTTTCACCCCAACCTGTCTAGGCAGATGGCTGCATATCTTTGATTCTGGTTCTGTCACAAGTTTTTTCGCTCCACTGATGCTATAGTGCTTGCTCATTGTGTGAGTTGTTGGGTTTCCTCTGCTCTCGGTGATGTTGTCTATGCACAGAGCCTTGAGATAATGTATGTTGTGAATCGGCACTATACAAATAAAATTGAAAAATACAAATCGGAAAAAAAATCGGAGTTTCCACTGTATGGGCATGTTTGTTTTTGGATGTGCTCTACAAATAAACATTAAATGTACTTTTTTGTTTAACTCTCTCATCCTTCCTTCATGCATCACAGTGAGTTAGTGTTGATTCATACACTGATTCTGTATTTTCCTCTGTACACCGTTTCTGTACAGTTTCAAGGGAAGTGATGCATCGTTTTTTTTTGTTTTTTTTTAAAAACCCTCACGTGTAGTGGCGGCAGGAGTCAGACCTACCTTTGGTGGCAGGCTGTTCCAGGACTTAAACAAATGATTCAACAGCAGACTGGAAAAAGAAAACAATTTTTGTCAGCTACAAAAATCTCAGCTACTTCTCTAAAACGTCCATCAAGCGTGTCTTTCTCACCTGGATTGGGTTAAGTGTTTGGTATAGAGCTGCCTCCATACTCCAAGACTCTGTACGTCCACACACAAACACTCTGTCATACTGCTGAGCAGCTGCAAGAAACGACAAAAGAAAAGAGACACAAAAGGATAATTACTTTTGAGAAATTCCAACATCCATCCATGTAAAATGTTTTTTAGGGAGAATAAAGTGAGTAAATATCTTGCGGCTGCAGTAGAATGATGCTGGAGTTGGTGAAGACAGTGAAAGAGGTTTGCTATTGATGATTCATTTCATTGCAGAGGAGTAAAATACACAGAAACTAACACAAACGGTGGTACAACCCTCACCTACTTCCTGCCGATCAAAGAAGTTACAGCAACAGTTCAGGATAATATACAGACTAAAATAAAACAATAAAACTGCTCATGCTGCTAAAAAGGTACAATAAAAAAGAACTTTCTCTTGAGTCATTTGCATACATTTGTTGAGGTTTACAACTTGGGAAAGTTTAATATACTTAATTTCATCATTTAGATGAATTGTAAGATTGATTGGGACTGATGTAAAAGTTTCATAATAGTCATCACTGTAACATTGTCAATGAACTCCATTCCATGGTTTTCTGTTTCTGACTCGCTATGTTTCCAGTGCGTTCATGACGTCACAATTTACCCACAACTACCGGGTGAACCCACTGACTTAACACAAAACAGATCTTGAGTCTCACCTCCTTCTTCATATCGTCTGGACAGTGTGACGTGGCTCTGGACAAGAATGACGGCAGATAGGTGTGTAACGTGCTCTCAGGTTTGGCTCCGAAAGCCAGGACTTTGAGTCGAGGATACAGATGTCTCAGCTGTTCCTGCAGACTGAGCAGAGAGTAATGGGTTCATTAAAAAATAATCTTTTTTTTTTTCCCTTTTCTTTTTTAAAGCGTTCAGGGTGACAGCACATCATTATGCACAGATGACGATGCTCTATCAGTAGTTGGTTTTAAGGAGGAACAGGAGGTAGAAACTGTCAAAAACATGTAGCTCCAACATGTTTCTGGTCATTCTGTGATTTTTAGTGCTTGAGTGCATATTTCTATGTTTAACATCCAGGCAAAATTCCCACTAATCACATTTATACACAAATGTATTCCAGCACTTTGCAATGATGTTATTTGGGAACATATCTTTTATACACTAACACTTTAAATACACTGACATTTGCTTTATGCCCAAACCTAACCTAGGAAAGCTGAAAGCTGCATGCACACAACCTTGGATCAACACTCAAATGGCGAGTCACTGAGACAGAAAGACATGGTGCCTTATCTGAAACAATAACTCATGCCTACACCGCACCACGCAAATAGTTGCCAGCTCACAATAACACCATACAAAATAACAGCTCATAAGGCTGTCCTACAGTGCAGCCGCTGGAAAGGAGCGACCAATCTGGGTGCGGCTCAATCTGATTCACTGACATTGTGCCAAGAGGCTGGGGACCCAGTCTGTGCGCCAACTAGGGAGCACTACATCTAAACCACGGCTCATCCCCACCAATCACACTTCAACACATGCAGACTATAGAGGATCTTAGTTCTCCGTATCACGTGCTCTTCTGAGATGCACCGCCGTGAGGGTAGTTACACTTAACGGAGCCCACAGCTGTGTTTTGTACTTGTTGCTTCAACAATAAAACTATATAGAAGTTTCCTCTCATATCTCAAAATATGAAACACAACAGTTACAAAGATTGTGTAGCAGTGTGTGTACCTTGATGACAGAGCATTCTTGGGCATGAATGCAAAATCCAGTAAAGGAAAGAACTCTTTAGGACCCATGATGCCAAATCCCTTTGTCAGGTTTGCATGAAGTCTAAAGGAAGAAAAAGATGAAAAACAGCAAAAGGTGACTAAATTACTAAGAGAACATTGTATTTTACATTAATAACGTTGACATTTCTTGAACAGACTTACAGAAGAAGTCGATCCAGATAGGCTATGGCATACGCAGACAAGGATTTCACGCCGAGCACAGGAAGCATGATACCCAGCCACACTGAAAACACAAAAATAAAAACACTTAATTCACCTCAAACTGACGGATCATTTATTCAGCTTTTCCTTTTAAAGAAAATAAAAGCCCAGAGCAGAGACATCCAATCAATAAAGGGAAAACAAAACACAAAAGTAATTGTGTGGCGTAAAGTGGAGCAGTGTAACGGAGGTCACACAAACGTGACAAATCAATAAATGTCACAAAGAAACTATTCTGTAACTGTAACAATACCAGTCCGAGCAAAAATGATAAAAATATCTCTTCTGACTTTGTCACCCCAAGCGAGAAATTCTTTCGTACTTTTGTTTCTTCATCTTTAGGACTTTTAAATAAAGTGCAGAGCTTTTCTGTGTGTTTTCAGCATTGAGAAAAGACACGTTTTAACAGCTACAGGGTTTTTATATAGTTACAGTGTCTGAGGAGGAGTTATGCCAACTATGGCTCTGGTGCTTTGAATTATATAATAAGACACGCCGAAAAATAAACAGTTTTCAGTCTTATACTGTATATTTAAACATTTGTTTCACATTCACACGTGTGCTTACAATGCTTAAAATGACACAACATGCAACATTAAAAATTGTCTATAGTGTCTTTAAATTCCCAGCGATGTGATCAACGTGCTCCAGTTTTAACTGATGCATTTTTTTCCTGTTAATAATACGAAAGTGTCTTTTGTAGTCTTCAAACTCCACGTTTCTTTGCCTTAATGGAGGCAAATGATGCTCATCTATTTTGCAGATGAAGGTTGTTGTGTAATCTTCTAAGAACATTCCCCACCCGATGCCAACACACCGACACCCACTCTCCCACCACACAGCCTCAAACAAACACCACACACACACAGGCAAGCCTGCTATCATGTGTTTGGAGATTATCAGTGGATGGGCACTGATTATAACTCTAAACTTTAAAGTTATGAATGACTCAGAGCTCGGATTCAATCTGTAGCAGCACAGAAAGGAATCTTTGTGCAGTCACGGACCTGGAGTTTGACATCCACATTTAACACGATTATAAAATTGTCCAAGTGTCACTTCAACAACTCAAGTTTTCCATAAACACGGCATTGTTTCAAGAAATGTATTCCTACACACTAAACCCCCGAAAACGATTATAAATGCTGTATATGTACATACATACATATGTATGTATGTATGTATGTATGTATGTATGTATGTATGTATGTATATATATATATATATATATATATATATATACATGAGAGAAGATGACGTGGAAAGGTGGGGCTATGACACCATTGTTTTTCCAAAGTTGCATTAATTGGTAAACGTAAGGGTGTTTTTTCTGAACAAATAGCATTAAATGGCTCCAAAAATGCCAGTAGAGGAAAAAAAGCAAAGTCGTTTTCATGTGTTAGACAGGCGCTACTATTTTAATAAAACAGTCATTTCTGTCCAACTGCTTTTGCCCTGTTTATCTTTGAATTGAATTCCCCTGTTGTCGTCTTGTGCCATGAATAAACTTGCCTTTACTTGTTGCGTCATTAACCTCCAGCCCATAATTTCCATAGATTGTTGGGAAAGTGGGTGAAAGGACAGTCTAGGACAAAGAGTAGTGCGCAAACTTTACAGCTGTGAAAGCGTTTCACTGTCTGTTACCTCTTAGTCCTTGGCTGAGGTCATGAAATCCTGCTTGTCCCAGAGCCCACATGATCGTCAGACACTTTGCCGGACGATTCTGAACCGACCTCAATAACTCCAAATACTGCAGAGGAAGGAAAGAGCGATAAAGGGCATTTCAACATACTACTGCACAGTTTTGTCATTGGAGAACAGAAGTGAAACCGGTTGGCTGCTCAGTTTAAGGCTTTAAAAAGAGAGACAATTCATCAATTTGCATTGTTTGTTAGTTTTTTTGTCTATATAATTACTCTCACTCACCTCTGGCAGATTTTGAGTGGCTATTCTGGGTTTGTCCTGTAAGACTGCCTGAATGCAAACTCTGTAGCCATGCAGTGGTTCTCCTGAGGGGGGGGAAAGACACAGAAAAAGCTGTTGGATATTTGATCAAGTGCTAAATCTTCTGACTTCTTCTATTAAATTTTCAACTCAATCAGGCAGCGAAGGCACTCAGTTGCCAGTTTATTAGGTACTGTAGCCAAAAAGTATTTCATTCTACAACTACAGAACAAGAACTGAACAATATCTTCCTCTTTTGGCTTCCCTCTCTCTTTCGGGGGTGCCACAGCAAAAGCTGCACAATATAAACTTAATAAACATAAGATTTATAGCAACATTAGACTGCATTCATACCACCGACCTGCACCTAATAAAGCAACTAAATATAACTAAATATATAACAAAATCTAGGAGGATGAGGCCATTCCCACCTCTTTGTGTGAGACGTTGCATTTACCTGACTGTCTGTCCAGCTCCCTGAGCATCGTGTGAACACAGTGGTCAAAGAAATCTGGCAGAATGTCGCTGCAGCGTCCAAGGAGGCCTTTGATCACACCCTTCAGCTCTTTTCCTGTAAGGCAGTATGGGTAATCTGGAGGGGGGGTAAAGTAAAAACAGTGGAAATTAGTTAAGTGCTGACTTTTTATTTGAGCTATGGAAGTAAATATTTTCATATTTGGAGCGCTGGAGTGTGTGTGTTTTGACAGACCGTGGACATGGCTGCTGAGTGTTGGCTCAGTCTCTGGTACGGTCAGCTTGAGGTTGAGGTAACCTGCCAGGTCTTTGACCCAGACCGATGGATTATCAGGGAACAGAGTCTGACTGCGAGCCAACTGCTGCTTCAGGTCCCCAACATCCAGCTAAAAACAGAAACAAGGGCTGTAAACTCGGATAAACAACACACTCATTATGTGGAGGAGAAAGTTGTGTTCAGCATGTGATTATTCGCTCTAAAAGACGCCACAGTGCTCCACTGTTTCTGTGTGGCCTTGAAGAACTTTACAGCGACGGCATGTGTGGCTTTTTCACAAAGAAAATAAGAAGATTTGGGGCAAAACAAATCCACACAACTCGTAAGAATGTTAAAACACATTCCTCGACAAATAAGTCGTTTTAAAATGCCCTGATATCCTGGAGCTGAACAGGAATGAACATTACTTACAGCTTTGAAGGCCTCCTCAAGGTTCTTGAAATTCGCAGACGTGACCGTATTGGCGGAGTGTGGTTTCTTGGATGGTTTACTTGACGGCTGCTTCTTGTTTTGGGGCTCGGGCGGCGGAGGAACCTGCTCCTTGTTCTGTTTCTTCCCCATCTTCTCGAAGCCCTCGAACAGAGTCTCTGACATCTTCAGGGGCGCTGAAAGAAACAGGGGCAGCTGCAGTGAGACACGGCTTTCTTGGAATACAACAGACGACTAACTGAAAAAACTTCTTTGATCCTCTTTAAACTCTTTCTTCAATCACCCCAGTGTCTTGAAAATCAAGTTAGTCCAGAAGGAGTGAGGTATTCCCCTCCCTGGCTGCTCACTTCACTTACATCCAATGCCTTACTGATCTTGAACACCCTCCCTCGCTCGCTTGTGGTTTGCGTAATAGGCGGTTATTTTCCCACAATCATGAAACATCCATTACAATTCACATTGGGGACAGAGTTTTAAGCAACAGCTGTACCGTTCATTTACCTCTGTGCATAACTTGTTGACACCCTCTTCAAAGCAAAACCACTTCCAGCTAAAACCCCAAATTTAACCTTCACTGACCAATTCAAATATTGTTTGTTATGTTTTCTACTACTTTTTACATTATAGCTCTTTATACCAACTTTAAACCCAGGTTTTAAGCTTGGAAAACTCTGTACTGTATTGTATTTCTAACACTGATGTAGTTTGAAAAGCTGACTGTTATAAAGTAGAGGTCAACTGGCTGATATTTGCCATTTTTTTAAATAATCGGCAAAGGACGATAATTATTCATTAATCAGCCAATAATAGTAAAAATAACTTAAGTAAGTCATACAGTTTCGAAGTTTCAAATGAACAGATTGTTAAAAATCTAAGAACACTAGGCTCAAAATATACTTGCCTTTTAATTAAAAACAAAAAATCAACACTTGAAATAACAGGGACGATGTAAATTACTTGTTTAAGTCCATATTTCACCACTAACATAATGTACTTGCACTCTATTTTCAGATTATTTTATTCAAATACATTTACGGTATATATAAGTATGAGTTCACACGAGAGTTCAAACTTGAGTGGTTGTTGCTGACAGAGGTCACCAGTTGCTCAATGATCAGTCAGCTGGTCATGCTGCTGCTGCGCAGAACACTAAATTTACATCAACTGTTGCTGTGACTATCAATGCAGTGATGCAAAAAAAATCCATCTCCAAGTGGATTGACAGCTAATTCAAACACCATAATCCATCATAAAAGAAATACAGGTCACTTTTTTAATCTCTTTTTGGGGAGTAATCGCATTGGAAATATACTTTATTGTTACAAAACAGTGAAGAAATGTGATGCCTGCTTTACTACAGACTGTTAGCTCAGCGTCTATGTGTAAATGTTCCTGTCAGCTCTCCGTCTCTTCTTCTGCTGGTGTTAGAGGAGTCCCTCCACTTCCTCCTGTAAGGGACACGCTGTTGCAACGTACTACAGTGTACGTCTCCTCAGATTACGAGGCCACAAAGACCTTCTGCTGACTAAAACCAGAACCGTGTCCAAATTGATCTCTCATCCACGCATTCACTACTCCACCCGTGAAGTAAGGAGATACATATAGTTCGCTCTGAAATGCAGATTTAATTCACAGACAGCTGAGAGAGTAAATATGATCTTTTGTCAGATATTCCAAAAAGATAGTCCAGTGTGTAAATTCAGATGACATTATTTTTATTTGTTTGGCCGAAAATGAAGATTAAATAATAATTCTACTTAGTTTTAGGGCTGCAACTAATGACAATCCTCATAATTGAATAATCAGTAGATTATTTTATCAATTAATTGAGTAATTGCTTGGATTGAGTGTTTCCCAAACCTGGAAATGATGATCAAAACTCAAATGTCATATTTTGACCACAAATCAGTTTTAATGATTTCTTTGTTATAAAGACCAAAACCAGAAAATATTCACATTTAAGAAGTTAAAAAGTCACAAAACTTCACCAAAAATAAAATTGTTTTACTTTTTTCATTCACCAATAAATATTGCTAAAAAATAATAATAATAATTTACACACTGTACCTTTAAGGTGGAGCCCATGTCAGGACATGTAGACTAGTTCAGACATGTAAAGACAAACATGGGTATCATCATATCAGTTGACCTCAGACCCAGTCTGTCAAATACACTACACACTGATCAAAGAGAACAAGATGCTTTCAAGCTAAAAATCAGACACATTTTGCCAGTGTTTCCTGGCTCTCATAGAAGTGAGAAACACTGTGACAAATATAGGCGGAGTTACTCTCTCTTTATCAATGCAAATCAAGTGCTTTACATAACACTGTGGCAGTTAGAGGGACCTGTATTTGCTCCAAATAAAAACCCTCTGGCAGAACAGGGGTCACTTTCAAACAGACTTTGAACAGACAGGCTGATTCTCTGATAAATCTAATGCATAAACAAACAGCAGTGGCAGAGGCAGATCTAATCTTTTACTCACACATTATTTTTGTAGCAGCCAGTGAGTAGAAGGACACTGTATTTAAGCAAATTTAATGGAAAACCTGGACTTTGGAACATGGTCGTGTACTGAAGATAGATAGGGCGTAGAAACTATTCAAATTCAAGCATAATAGGAAAAATGTTTCCATTTCAGTATTTTCAAATTATCTGTTGTGTTTCATGTCATTGTGAATATTTTGGTTTTTTTAGAAACTGCTGCTCTGACGGAACAAGAACATTCTCACATTTTAAATAAACTACATAATTAATCAGGACTATAATCAAAGCATGAATCACTTTCAGACTTATTTAAACACCATAAGAGAGATTGTTCTGATATGCTACTTAAAAATTTCAGAATTCCCTATGTCAGGGTTTGTGCCAAGACACAGAAAATCTAACTTATCTCAATGGCCAATATGTTGTCCCATCTATATTCATATAGATGAATATTATCAGTTTCTCCATTCACACCCTGAGAATGTTTTCTATAGCAATGAATGATAATATTATCCCAACCCTACTCAAGTGAAATACTAATCATTATACCAATAAGTAAAATTTGCTTTGTAAGGTAATATTAGCAAATAAAACCTTGTACATCTACTTTGTGCATTCTACATACAACTACTCTTTGAGTGGTTGTTTTAGTAGTTGTAGCGGGCAGACGTATTTGAAAACCAGGAATTGAGTTGGGCTAACTACATACACAACTACTAAAAAAAACAGTGTACACATTTTCTATTTATATGAGACATTTAAATTGCTCAGGTTGCCTTAAAAAGTCCAAGTTTCCCCCTTAATGACAACTGAACAGAAGAAAAGGTGATTTGTGTTTATGTGAGTTATTAATCAGTTGATTATTTTCTCGATTAAATGAGTCATCATTTTGCTTCATAAAATGACAGAACATTTTGACAAATATTGATAAGTGTTTCTCTAATCCTGGCAATTATGACGTTTCTCAAACAGCTTGTTTTGTCCACATGCCAAAATTATTAATTTTTAATGATGTATTTGTTACATGGAGCAAAGAAACCAGACAACATTCACATTTAAGAAGCTGATACATCAAAAAACACTTTTAGTTGAGTAATTGTTTCAGCCTGAACTTATTGTGAAATAACATATCTGCATTCATGATTATCCCAATACAGGAGAGCCACCAAATTCAAGTTAATTTTAAATCGCGATACATAATAAGATCGTTTATCGTCCCAACCCCAGTGACGATAATATGGTAAACGTAGCACTCAGCGGTGACAGCTGTCAGTGCAGGCTAAGCAGTAACGGACTAATGGTTGATTCTTTTAAAGTTCAGCTAAAGTGAAACAACATCATGTGACCGTTTTAAGAAAGTGTGACAACAGCAGAAGAAAGAGGAAATCAGTGATGACGACGCCTCTGTTGACACACACACACACACACAATTATGAAAAAAAAACTGCTAACAAGCTAACCGCACATGCTAGCTGGCTAACAATGCTTTCTCACTCTTTTCCTGCTGTGTGCAAAAGGAACACACAACACGGGGAAAACCCATTAGCCCACATGTGTATATAATAGCGTGTAAATTAGGAAATATAAAGTATAAGTACGTCAAATGTGTAAATATATTAGAGAAAGCTGCGTAAATGTGAGCTAGCTAGCTTGTCCACTCATAACTGACCGGAGTGTCTTCTTTCGCGACATTATCTCGGTAAAAACGGGGAAGTTGGTGTGAAAACATAAAGTTAGCAGGAGCTCCGGGTTTCTTTCATTCATTTGAACAGAGACAGAGAGGTGAGCGGCTCACGGAGCAGGAGCAACAGCAGCTGCTGCGGGCCGCGTTCACTTACGTCGGGACGGCAGGTTGGACTCGCCGAGCGCTTTCCTTCCGCCGCTGTTCTTCTCACTCGGGTTCTTTCCGGAGCCGTTGTTCTTCTTTCCCTTCTTTACCACCTCCCATTTACCGGCGGCGGAGCCGTTATTTGAAGCCATGTCTTCGGTCCTGGTTCTGTTATAGTGTCGGGGTCGGGGCGCTGCTGTTGCTGCTGGGTGAAAACGGCCAGGCTTGACGGGACGATCCTCCGTCAAACACCTCGGTTCATTTAAACATAAAAAGCCTGCCACGTCTCTTTGTCGGCGTGACGTCAGAGTGACGTGGAGGACCGTTAACTTCCACATTTGTTTTAAAAATGAGCTCTTACAGTTTAGATTTTCTTTATGAAAATATATCGTAAATGTTAGGTTTACCTTTAGAAAACACTTAATTCAATTTTGGACGTTATTATGTCACATCTGAACTTGAATTGAGCACACAATGCAGTTAAATATGAATTAGTTTTGATTTAATTGATTAAAACGGGCTCATCCATGCGGGTTTTACATATAAATACCTAAAGAAAATCCAGAAACATAACAATACAAATACATTTTCTTCATGTATGCCAAATTTCTACTTCAACTTTGCTCAAAATTTGGTGAAATATGAGTCACTTTTGACCAGTTAATAGTTTACCTGAAGAAACTCTAGTTGCATTTAAATTGATTTTACAGAAGACAGAAATCAGTTTTGACTGAATTCAATTGAAATTGGAGTTGTCTCATACAGGTTTTGATTTTCACACTTAAAAAAAAGGTTTATCTGAAGAAAACCAAGAATTAATATTTTTTTTTATGTTTATGTCAATTCTTTTCATTTGTGGGCTAATAACTGTTTTGGGCTAGTCTTGTTCTGTTGCTCCTCCAAATAACGCAGCAAATAGCACTGATTTAGCCGCTCAATGTTGGATATATTGAACTACGAAACTTCTAAAAGCCTAGGGAACCCTCTCAAAAATGTCTCTATTGGAGGTTTTTTTTTTTCCTTCTACATCCCATCTGGTACTTTGTACCCCAACAATGCTTTCAAATGGGAAGGGACATTTAAAAACAGTTACTGCAAAACTGTTTTTAAATGTCGCTGTTGTACATATTTTACTTACTATCACCTTTAATGTGAGGCAGAAACCTAACTGCCGACCACAGTGGGCGTCCAACTGAATCAATATTTTGCCAAATATACCTTTGTTTTCCGAGTAGTACACGTGAACCTTTACTGTAGAATTGTTCTTATAGCTGCAAAACATATGAAGTTCATTTCAAAACAGAGACAGCTATATATTAATGACCATTAGTGTAACATACAAGATAGTAGCCACATTTTCATGTTTTTTTTCCCTTACTTTCAGTGCAAGTTAGTGATCAGCGTGGATGATTACAGGGCATCAATAATAGGTATTTTCATCATCATTCCTTCATCTGGACCATCTGCTCAAACAGCTGACAACAACATGGAGTCTTCCTTCCTGCTGCTTTTTAGAATCCATATAAATGACAATAGGAGGGTTAAAAAAAAGAATAGAAGGCTGTGCTGTTAGCTCTGGAGCTGCAACTAATGATTATTTTTATAATCGATGAATCTGTCGATTGTTTGGTCAGTGAAATGTTGAAAAATGTTGTTCAGTGTTTACCAAACCTTCTCAAATGTCTTGTTTCGTCCACAAAAATATTCAGTTTAAACAACTTTTTTTTGTTTAGTTATAATGAGCATAAAAGAAACCAGAGAAATGTTCAAATTTAAGAAGCTGAAGAATCAGAGAAACTTGTTTTAATCATTGAAAAATTTAGTTAGTAGTTGATTAATAATCGATTAATCAATTAATTCATTCTTTATTTAAAATCCAAATAAAATAATTTATGTTTTGATCAACATTGAAGGCAGAGTTTATTATTATTAACAAAGTATTGTGAAATTCGTTCATTCATTTTCATTTTACTATCAGCGCATATCTTGGTCCAAATATCGGATTATTGGCCTCATTAACGAGTAATAATCAGTATTGATATCGGCACTGGAAAAAAACAATATTGATCGACCCAGTTTTCCATAACCTAAATATGAATTTAAACAATATGACAACACCACGGACAGCACACTTCTTGAACTTTAGAACTTTATTGCATTCCAGCTGTAACTCCAAACGATGTCGGTTTATCACATGGCTGCTATTACAAAAAAAACACAAAAAAAAAAACAAAAAACGGTCCGATCCAAGTGTTCGATGTTTTTGTTCTCAGACCATGTTTGACTTATGTCAGTCGCAATAAACCACACCCACAGCTCCCCGGGGCAGCAGCCGCGCCACGGTTGCGTTTTTACCCCCCCATGCAAATAAACTCATTGTTAATTAAATACGGCAAATGAAAAGGAGAAGGATAGCAGCTAAAATGTTTAACTCAATCAACACAGTCAAACATTAGTGTTGTCAGTCTGTTGTCTTACCTTTTTTTAATCATTATTTTACATTTGTTCATTCATAGAATTTCAAAATCCTGACGTTTGTCTGATAAATAATTTTTCTTTACACTGGTTCTTTACACTACCAATGTCTGACTTGGCCGTGGACAAATTCAGTGCAAATTTAAAAAATAATAAAAGAAATAGACATAACATAAAACTGCATTTTCCTGTGTGTCCCTGGCAAACAGCCAGTCACTGCGTTGTTGGCATTGTGGATCATTTTTTATCTTTTTTTGCTACATTTATTTTTCAAATCCAAAAAGAATCCAACACTGTTTTCAGAAACTTTGAAGAGCAGATTTAAAAAAAATTAAATAAATAAAAACATAAATACATCATGCTGTCTCGTAAAACAAGCTGTCAGAAGAGCAAATCCATCTGTGTTTTGACGAATGAGAACGGGAATATGAGAAATTTCATATTATCTGATATGTTTTTATCATATCTATATATATATATACACACACACATATATATATATATATATACTTATATGACGTGTGTGTGTGTGTGTGCAGGCCTCTCCTCCAGAAGGGGATTTAAAACCGTTCATAATCTCACTTGAGTGAAATCTTCTGCCCGAAACCGAACACAATGTGCAGAAAATATTGTGTGGTTTCATACTGTTATATATAAACCCCGATCCCTGTGTGTGTGTGTGTGTGTGTGTGTGTGTGTGTGTGTGTGTGTGTGTGTGTGTGTGTGTGTGTGTGTGTGTGTGTGTGTGTGTGTGTCACCGGTCAGAGTGCACAGTGACAGAAAGTGACCTCCTGCAAGTTTTCGATACATCATTATAGCAACTATCGGCTCCGACTGTCAGCACTGAAAACCCTGTAATCTCATTACCGTTCATGTTGAACCTTTATAAGACTTAAAGTAGCCCCCCCCCCCCGTAGTGCCGCGTTCTCCCCCCTCTCTGTTAAGAGTAAGTCGAGTGAGACAAGTCCTTTAGGCCAGACAAGTCCAGGTTTAGTGTCCTTTTGTTTGCAAGGGCGAGTTTGGGAAGCTAGGCTTTACAAAAACAAAGAGTTAAGACGACGTATGAGTAGGGGCGGGTAAATGAAAATAAAAAGGACAGATGAGAATAATGATGAGGTTTGGTTAAAGGGGTGAGAGATGAGAGTGGGACAAGCTGATGATTTGTGATGATGAGGAAAAGAGTTCAGAACTCGTCCTGGTCCGCACCTGGTCCTGCTCCCTCGACGATCTCCTCATCCTCTGGCGGCGCAAATCCGTCCTGTCAGAGAAAAACTCAAGGTCAGAGTAGGAACAAACCTTATTTCAAGTTTCTACACCACTACAGGGTTTCACCCTCGTTACCTTGTCTTTACATCTACTTGGAGAGACACCCAAAAACACACACACACACACACTGGTTTTCATGACTTTGGAGGACATTTCATTGACTTAGATTCATTTCCTGGAAACTTACTCTGATCTTAACCATAACTACCACTAACCCTGACCTTAACCATAACCTAACCCTAAGCTTGTGTCTCATGTCTTCACCTTAAAGTAAGTCATTTTCATTATGTCCAATGTAAGGTTTGGTTTGTGTAGCTACTTTTCTAAGGACACTGCATTGTGTTCTATTAATTCAGGACAGTCTAAATATCTGAATATCTTTATCAGGCAAAACCTGTTTCTACTAACCTTCTTTCTTCTAATGTAAACTGTTCAGTATTGTACAAAAATGTCAAATTTAAGAGACGTGTTGGTTTAATAAAAGTAACTTGAATGTAAAACGTGTGTCTTAAAACTGCTCTTTGACTCACTTAATCTTTTTCATTCACATAATCTGATTTTTGAGTTCAACTACCGGGCCGAATATTAATGCTGGCGGCCCAGTTTTGGCCCACAGACCACGAGTTGCTAAGCACTCTTACGACCATCATGATAATGAGGCTGCCTGGATTTATTTTGTGACCTCGTTTACCTCTGTCGCGTACAGTACGTCTAGGATTTTGCTCAGGAGGGGGCTGCTCTCGCTTTCGTTTTCTTGACAGATGAGCTCGATGTCCCGCAGCTTTCCAAAGTAAAAGTCCCTCTCCTTCTCCAGTCCGTCCACAGACTGCTTCAGTTCCAGCACCTGAGGGGAGGAGAGGCCGCAAAGTGGGAGTTAACGATAACAAACAGATACATGTACATAGATTAATAGATGAACCAAGGAACAATGCCACATTATTACCAGTAAATATTTGAGATTAGTGTTTATTCAAAGCTATAGAAACAGCAGAGATAAGCAAGCAAAAAAGGTTTAGAAAATAAAGTTTATAAAAGAATAGAAAATAGTAGTAAGGAATAGCAAAAAAATAAATATAAATGGTAAAATACAATAAATGTGTGCACGTGTGTGAAAGCATATAGGAGTGATTCACAAAGACTGGGTCAGGACCCAGAAATGGATCACGGGTGATTTTTTTTGGTCCCCAATCAAATTTGCAGAACTTTCCCAATGTTTTAGTCAAAATGTATTTGTTTAAAGTTTAATATATCGTGCATAAAATGAAAGTTTTGGAAATAATTTGGGTTTACCGATTCTAAAGCGATATTAGCGATATTTTACACAAAACGGTTGTAAATGAGTCGCAACATTATGTACAAATGGGCTTTTGTCACGATTGATATTGGGAGTTTGGTCATGCTAGTCTTTGGGAAACACTGACGTCTATCATAAATTAAATAGCATGTAGCATATAGTGATGACCAATAACAAACACACTAAAAATCCAGACAGATAAAAATGTTGCTTAACAAAGAAAAGCTGTTTAATTACCATATTTTAACAGCTGTACATGTCCTTTGTTGTGAAACATCAGTATTGATCATTTGGTGAAGTCAACGTGACACTGAGCAGGAAGTGCATGTGTGACACATTAAATGGCAGTTGTGCACAGTCGTGAGGTGAGGTACCTGCTGGTGGAGCTCCATGAGGTCGGCGTCTCCTCCGTTGCGGGTCACGGGAGGGTTCCTGCGGGCCGCCGGTACGTTGGCCGGCCTCTGCGGTGTGGGGACGCTCTTGGGTGTCGTTGGCGACGTTCTCATGGAGGCTGGAAGACAGAGACACACGTTATCTACACCAGGATACAATCGGTCATCAGTGGAGTCTTTCTGTTACGTTGTGCGTTACTCCTTACATCACTTACATCGCTGTAACTGTGAACAGATTCACCCTATTCTTACTCACTGTAGCTGTTAAAACAGAGTGTGTCCTGACTGCGGGGTGCAACGCTGCCCTCCACAGGAGGAAAACGTCACTGTCAACAGTTCATAACTTCTTCAACACAAACTTCTTTATTATCACATGTGTAAGTATGTGATTGGACAGGAAAAAGCATGTCGCAGCAAAGTCACAACATTGTTTTGTTAATAATCGGCTGCTTTCACACAAGAAAACATGTCTGTGTGAAACAGAAATGAACAAAATAACATCTGTTTCACGCAGATAAAAGAATTCAAACACGCACACATGCACAGACTCACAGATCGACACTTTTAGGACATCTTTACATTAAAAAATCAATTTATTTGAGTTACTGTGAGTTTATTTCTTCCCTATATAGAGCATTGAACCGTGAATTTAAACTGTATTATAGATTTATAATAAATGTTTCTTTAACTCAACTTACGCAGTCTTTTTTTTCTGTGGACCATCTTGTAATATAAGGCAGAGACTGCCTTTAAAAATGGTTAAAACTGTATTTTAACCTGTAAAAAAAAGTTAAATTCCTGAACTCTGTAGGTGCACACAATTCCACAGATGCAGTCAAAGGCCACAAAATATCAGAATAGACCTTTTTTTACAGCTTATTTTTCTTTGTCACACCAGTTTGGATGAGACCAACCATGCTCACTGTGGTACTGACAGCTGTTATTTGACATGATGCTGGTGTTGGTTCATCTAAACTGGCCTGGAAGAATATAACTCATCAGCATGAACACACACACACACACACACACACACACACACACACACACACAGACACATGGTTGATGGGAGGGGATGTTACCTGAACGAGAGGGTCTTTTGGGTTTGTGATGAATGGGATCACCTGGGTTAGAGGTGGGGTGGTGGGGGCATGAAGAGGTGAGCGTATCTTAAAACAGCATCTTACACACACACACACACACACACGCACACAACGCGTGTGTTGTTCATGCATGCGTCGTACCTATGCTGGGTGGATGCGCCGATCCCTCCTGACCCTGCCGCGTGAGGACGGGGTCGTATTCTTTGCCGTCGTAGTTGGCGTCGAAAAACCTCTTGAACCACTGGAGGAACTCAAAGTTGTCCTGGAATTTGCCCTTCACCAACTTCTCCACCGGGATGATCTAAGTGTTAAAGAGACAGGGACATCATTTACAAGATTACTCTGGCCAAACAGTTGGGAACAGAGGTCTCAAACCTGCGGCCCGAGCGCCACAAGCGGCCTCCGCAATCAAATTGGGTTATTTCTGTATGTTTTTAATTAAAAGACTTAATTAGAAGACATTTTGCATCATTAATATGTTCATATTGGGAACTATTTATCGTTCTATATCAAAAGAAACACTTTAATTTTGAAATTATACGAAATATGATCATAAATATTATTATTTTGATCTCTTTTTCTTACTTTTTTTCACTTGACCAGCTCCCGACTGACCAAACTAGCCATTCAGAATTATTTAATTATATAATTATTTAAAGTTCCTGTGTGCAATATTTAGGAGTGTTTAATGTCAGAAATTGAACATACTACCCATAAGTTTGTATAAGTGTACAATCACTTTAAAACAGTAAATACTTTGTTTTTTAAGTAGAGCTGAAACAATTAATCGATTAATCGATTACTAAATATAATTGACAAGTATTTTAAAAATCGATTACTCGGTTCGAAGGTTTTTCATGATTAAAACAAGATTTCCGATTTTTTAAGCTTCTTAAATGTGAGTATTTTCTTCATTTCTTTGCTCTGGATAACAAAGAATCATTAAAAGTGAATCATTTTGGTTTGTGGACAAAACAAGACATTTGAGAACATCATAACAGGTTCATTAAGGTTTTCTGATATTTTATGGACCAAGCGATAAATCGAGAAAATAATCGACAGATTAATCGACTATGAAAATAATCGACAGATTAATCGACTATGAAAATAATCGACAGATTAATCGATTATGAAAATAATCGTTCTATTTTTAAGCCTTTTAAAAGTGATAATTCATTTTTGTAAATGAGGTCATAATTTGAGTGACTTAAAGCCTGAGGTCCAAGAGAACTTCTTTGTTGCGCGAGACTCATTTTTAACTTTATTTAAGTTATTGGACCTAGTTTATTTTTAGAAATGTGTGTGTGTGTGTGTGTGTGTGTTCGTGTTCTCACCTTGTCCACATTCATTCTCTTGAACGCAGCCTGTAAAACCTTGAAATTGTGGATGTATTCGTGTTCCAATTTGGAGTTGAATTTGACTTTCTTCAACATTATGCAGCCTGGAAACAGCATGTCCATGAACTGGCAGTAAGCAGTGCCTTTTTAGAATAAATAAATGAATGAATGAATAAATGAATGAATAAATAGATGTACTTTTTACCTTCAATGGCAAGCTTGACATCCAAATAAAACAGCGTTTACCTGAACAGAGCTGCTCGATCTTTGTGTAGGTGAGCTGCAGCGAGTCGTTCACCCACGCCAGCATGTCATGCCGACTGAGGTTCTCTACGTTCATAGAGGTGGAGTAGACATTCACCGCCATCCTCCTGCTTAACACACACACACACACACACACACACACACAGATTATATCAGATGTCGGAGTCTCAGATTACTGAAGAGAACTGGCGTCACATAATTTCATTCCTAAAGTAACTAAAGTAACAAAGTTATGAACAAACTGTCAGAAAGTAAACCTTAAAAAATGAAATTAAAAACTCTCTGTGTGGAAGAGCTTCTTGGACTCACAGTAGCTTTAGTAAGCGTTGCTGTTTGAATGGGGGAAAACACGCAGAAACAAAGACGAAACACACGTTTCAGCCTCAAGTCTTATTAATAAGTTTGGAGAACACACCCCCGACACGTTTGAGCCTGTTTGTTTTTTAATGGTTTTAACCATGACCACTCCATGACATTAAAGGCATCTTTTGAAAATGGTTTGAAAAGAGAGTTTCCTTGGATTTTTTGACTTTGATATCTTCTTTGAAGTTGCACAATATATGAATAATTTATTCATCTTCCATGTGTCGTCTATATGGAAGGATATAAAGCAACAGAAACAGCCTGAATCCAGAAATCATTAGAAGAAGAAGTTATATTACATTTATCAAACCACATTAACTGCCTAATCTAATGTCTTTCTAATGAGTGCTGATGCTGCTATCTAAAGACATACCCTGTGTCTTTTAAGAGCAGATTTGATGAGATTTGATTTGATTTAATGATTTTGAAAAATAGGAATTGTAAGGCTGTATATATACTGTATGTAATATGAAGTTCCTGAAGTTTTCCAAATAACTTAATTGTGTCTGAAATCCCTGTTTTTCCACTTTTTGGTTAACCTTTAAGGAGGCCCTTTTTAGAGAACAGCGTCTTTTGAATTTGACCTCTGTGTTTAACTCATCCTTTTTAAACACCAGTCGTGAACACACACACACACACACACAGGAGCCGGCACAGGAGCAGTCGGCAGCACTTATCTGCACCCAGGGAGCACTTGATCCGTCTGGAATTTAGAACAGGCAGCTGTCCAGTTACAGCCGCCCGTTTCCCTTCCACTCGGCAGCCAGAAAAAAAATGCGACTCCGGTGGGACTCGAACCCACAACCTTTGAATCACTTCATCTTAACCTAGAAGTCCAATGCGCTGTCCATTGCGCCACGGAGCCACTTGTCCCCACAACGTGTCATGGTAACAATTTAAAGCCTCAAACCTCATCACCACCACTTCCACCAACAGTGTGTTCATATACATATACATATAGATATATATATATATTCATTGTTATTATTATTTCCATAAATTTAAAGTAAATAAAAAAATTTTAATATACAAACTTTTTAGTCGGGTCAAAACTTTTACATTAACCACAAACTCACTTTTGAAATATATTACAAATAATTTCTATCGCAATTAACCCACAATAATATATTGTCCCGTCACTACATTTTCATGTATTTTTTAAGAGCCACCATATACAAAAAAACAAAAAAAAACACTGTGCTCACCTGCACTGTTCTGTGTGAACTGTTTGAATCAGGCTGTGCTGGACCACCTCACAGACACCCTGCAGACAAACAAAAATATTATTATTCGTCCCATTTATGACACAATTTATTTCTGTCATGCTGGTGGTTATAAGCCCTTATTTATGTTGACGGCCAACAACAAATGTTAGCGTTATATCCAGGAGAAAAGCCCCTACACACAGAAGTCACACACAATCAGTTCTGTAAATATACAACTGTGGGTGTAAAATAAGTAAACTCTTTTTAGTTACTTGTTATACTGTATATTAACCCTTTAACACAGGGCATATCGCAGATGACACATTTGCATTACCGTAATTACTAGGTGGTTACTTTGTGCTATCGGAAAACGGTTTCTGAAAGCTGAGAAGTTGCACATCCAAGCACAACATGTGGTTATTATGGTCATTTCACTTGCCGGCGAATCAGTGTCTCTGTCGCCAGAGAGGAGAGTTGGAAAAACTGCCTGTACATACAGTAGTTTAAATTTTTACGTCTGTTTTTTCGAACATGGAGAAACAGACTCAAACAAATGTCACCCTAAATATGTTTTACACTGTTATTAAATTGTTAACACACTATTTTACATGCAGTAAGTTGTAAATAACTGCCAGATATTGAAAGTTATTCTGGAAATATGGGCAAATACACTTACTCACAGGACATTTTCTGGCCATTTTATGGTTAAAATAAGCACAAAAGAACATTTTGAGGCTTAGTATTCTCAATAAGTAATTTTGCAAAATGTATTTATGTTTCACTGCGATAACCGAACACAACCCAAGCTGCAAAAATAATTTCTAAACTTTATTTATACCTGCTTTGCAATGGTCCAGAGCGCCTCAAAAAGGTGACAATATACACCACTCACGAGTTCACCCACTAGACCACTAATCTCTCCTAATCCTTTTAGCCGAGGTCCAACATGCCGTAACCCATCATGGTTCAAGCACGCAGCTCGGATCACCAGTGGGTGTGACATTAAACCGATGCATGAAGTGAGTCATCGTCGATTCGATGAAAGACCAAGATAAGGAAATATCTGACAATATCAAGGCATTTCCCTGTGAACCAGCTGCCTCCAAAGTAAACACCACGCCGCAGGATGTTCTGCTGAGCAATCACTTCCTGAGTGCAGGGCTGCACAGTGCCAACGTTGTTCACTTGGAAAAATGCTGCAAATTTTTTGTTTTTTTCACTGGTTAATCTGCAAGGTTCTCTCTATGGGTAACACACACTCTTCAGCCTGATGTGTCTTACTGAAATACTTATTATTTCACTGTACTGTTAGTCTGAAAATGCCTTTTCCTTGCTGGAAAATGAAATCTGTGAACCCCCTTCTCTCCCAGCACCAAAGTCCATGGATAAAATCAACAATTTAACACCACGGCACACAGGAGTTGTTAATCCAGCAGTAGATTCAAACGTGTTAGTTTGTGATTTCGATGTTTGAAATCCTTTGTTTGCATTAACCTCAGTGACAAACTTATCAAATGAGGCAGCAGTAGACCAGCAGCTCCTGTGTCCCTGTGAGCTAAAAATGCTGTTTTTCACTATGGACTCTGGTGTGGTAGCATGAGTGGGTTACAAAAAACTTCAGTTTCCTGGAAAAGTCAGTGAAAACTTGTGAACATTTTGTGCAGATACTGTAGACTTAATGTAACTTTTATGAAGTGAGCCTTTCAGAATTGTCCCTTTAAGTTTGTTTCCACACATATGGCAAGACTGTATAAATAGGAATAGGTTTAATTTGTTATGTGGATATATTAGTCGATTCCACATTGAATGTGCTGAACAATACTGATTAATGTAAACTTTTTAAACACTTTTTTCTTATTGTATGTTGTATTGTACGGTTTGAATTGTGGTCCTCAGAAACAGTAGCACTAGTAAATATATGGATATTATATTTATCTTGTGACATGAGACAACATTTAGTATATCGTGATAAGGAATCTGTGATGACTTTTCCTAGTTTTAAAGGCTGCTGCATTAATAATCAACATATTCATTACATTGGATACATTTACACATACAAATACACAAAATATCATAAATCAAATACTATATACATTAAAAGGCCTAATTATTTGTGTTACAGCTGAATTTGATCACATTTATAGTCACTTTCATTGTTTCAAACACACAAAAGATATCCTTAATTTGACATTAAAAGCCACAGAAGTAGGTCTAATCAGAATTATCTGAAACGAAATGTAATAACTGTATTTTAAGTTCATGTAATACAGAATATGTGCATATAAATCAGCCACATATATCTCATAAATCAGTATATAGACTAAAAATATCCAGATAATCAGATAAGCCATATCGCCCAGGCTTACAGAAATAGTGATTTGATTTATATTGTGATATATATCGATATCAAATGACATGACAAAAAATAAAGGTATGTTTTTATTTGTGAAGCACTTTAACTTTATTGTTACTTTTAGTGGTTATGAATGAGCTATATATAATGTATATAGTATATTAATCACTGACGTGTTGGCAGATTAAAGGAAACGCAGCTGTATAATGTTGTAATAGTGCACAGACATGTAAACACGTTGTTGTAACACGCAAACTCTGCCGTGTGTGAACCAAACTTCGCCGTCGGTTCCTCCGCTTCGTGTTGTGACAGCTGACGTCGTGGCCGCCTCACGGTGCCACAGACTCGGCTGTGACCGTGTGTGACAGGGCCGAACTCGAACTGCTCCGCGGCTAGTAGCTCCTCCAGCCTGCTAACCGCCACCGTTAGCTGGCGAGCTGAGCTCCAGTTCGCTTAAATAAATGCTGCATTTAAAACGCACGCATTTTATTTTTTTAGTTAAATCGTGGCTGCGTTAGCAGCGTGGAAATAAAAGTGTAAGTCAATACGAGACTCTAAAAAAGGCTAACGTTACCCCCCTCTGGAGGCCTTTTCGGTAATACACACGCACAATACCAGTGAAACTACGGCTTGGTTAAACTACTTATCTGCCCCATAAATCAAATGAGTCACTAGAAAACTGATTTAAAACATAAATGTGGAGATTTAAAGTGAAGTTGAGTAGAAATGACTCACCGGAGTGGCTCTCTCAGCCGTCTAGCTGTCTCAGATGATGAGCTACTCTCTGTCGCTGAGTCGCTTCAGCCAGTTGCCGCGAGACTGCTGCTGCTGCCTAAAGCCGCCGGGAGTGCGCTTGCGCGTAGCAGTTGCACGATTTCGCCGTTGTGTTGAGTGAAACTGGCGTTTTTCAGGAGCGGCCATGATGGAGAGAATGGCCGGGGGATTAACCTGAACGCTGGTGTTTCTATTACACCTCATTTATTTACACCAAACATTCAGAATAAATTAGCCTAATGATCAAGACACAGCCATTAACGAGCTATATATACATTTAAATGTATATATAAATGTGTGTTATGTTATAAAATGAAAAGCACTGCATGTAATAAATGAATATTTAATTTTCTTAATTTTTTATTATTATTACATTGTTATTTTTGTGTTATAAGTCGTATCTTTTTTTACTATTAATTGCAATGTTGCCAAAACATTGTGTTTTTTAAATGAGATATGTAAAAAAAGTTGCAAACAATTAGGCACCAGAGTTGCACCTTTCAACTTTTATTGTTCTAATTGTAAGGTTTGTATGCAATTTACATCTTTTTTTGCTAAACAAATCACATTTTTATGTGATATTACTAACTTGCACTAATTTTATCATTAATTATTGGGGAAGTGTTAATGTATTACATGAATACAGCTGTGGTTTAGTGGTCTTAGTGGAACCACAACGCCATTAAAACAAAAAACAAAAAAAACACAATTAATAGGGGGGAGCTTTTCTTAATTTTCCACTTTATTGTTTGCTTTGTGGTAAGAAACAAGCAGCCACTTACAGATTCAACAGGTTCACTGTCCAGCACAAGAGTCTACAAACACACAGAGCCACTGAGCAGTCACAGTGCCTTCAACACAACAAAACCATCCAACAGTGAAATAACTAATAACATCGTCATCATAAAAAAACACACAGCACCAGGTTGTTTGTTGTCGGTTTTCGGGAGACACTTCTCTCCTCTTGCCTCCGGGTGGTGCTGTTCATGCATGGGTGTTGGTGTGGCACGCGTGACTCACATTTTGGCACATTTTATTCTTTCAACTAAAAAACAAAAACAAAAACAAACAAACATCCTAAATATATAGTAGTACACAAGCAAGAATACGTGAATGTGCATAAATATAATACTGCGAGGCAGGAATGAAAGGACCAGTGTTTTCTTTTGTTTGTTTTGTTTTTTTAATCCTGTATGTGCAGCTCAATCTTTTCACTCTGGAAACACACAGCTCTTACAAGAATCCCTTCTATTTTTCCAACATATAGTAAACATAGTCTTATATCAGCTGCTTACATTTGGGCTCCTATAAACCACTACACCTCAAGTCAAATCAAATTCTTATTGTGCTTGACATATTTTGAGCGTAATCCAAATGTTTTTTCAATGTGCGTTTCATTTAAATATTTAAATTCACGTTTGAAGCAGCTTCGATCGATAAATGAGAAGGTACATTAACCTTTACTCATGTTAATTACAGGAACTATGTGAAACTATCAGTAGCAAAGTAACAAAAAAACATAATTTCCCTCCCTTTCCTCAGACTTTTCCACAGGGTTGTAGCACAAAGATGAAGTTTCCATAAGAGCAACGCCCACATGTAGCCGTTGTGGGATCAGTGGTGGGACTAGGAGTTATAATCCAAATAAAGCCTGGACACGTTGTGTACTTACATAGACTGTGCTACACTACAGGTGACGCTGGGAAATGTGTTGTATTTCAGTCAGAGGCAGTAGAGTTAGGACTCGGTTTAGACCAGGTGTTAACATCTGTCCTGAGTGACCTGAGCACCAAGGTGGTTTGAGGATGAGTGTGACCATGTGCCTGATCATGACTGAACACAATCCGATCTCAGGATGGATAAGAGTCTGCCTCCTTTTTTTTTTAACAGTAATCTGCTTTTACAGACACATCTGAACAGTCAGACTGGTTGTAAACATGATTTTGATCACATGGAGTCACAGGGGAATCATCCAGGACATATTTTTAATGCCAGGTGTGAGTAGCTGTAGTTAAAGCAGAACTATGCAAGAATTTCACCCTAATTTAATAGCTTCTGAGTCATTGTGGTATGGTTATATGTCTTGATGTGAGGAGAGTCGTAAAGTCTCCGATCTTGCGAGACACACTAATTGCTACACACAGGCAATAAGATCAAGGCAGATATGGTGACAGTGATGAGTTTTCATGACAGTGAGGATAAAGGAGGATACTCCAAAACTATAGGGGGAGCCCCATCCGTAAAAGCGATAAGTCTTGCAAAGTTCCGCTTTAAAGCTGTCTACTTGTCATTGGGTCGCTCAAGACGGATGTTAAAACCGGGTCTGAAACGAGCCAAAGACGACGGATGAGATTCAAGTCACTATTGAGGGAGTGACGCTGTAAGATCACATGGTGTTCAAAGCAGTTGGATGTCATCACCACACAGCACAGTTCATCCACTGGAAACAAAAACACTGAGGTTAGAGGAGCCCACGGTGCAGCGGAGAGGCCGAGCACAGTGGGTGGTTTTAATCACAAACAGAATCCACACACACACACATCTTCATATGATTCTAAAGCTATGGTGTCTACAGTGAACGCTGTGTGTGTGTGAGTGACAAGGGTATACAGTATAATAGATATTCCACTGAATCCAGTTGCACTATCTTTAAATAATTGGGTCGACATCACTTCAACTTCAAACCATCAAAAACTGTACTGGTTTTGATCTCTCACAGCGTGGTAATGAGCGGACTTAATCAGTGTTAGTATGATCAGCTTGAATTTGGCAATGGCGTTAAAATTCATAGATAGATAGATAGCCCTTCACTCTCACGTGAATCAGTCATTCCAATTAAAATTAGATTTGTAAAAGTCACTTTGGCAAATCATCGCTCATCAGTCGGGTTGTCACTAATCACAGATAAGTGCTGGAATTTATTCCCCCCCATTTCAACTTAAAAACTCTGTGATGGAAAATCAGTGCAGTTTTCCTGGTTGCTCAGAAATATACAAAACACGGAGGCTTAGGTGGTCGGAGGTCATCACCAGCGTTTACCAGATGCCGCTGGAGCGACCGCCGGGAGGAGCCAGGATCCGAGCGGAGGACCTCTTCGGGATGTGGTCGTCGACCTGGGAACCTGAGAGACAACCACACAAGAGTTTGCTTCAATCTCAAACATGAGAACAATGAAAAACATGACGGCCAGTGCTGTTAGTCGTATTCTGGTTTTACCTGAGAGGCTGAAGGACGACTCGTGAAGGTCTCGGACACCCTGGTGAGCCCGAGGACAATTCTTGTTGCCGGCATCTCCATCTACCGGACCCAGACCCAGCTCCTTCTTCATAATGGTTGCCACCTTGGCCACGTCACCAGAGTAGGGATCCCTGTCGACTCCTTTATAACCCTGAGTCTAAAACAAAGCATTAAACACATTAACACAAAAATTCTGTTGATGATTATTCTGCCTCGGTTTGGTCTATGAGAACAGAAATTATACAACATTATTTGTTTGCTGTGGTTCTGTTATGCAATACTATTAGATCTGACTGAGGGAGCGTTTGTGTGTACACAGCAGCAGCGCAGTGGTGGGCGGATATAAGGTATACTGTTTTTGTTTTTTTTGTTGAATT
The DNA here is from genome assembly GCF_958295425.1 of Solea solea. NCBI lineage: Eukaryota > Metazoa > Chordata > Actinopteri > Pleuronectiformes > Soleidae > Solea > Solea solea. The sequence goes on along the minus strand of NC_081150.1, from coordinate 17,984,597 downwards.
CCCTTCTGGAACTTTTCAGTCATACAACAACTTGTTTGAAACCTTCTCACTTTACTCGCTTAACGTCGCTGTTTCCTCCATCTGTCTCGATATAAAACGTATCACTTCCTGTGTGCAGTGTAGGAATGTCTGCCACACTGAGAAACAGACAGAGTCGTGTGGAGCTGATAGACAGTGTGTGAACTCACTTGACATTGATTACAACATAACTGATATAGATACAGCTTTAACATCCAGAAAGCATAATAAATAATTCAGTAGATGCTATATCGTGCATCTGAAAGAGAGTTGGAGCAAAGCATGCAGAGGCTGTGAGGGGGGTTTCTGCTGACAGATGAACAGTTTCAGCGTACAGTGCATTAAAGGTTTTTTCTTTTTAAACTCTACAAATCAGTAGAGTTAGATGCAGTTTCATGGATGCATTTGTTGCAGATTTCAGCCGATGCAGCACAGCATGAGCCTTGATACTCTGCTGCAACTAAATTAGTTTACTAACAAGTGTTTAAATTCAGTGTTTAAAGTGATGATGGAGACACATATGTGAATGAATGAAAGTGAACACACCTTTTCTCTCTGCACCATCTTCTTGTAGAGGTAGTCGGGGAACGTGCGCTGGGAGTAGAACTTCCCGGATCCCTCGGCGCACATGAACACGCCGTTCTCACACACCAGACGCCCTCGGCTGATGGTGACCAGAGGAACGCCGTGGCAGCGCATCCCCTCGTACAGGTTAAAGTCTCCGCCCTGCACCTGAGTGCTCACAGAGATCGTCCTGCGGCGGCACAAGAGCCGTTACTACACTGTTTCTTTGTTTGTCAGCATGTTTGTGTTATTTAAAAAAAACAAAAAAAAAAACACTGTTACTATGTACTTTGTTGCATCTGGGTCCCAGACCACCACGTCAGCGTCGGCACCGGGGATGATACGTCCCTTGCGCGGGTAAAGGTTGTAGATCTTTGCAGCGTTAGAGCTTGTCACTGCCACAAAGCGATTCTCATCCATCTTTCCTGTAACCTGTAGGTATTGATACATTTAAATATCCGGGAATGTGTTTGCAGAAATGAATCTATAACATTTTTTCTTTACAAATTCATTACAAAAAATACATTTAAAATGTCATTCATGCTTGTGTGTGTGTGTGAACGTACCACTCCCCTCTCCCAGATGACACTCATCCTGTCCTGGACTCCAGCCACTCCGTGGGGGATCTTGGTGAAGTCGTCTTTCCCCAGAGCTCTCTGCTTGATGCTGAAGGGACGGTGCTCTGACGCCACGACGCTCAGGGTGTCACTGAGAGACAGGGCATGCATGTTCACTTTAGGCAAAACAAACTTATTGCAGGACAGAAAGCTAGAGAAAGAACGGAGTGGAGGTGTGTTTTAAAGGAGACATATAATACCCTATTTCCCCAAGTTAAAATAGTTCCCTGGTGTCCTAATGAACATGTCTGTGACATGCTTTGGTCAAAATACCATAAGGATGAAGCACCATAGCAGTTCAGTAACCCTGCCAAAACCGCCCCTTTCTGAACGCTCAGTTTTGTGCCTGGTCCCTTTATATGCAAATGAGACACAGGCAAACACACACCCACTTCTTCCAGGGGGTTTCTAGTTTTTTCCTTTTTACTGTGCTCACTCAGCTCCTATTCCCTCCGCTCCATTCCTCTCTCCCTCCCTCCACTAGTTCTCTGACAATATCAACATGGCAGGGTGCGCGGAAAACAGCAAGAGTGCCGTCACTGGAAGAGACGTCCGACGCAAGGATCAAGCCGAACAGTGCCGAACTGTAAATCAGTTAAAGACACTCAGGGACAGCACCGCTGATCGCCACCGCTGATCACCAGCTGTATGTGACTGTATCAGACTGAGTCTGTGCTCCGGTCATGGAGGACGTACTGAACAAATATTTTTAATTAGGACGTGTCAGAATGGTCAGTTATGAGCTCTATTTGACCTTTTCTTAAAAATGTGTGTGTTTGTACGTCGGTGAAATAAGGTCACTGACTAAATACGGCGACCGCTGGCCGCAGTCTGATGCGAAGTGTTGCGAACACACAAACACACGTTTGCTGACTTTATCCGGCACATTAGCTTCATATATAAAATCCTCTGAGGCTGGAAGTTTGTGTAAAACACTGTGCTCCACTGTGCAGCCACGAACAGCACACTTGTCCCTCCGCGTTGACATAATACCGCTCTTCCTCCCTCGCCTGCACTCTCACATTTTATAGGGACAAGGTGGAGCTACGGTGGAGCTCTCGAAGTAAACTTACTGGTGGGGTGGTAACATTCGCGGTGAAATGCGCATGCTGCCGCCATAAGGCGCAGGGAATTCAACATCACGTGTTTTATTGCCTATACTTACACTAAGGGGGACCAGGAAAAAAGGACTGAGTATTCTTTTTCCACACTTTGGCGACTAGTAGTGTCTCCAGAGTCCCAAATATAAGTATTAAAATGATTAAAAAGTTGATTTTGCATAATATGTCCCCTTTAACAGCTGGTGAGTGAGAGGGTTACTGCCCGTTTATTGACAGTATAACATCATGGCTGGATTATTGTAATTCCCTGTATGTCAGCTCAGACCAGTCATCTGTCCAGCGACTCCAGCTAGTCCAATGCTCGCCTTTTGACAGGAAAAAAGAAAAGAGACCACATCATGCCCATGTTGCTCCTCCCTCCACTGGCTTCCTATTCATTTTAGGATTGATTTTAAAATGTTATTGTTGGTTTTTAACGTTCTTAGCGGTTTGGCACCATTGATCGGTACAAGTTACCCATGGAAATGAAATCTACCCCATCATTGAACATTTTAAATCCCACCTCTTCTCTTTAGCCTTCACTTCAGAATAAGAACAGTCAACCCGGACTCTTCTATTGAGATTTGACATTTTTACTATTTTATTATTACTATTTTTACTATATGGTAATAAATATTACTATTTATTAGTAATAAATAGTACTATTTATTACTATTTTTACTGTTTTACTTCTATGTTCTTTTTATTGATTTTATGTTTTATACCTTTTATGTTGCTGTGCCTTTAACTCTGTAAAACACTTTGATCAACCTTGGTTGTTTTTAAATGTGAGTTGACAGAAAAGTGTAGTGAGTCTGTGTGTTGTCCAAACTAGATGTGTGCGTGTGTGTTGCTGTACCTGACAAAGAGGGGGAGAGAGAGAGAGAAAGGCATGCACAGCTGAGCACTGCCTTCAGTCAGTGACCTCACACACCAAATCTGCTCAGTTTACCTCAGGGTTAATACACCCCATTTATTTCACAAGGTTTGGTAAATACTTTTGAATCCAAATCAGATCTGATCTGAATACAAATCACTTCCTTGGGTTGTAACCTATTTTGCAAAAAAAAAGTGCTGTTCACGAACAGAGAAAGGTGGATTAAAACATAATCTCCACAAGGAAGGTAAAAAGATTGAGATTTGCACATACTTGCCCAACAGGCCCATGAGGTAGCTGGGTGTGTTCGGGTCGAGGCGGAGAGGAGGGATGATGACATGGGCGGCGGCATGAGCCCAGTCCTGGTGGTAATACTGCATCCCATTCACCACTGCATGAGCTACTGTGGTCTCCGCATGGACCACCTTACCTTCAGCAACAAAATGGAAAAAGGAGGATTATTATCATCCTCTTTATCACGGTCATGGTCTATTCTGTGTTTGCAGCTGAGCAGGTAGCTCACCCTGCATCTTAGCAGCAGCAATCATGTCTCCAGCAGGTGCACTGGACACGTTTACCAGGTAGATCGGGCATCGGGCCTAAAAAATCACAAAGAGATCCAATAAATTATCAATATCACACAACTTATCTACATGTTAAGAGAATATTAAAATGTAGTGCGCCGTTGACTTACCCTGTTGGCAATGGTGACAGCCCTGTGAGTGGCCTCAGACTCCAGCTGCAGGTAGAAGACACAAAATTATACTTCTATGCAAACAAAATAATAATAAACAATGACAGCAATAACTTTAATTAAAATCTGAGTACTGTTTAAGGGCTCGATCAAAGGGGAAAAATATGAAAGATTAAACAATAACAACCCTGTGATACTGTAAAAAATGTACCTCCTCTGGTCGGCTGATCTCAATACCCTCTGGTCCACTGATGCCCAGATCCAGAGCCTCTTTGGCACCCTAACAACATCACCATACATCACCATACAGTTAATTTAGTAAAACATTCCTCAATATTTAAAAAAAAAACACCACAATAATCCAACCAAAACAGCCTTAGTATCACAATAACCTAACCATAATGAGGATTGATTTGACTTAAGTGACAATATGCATTTCATTTATTTTACTTTTCTGAAATCTTCCTTTAAAAAAAGAAAAACATGGAAGAAATTAACATGTTTGTGCACCTCTGCCACCAGCTCTCCGTTCTCAGCGTGGACACGTGCAATGGCCCCGATGTCTTTACAGGACTGCAGCGCCTGGTAGAGCTCTGAGTCTCTCAGCATCATCATGTCTTTGTAGGCCATGTACATCTGGAAGGAGTTCACCCCATGCTCCCTCACCAGGGCCTCCATCTCGCTGTGCACCTGATCACAAAGGTCAGAGGTCGAGTGTTTGAGTCATTACCAGGAGACAGTCACAGCTGAGGTCCTCCAGGTTTCAATCGCGGACAGTGAGGCAAAATCGGCAACGAGAGCATCTGTCTGTGTGTGCGTGTGTTTGTTATATGGAGCATGAAATGAGCTTTGGAGAGCAGCCAGACCGAGATCACATTACATTTACATCAGTGACTGTGCTGCTGAGTTCCAGTGAGACTGTGACAGTCGACATCAAAAATTTAACATTCATTCAGAATGCAAAGAGAAACCTCTTCATCTTTACAAAGTTAAGTTACATTACTGGAGTTAAAGAGATTTAAAGGTCATAATGAAAGACGAATATAAGTCCCCTGCATGAAATGTTAGTGCTAGAGCTAAATTTCAAATTAAGATAAAACACCCATTTACATCAATACTGTTTTTTTATATATACAGTAACTTGTGGGCCACAGCTAGGGCTGCAACAATTGATCTAAACTAACAAAATATTAATCAATAACTAAATGAATCACCAACCAACCATACTTTAAAAATTGATTAAATGGTGTGAGTGTCTTTGTAATAATTGATATTTTTTCTTAGCTTCTTAAATATGAATATTTTCTGGTTTCCTTGCTTCATTGAAACTGAATAATTTTGCTTTGTGGACAAAACAAAACATATGACATCATTATTTTAAGGTTTGGGAAGCAATATTTTCTGACATTTTATGTACCAAACAGCTAATTGATTAGAAAATAATCAATTCATCTGCAGGTATTGCAGGAATACAAAAAATATCCAATCTATCAAATTCATTGACAAGAATTGAGAATTGATATCACTGTTAATTACCTCCCTCTTAACAAAATAACAGACTCATAAATGATATTTTCTACAAATATTAACAACATATCTCATGGTTAAAAAGACTTATTCAAGAAAAATCACCATAAACATTCAGCTGCAGATAATAAAAAATACCCTAGAACAAAGCCTTAGAAGGTGAATGAATATGTGCATAATAATAAGATTCAGCAGATGATATAGTACAAGCATAAAGCCAGAGGCTGTTTGTGCATCTTTGACTCGTAAAATCTGTCGAGCATGTGTATTAACCTAGTTCGTGTCAGGTTTAAACTAGGTCATTTCACATTTCACCCATAAATGAAAGTGGTTTGGCTGCTTCATTACTCACGGTGACACGATAAAAGGCCAAGGACTGAAACAGTGAAAGAATGAAGAGAGGAAATGTTTTAACAACCTCCACCCCCCTCTATGCGACTCACCTTTGGTCCCCACCAGGTCACGCCGACATGCAGAGCGTAGTCGCAGCACACTTTCGCGTCGGCCAGAGCTCGGCACTTCTCATAGGTGTCTAGCAGGGAGCAGTGTTGTTCAGGCAGGGCCAGAGCCATCACCATGGTGGTACCACCCATCAGAGCCGCCTAGGTGAGGTGAGAGGGAGGGATGGGGGGTGAGTTAGGAAGCAGGGAAAGGAGGGAAGGAGGGAGAGTAAGAGAGAAAGGAAGGAAAAGTGAGACAAAACAGAGCTTGATTGGAAAGGAAAACAATGATTCCACTGTGAAGCACACACTGAATAAGCAATGAACTGTTTTGTTTTCATCACACAGTCTATTATTCACCACCATGGATGGATGAGGCACGAGTACTGAGTTGGCCACTCACACTATTCTGCATGTAAACATGGCATTTTAAAAGCAATTTGTAAAAGTAGAGCTGTTTTTAGAGCATCTTCAACACAGCGGCTAACTGTAGAAGTAAAAACAGGAGGTGACTCATGCACGTGAGGCAGAGGGGAAAGTTGTATAAGGAGAAAATGACAGGAGATGACTGGATGAGAGGCTGGAAAATGGATGGAGTGCAGGGAGAGGTCTGCATGGTAAATGTACTTTTATGTAACCATGACAACATGACCACCCTTCTCCTCCTCTTCCTCCTCCTCCTCACACTCTGATACAGTCACCCATTCAATATCCTTTGACTTATTGCGCTGAGGACTGACAGGAAAACAGGCAACAATCCCTCGTGAAAGAGGAAATAGTTTTTCTTCAGCTCGTTTAAAAGTGAGTATATTAAAAAACAGTGTACATAATTTGTAGGATTTATTCTGAATGGAATTAAGAGTGAACTTGAACATGGCCCTGATTTCTGTGCCCGTGTGGGCTCCTTCCTCCAGATTCCAGATGTGATTCAAACGTAGGTGCGGTCGTGACAACAATATAAGCCAACAAGATATTCGATTTCACGTCACTATGGTAACCAGAATAAATCATGTGCTGCGTCAGCGTCGCAGGTCTCTGCATAATATGTAGTGTCATTGATCACTGTCAGTTTGTATGCACACGTGTGTGTGTGTGTGTGTGTGTACTTGCATGTGTTACCTATTTAGGACTTTTTTTCTGGAATAAACACCAACCTTGTCAGGACCAGTAGTCCTCATGGGGACCAAAAACTGGTCCTAATGAGGCCGAACCTCATTTCTGAGTAGCCGGTTAGGGTTAGGGCTAAGATTTGAAGTGTGGTTAGGTAAAGGTTAGGCATTAACTGGTTATGTTTAAGGTAAGGGATTATGCTTTGTTTAGACTGTCCAAATGAACAGAAGACAATGCAGTGTCCTAAGAAATATAGCTGTGTGAACCCGTGTGTGTCAGAGTATCAGGGGACATGGACACACAGCAAGGGATTGTGGGAGTCACACTGCTTGTCTGCAAGACCTAAATTAAAATGTACTGCCAGTTCTCTGCGTCATAGAAAAAGAGGTTTATTTCTTCCTCCCTCTCTGTGTTTCTCTATGTACAGTATGTGAGTATTTTTATATCAAACTGCATGAGTGTGCATGAGTTCAGTGAGAGGGTGACAGAGGAAGGAGCAGCATCAGACGTTTCTCTGTCAAAGTGAAACATGGCCACTGTCTCCTGCTGGAAATCTGTTTTATTCTGCTCCCTTTTATTCTTTTTTAGTCTGAAACTGTGACAAAATAAAATAAACGTCCAATTTTAGACTGTTTTGTTCATACTCACCAAATTGCATGGCAAAGATGGTCAAACATGTCCAAAAAAGTACTGGAAATATCATGTTAATAGGATTTTATATCAGAAATCAAGAGTACGTTTTATCATATTATAATGTAGCTTTGTGTCAAAACCTGTAATTGAAGATTAATGCCTCTTCTTTCTGTCTTTCCTGGGGGAAGGGGGACATGGGGGTGAGGCAGGAGGAGGTAGAGCAGAGGAAGCAGCATGGGAGGACGAAGGGAGGATGGAGGAAGGAAAGAAAAGCAGGAGGTGGAGAAGACTGTGATAAATGATGAGAGGGAGGGAAGAGGATATAGTTTTTGGGGTTCAATACAATTGTGCATGAGCCGTTACCGCGGTAACACAGTCACCATAGGGACCATACAATACTACCAGTCATATGCGAGCATGTATGTGGACACACACACACAAATTTACTCCCTCTGATTACCACACTAAAGAGTGGGGGGTTAGTTGCCATGGTAGCGAGGTTAGTGGGTATGAGTTGGTAACTGGGGGGTTGCTGGGGTAAAGCTGGCATATGCGAGGAATTGAATCTGCTCCAAATTCTTTTCACCACACTTTAGCTAACATTCCATGAGACTTGAGCCTCATTTCACAAAGATACAGCACCACAAAGTCTGCGAAGTCTGTGTTAGTTTCCACAAACACTTCAAAACTGTCAGTGGTTTTACAGTGAAGGTTACAAGAAGGACGTCATCATCACAAGGCCAGTAACTGTACTGAATAGAAACTACATAGACCTGCTGGATAGGGTGTATGAATGGAAATAATAAATATCATAACTGGAATACAATACTTCACAATATCTTTTATACAAAACGGCAAATTTTCTTTTTCATAGCCGACATTTCTATCAGTAGTCTGAGCAGGTGAACACAATATGGAGCAATATTTACCAAACTTTCTATATGTGGACCCACTTTTCTTAAGATGGCAAACAGTTGTGATACAAGAGCAAATCTATCCATAAATGCAAGGACATTGTTTGGATAAGAAATGCAAGAGATATCATTAGAAATGCGATGGCTATCACTATAAAAGCAGCTTCTGTGCCCTCCTTTTGACCAAGTACTGCATTAGTTTGTGCATAATGTAGCAACTCATTCACAGCCATATGTAAAACCTAATATCATTTTGAATTAGTAAGAAAATCTTTTCAAATAAATATTTAATAAATTAATTAAAGCTTAATTTTAAGTATGTTATTTTAAATAGAAATCACATAAATGTTAACTAAAAAGTTGGGAAAATTCACAAAAATAATCTCCTGCGACCATCTGAGTCCCAACCCAGTACACATGCATGGTACAAAAATGTAATGAAAATATATAATGCATGTATTCAGGGTTACAAAAACAGGAAGCAAGTTGTCAAATTAATGATGACGAGACAGACACACTTAAAATTCCGTTTTTCAGTTCTCAAGAGACACTATGGAAATCTGTGCAGATTTTCAGATTAACAGGATGATTATTCCAGTCTTTAATGGCACTGACGGAGTATTATTCAAATAAGCCTTTTAGTAAGAAACAAGATGAATTGATGATTGTGTTTGATACAAACATATTTCAAGTTTGAATGTTGAATCTATGAAAATTACAGCTTTACACAGATGTCAAGATATGACTGCAACGATTTTTCTAAATATGTTACTTTCAGGAGCCTCAAAAACTATGCTCGACAACATCAGCAAAAACAAACTGCAACATCCTCCTGATCATGCACGCTGCTACAGGCCACAATTATTAGCCTCCTCGATTAAATATTTAATTCTTCTAATTATAAAATCATCCTCTCTGTGCTGGGTCTCAGGAGAAATGCAGGAAAATATGCAAAGCATCCACATGAAATGAACTAATAAACCCGGTGCGACTGAAGACTGAACAGCTGAGTCCTTGATTTCAACTTGAAACGTGTGACGGAAGATGGGTGGTCATTAGTCTTAATGATGAACACAGGAGGCTGGAAGCAGAGATTCATATTTTAATTTGGACAAGTAGGGACTGCAACTAACTAATAGTTTGTTTTTTGTTGTTTGGTCCATAAAATGTCAGAAAATGTGGAAAAAAAACCTTGAAATAATGAATAAAATGAATAATCAAACAAGCATGAGGGAGAATGAGTGAGTGAGGGTGAGTGCGGCTGTGTGTTTGACAGCTGTCTCTGGATTCTAAATGTGTTTTATCAACCTACTGTTGTCATAACACAGCCGTGTGTATGTACAGTATGTGTGTGTGTGTATGTATAACATGTGTGTACCTTGGTCCCACTGTAGAAGTCGTCCTGGATGTTGGCATTCATGAAGGTTTCCTGCAGATGGACACTGGTGTCTATTCCACCCGGCAGCACCAGCTTTCCAGAGGCGTCGATCACCTTTGCTCCGCCTGGAATCATCAGCTCTTTACCAACCTGTCAGAACACAACACTTTTTTTCAACATTTCTATTACATTTTGTGGACCAAACAAGTAGTCAATTAATCAAGAAAACAAACAACCGATTAACTAAAATAATCATGAGTTGCAGCCCTATTATATTAGAAGAGAATTATGCTTGGGCTTATTAGGAATTGGTGAAAATACATGTAATGGTTAATTTCAAATGAAGAGAGACAATGTTTTTGACCAAATTTAGCAACAACGTCATTTTATAATGATGCAAAGGATACTGGCCCATATATCTATTTTTTTTTTTTCTCTTAAACTAAATTTGGTATCAACGTCAGCCTCAAAAGTCCAGCACAGAGTCAGTTTATCTACTTCAGATGTTAACACACGATAGCTCTGTCCTTTTGAACTTTTACTAGGATATGGTCAGTGTCACTGTCACCATATTTTACAGTCACCCTCTAATATTTATTACTAACGTCCGTTTTCTTTTCTACTTATTTACATAATCCCCAAAAAAACTGGCAAATCAGTGTCAATATATATGTTCTGTTCTTTGGGTCAAGCTAAAAAACATTTTACCGTTAGGACATGAGCACATTCTGGCATCAGCACAGGTGTTCTGATGCAAAGAGTTGGGTGTTTTTAGTGGACGTAACAATGAGCTCTCTGGGTTCCTAATTAAAATGTATCCTCTTCTTTCTATGACAGCGGTCTGTGAGCTAATAATAGTGTGTGTGCGCTATCTTCACGCAGAGTCACAGAGTTCACAGAGTCCTTTGTTCTTTCACTGTTTCATTACGGGATGAGTCACACTTACATCTGTGTGGATATATGAGAGGGTTAATCGGTCAGGCTGTGCGTGTTCTGTACATACTTGTGTGTTCGTCTGTGTGTTAAAATGGCTCACCTGCTGAATGATGCCATTCTCGATGTAGACATCAGCTTCCTGGGTGAAGTCATCGTTCACTACCTTCCCTCCCTTGATGAGGATACGCATTGACCCCATGTTGGCAGCCATTTTCCTAACAGAAGAAGGAACAGACGTCTTTACAACATTTCTGAGTAGAATTCGGAAATAACCATGCATGCATGGATGACTCATTTGGCACGTTCCATCCACAGGACTTTCCAATGTTTCACATTTTTAGTAAAGCCATCCACTGTTTTTTTACTTCATCCTCCATTTGTGACTGTAATGCATTTGTAAATATTCAATATTAATTTCAGATGAAACTTGCACCAGGTAGAAGTCCATTATTGACTAGGTCTAATGAGCTGGACATACAGAGAGGAGACAAACATTCCTGTGTGTGTGTTTATAGTGTGTATTCTGCATGGATGGCTGTATGCAATGTGTTTGAGGGCAGGACACAAAGGCCTCTTAGTCATGCAGAATCTGGGCAAAAAGATGGAGTAGAATAGAGAGAGGAAGCAGGGGGAGAAGGAGGGCGACAAGGGAGGAAAGAAAACAGTGAAAGGAATAATGAGGGGACAGAGAAGCTTGAAATTTGTACCTCAACAAGACGACACTTAAACTGTCCCAGTGACGAGAGCAAAGGTTTAAGGGGATGCATGCAAGTATGAGTATTTACCCCAAACACAAAGGTGGTGTCAAGTTCAAATTCACACTCAAAAGTTTGATTTGTAAGTAAGAAAAGAGGATGTAAGATTATTGCTTCAGCGATGAACAGAAATCATTAGTGAAATGGAAGGAAGAGAGAGGGAGAAGAATGATGATGACCACAGACAGAGATGATAGAAAAGAAATAAGAAAGAGATGATTGTGTAGAAAGGATGGCAGTTAATGTGGAGGTGGTAGTGGGGGGAGTGCAACATGGATTGGAAAGTAGTGCCCTAAAGGCCTGGCAGCCATAATAAAAGATTGGTTTCCCAGGAGATGAGAAGTGGAGTGCTTTCACTGAAAACACAAATGCACACACACACACATGCATGTAATTGTATGGAGAGGCATCCTTAAACAAAAACTCTGATTAACATTTAAAGTAACTTTCACTGCAGCGCCCACATCAGGTTGGTCATTGTAATAAAAGTATTTCATTCATTTTCAAAGGTCTAAATTAAAGATGTTGATTTCTGTACTAGAATGCTGTTTTTTGTTTTTCATTGTTATTTGGCAGTTCATTAACATATCAATGGAAATGAAGTTAAATCATTTGTCAATTCATTGACTCATCAATGGTTCTACTTTTTTTATAAAGTATGAAAAGTGCCACACTAAGATTTGTTAAGAGAAAGTATAAAAAAACTACAGAAATGATTATTTTCATAGTTGATTAGAGCTGCAACGATTATTCGTCTAATCAATTACTGATGGATTACTGAATGAATTGTTTCTTCTATTTTTCAGCTTCTTAATTGTGATGATGTTCATGTTTCTTTGCTCCATATAACAGAGAAATTATTATGGTAAACACCGATCAACACTTTCTAATATTTTACGGACCAAACGAGTTGATTATTTTCTCAATTGATCGTATAACTTATTTTGTCAATTAACCAAAATTATTCAGATTTGATGATTTCTTGTCATTATATTGAGCAAAGTAACCCAAAAATATCTGTGAATATCAATAAAAATAACAAGAACAGTAATGATTAGCTTTAGCATTACAGGGAATATCGCCAAAGAAAGGACAAAATGACAAAGAACAAATGCAGTCTTTGTTCTCTGTCTGACATCTCAATAAACTCCTTGTCCAGAAGGAAGGACAATGTGAGGAGTAGAAAATAGTAAGAAATAGTAAACTCGGCCTCTGTAACCGATATTTAAAGGCAGGAGCAGCTGCTGTCATTATTTTCCAGTCATATCAGGCCAAACCCACACAGCTGACCGAGTGTGTGTAGGAATGGGAACGCTGACTGAACAGACCAGTGCACCAGCAGGCAGACACTGGCAGCTTTGTGTGTGTAACAACTGTAAAGCCAACGGAAATTGAAATCAATCTATAATTGACATTTTTGGACAGTGACACCTTTAATACGGGCCCTGTAGCTGCTGCACAGGGAGGAAAATCACGGAGCCACTGTAGGTCTGATACTCTTTCCTGTACATGATGGATGATACCATGAAACTCATATAGGGCTGCAACAATGAATTTATAAATCCATAAATTAATCAACAACTATTTTGGTAATTGATAGTTCTTGATTATTCAGCTTCATACATATTATATTTACAATATTTCACGTTTTCTCTGCTCCATAAGACAATGAAGATCATTAAAACAAAAAAAAAATTGCATTGTTTCAATTTGCAACTGGATTTGAAAACGATTGTTCTGCCATTGTCCCAGTAACATTAAGGACACCAGACTGAAATCACACACTGTCTCAGTGTAACGTCGACAGTGTGTGATTACTTTCTGCTGCGTCATGGCACGTTTCACAAACTACCACAGAGAAAGACAACACACACATTCACAGTCACACACCAACCAAGCTGCTTCAGCGCACACACACGCACACAAATCATTTCCCTAACCTTACCCATTACCAGTCTCATCGGGTTATGGTCTACACACACACACACACACACATACACTTAGACAGTAAGTTTCCATACACATGGACATATTATGCACACAATTAAACACACACACACACACACACACAGAGACACACCCTCACTTCTCTGCTTTCTCTATGTTGACAGTTTTTTTAATGGCTGTGTTAATTAATAATGAATGCAGAGCAGCAGGCAGACTAAGTCCAGACTCCCTGTATCACACTGGGTCTCTCTCAAACGCAAACACACACACACGTTTGCGCAGCAGTCGTAGTTTTGACACATGCCGACATAATGGAGACTAAATGCATAATCCTTAACCTAATCCTAAAAAGTGCCTTTAAGGTGACAAAATGTCAAGTGTTTTTGGTCCTCAAAGATACCCATACAAGAACACACACATGCACTAAGCTTCATGACAACATATTAAGTCATGGCAGATACACAGCGCCTTAATGTTTAGGAATAATCAACATATTGTACAAACATATTATGATTTGATGATACAATTAATCAAGTAAAATGAATCAAAAGCATGTACATATGACAGCTTAAGTGCAGGGATGCAGTCGTGGGAAAAAGGGAACATCAGACAGAACATGAAATGTGAATTAAAGTAAAATCTACACTCCATATTTAGAAACACTTCAAGTTTGACATAGTAGCTGCTGACATACTGTGGTGTCCGTTTTCTGGGCAAGTGCAGGCGACATGTGTGGCAGGGAAATGTCTGTGTGTGTGTGTTCCAGGTCTTCCTCATGTTGTGGGGACTTTAACCTGTTTTCACACTCACATTATGGGGACAAAAAGCAAGTCCCAATGTAACAACTAATTGTTACATTTTAAGGTGAAGACATGTTGTATGGTTAGGATGAGGTTAAGGTTTGTCTGGTCCTCACAACATGAAAGAGCTTTACATGTGTGAAGACTTTCAGGTTTTCCGGTTCGGTTAGGCATTTATTTATGGTGATTAGGGTTAGGATAAGGGTTTAGGGAATGTGTTTTGTCTATGAGTGTCCTCACTATGAATGCTGCACAATAATGTGTGTGTTTTTCTGATATAGGCAACACTTGGGAACAAATGTTAGACTCTAAAGACGTTACTTAAGGAACATATGAGCATTTGGGAGCTAAATCTTTCTCCCTAATTGAGAAAAAAAAATCTAATGTTTAGGATCAGTGATTAAAAAAAAGTTACTTATGACAACATATGTGTGTGCATTGTGTGTGGGTGGCGTAAGTAAGGGGAGAGGAGTAATTGCCACAAGGGGGGGTTGAACAGCAGAGCTATTTAAAAATCCAAACCAAACATGCATCAGACAAATTTATGACTAAGTGGAGATAAGAAAAGACATAGAATAGACATTAAACACACACACACATACACAAAGTAAGAGGGTGAGATGAACTCAGATGAGACTCAGATGAACATACAACAGTAACAGCATAACAAACTGGGGCATCACTCCTGAGGATTGGATGCATCTCCCCTCCTCTCTACACCCTCTAAAAGCTTTAAATGTGTATATTTGGGAATTTTTGTTCCACACTTTCTCTTTGCATTCTTCCACAACTCAGGAAACAAGGAAACCTTTTTATTTTTACCTTTACTCTGACCTTTCCCTAACCTTTCCTCAGGTGTCACCTACAGCCAGACATACTTTGATAAAGAAAGACGTATAAGACATTTATGTGAAGTTATTTACATTTTAGTGACACCAACAGGATTTTCATTGATATAGTAATTGCTGCTGCTGGCCTAGATGCATAAGGTTTTTGTCTTTGTAAAAAATGTATTTCCTTCATGGACAGATGGTAAAATTGTATAGTCAGTAAATTTTTTGTGACGCATGTGAATATTTCACAGACATAAATAAAGACGAGACTGAAGAGTCAGTAAGTAGATGTTCAGGCGCTTGTTATGTTAAAACGAGGGCAATATAACGATCACAGCAGCCCCTAGAGGCCATTAATGTTATGCTTTAAGTGGTTACTATGCCTCAAACAAAGTGGATGTCATTGTTAGGATATGATGTCTCGTCCTATATACTGTAACTCATACCCACACCCTTAAAATGTTTTTCCTTGTTGGGTAAATTAAAATTGAAAAAAGAGACTCAATAAAGCATTTAGTCATCAGAAAACAAATGATCAAATCACTATGATTAAAGTTGAAGTAATTTCTCAAGCTAATTAGTCAGCATGTTCTCAGGTTTTCTCTTCCCCAACTTCAGTTGGGATGGCTACAGTTTCTATGTAAATAATAGATGGATGGAAAATTACTAAGTGTTTCTCGATTAATTTTTCTCAAAAGATGAGAAGTCGTCCATTTTAACAGCAGCCATTTTGACATGTTTTAAGGCTCAAAGTTTATTTGCCATTTGAGCCATTATTGAGTCAGCAAATAAAAAAAAGCAGGAATAACAAAAGCAAAAAATAGACTAAGGCAAATAAATATAACACTATACAAAATAAAATTAAATATAAAAACTAAAAAAACAGCTAAGAAATATACAAAACTGTAAACATAGGGAATGTATTACAAACTATAAACACTATCCTAGAAATGTGTAAATATACTTTAGGGGGAAAGGGTATTATACATTTGAGAATATTACACGTTTATCTACAGTTAAATAAGTGCAGAAGGAAATGCACAGGTGTTACTGAAAACATTAACTGTTCACTTTATGTACGTCATAACAGTGGACAAGAATGCACCCTGAAACTGAGAAAGCTAACTGGAATGCTGTCACCATAAATTTGATTATTTACACCTGTCTACTGTCAAAGTGGCTGCCATGAAAAAGGACAGTTAACTGGATATATGCGAGTTTTCACACAGTTGTCCACTCAGACACTGCACCATCCAGCAACCCTGAGTACAATGTCAGGTAATGTTTCTTTATTGTAAATGTGATTGAAGGACAACTCATAACATAAATTAAACAAACAGAATTTAACTGGAATGTGTAGACCAACAACTGCATCACCTAATAAGGATCCTCTCACTGAGTATATATCAGTATCAGAATCAGGATATTCACTTTCCTGGGGGGGAGGGACATAGGACAAAACATTTACGCCCAACGTGGGGCTCGAACCCACGACCCTGAGATTAAGAGTCTCATGCTCTACCGACTGAGCTAGCCGGGCTGGGCTAACTGCTAACATGGCTGCCAATTTAACCCAGAGTATTTATGCTCACACGTAGTTGCATAATGAAAGGTGCAACCACACACAACTTTGTACAGCCATTCTTCTGAGGACACTGCACTGATTTCCACTCATTTGGTCTGCCAAACCTAAAGCACTGTAGGTCTGCGAGTATTATTTTCATAATAGATTGATATGTTGATTATTTTCTTGAGTAATCTTTGGTCCATAAAATGTTGATCAGTGTTTTTCAAACCTGGAAATGATGATGGCCACAAATGTCTTGTTTTGTCAACAAACCAAAATTATTCAATTTCAATCATTTCTTTGTTATATGGAGCAAAAAAACAAGCTAAAAATGTATTAATTCATTAATTCATTATTGACAAATAAACTATTATTAATTGAGTAATTGTTTCAGTCCCAAACCAGTGTGCAACATGTAGGAGAGTTAATTTGCAGACCCTGAATGAACCACCTATATGTATGTTTGAATGAGTGTATGATCACTTAGGTTTAACAGCTGTTTGGTTGCCTGAGAATACGCCTATTGCAAGTAAGGGCCTTGCTTTGTGGAGGCCGCCATCTTGTGCTGCCATTTCCGAAGCAGAGGCTTACTATAAAAACTAAGAAGAACAACATCCTTGGTGTGGAGTGGTGACATTTGCAGTTCCATCATTAGTCACTTGTGGCACTTTTCTACTTGGTGCGGTATCAGGCACGTCGTTTTCCATTACTGTAGTACCTCCTCAATATGGGCGGGGTCATAATAGCACTAGCAAAGCAGTTGTTTTCGGTGTACTGAATCATTGTAATCAGTTAATTAAAAAGACTAGTTTAGAACTGCCTGTATGACCAGAGAACAGACTCTGTCTGACACAGTCACTGATATGAAAGGCAATTGAACAGGCTGTGATTCGGCTCACGATCGCCGGCTTTCAGCAGTGCTGTTGCTAAATACACCAGACTCCTCTGTTAAATACTGAGATTTCCGCACTCATAACTCTTGCAGTGACGGCATTCTCTGACCAATCAGTGGTTGGCAGTCTGTCGATGTTACATTTTAGTATTGGCTAAGCTCATTTGGAACCTTGCCCAAAAAAAGCGCCAGGTACCAGGTACTACCCCTAATGGAAAAGCAAAAGCAAAAAGAAGAGTCAAGTCAAGCCGAGCCATGCTAGAACTGTATAACGGGAAAAGCTCCATAAGATCGCTTAAAGTAAAAATTGTTCTGTAGAGGCCACCATCTTGCATTGCTGGGTTTTAACAGCAACCTAAATGGACGAATCAGCATTTCAAAACTAAGACGAGCATCATCCTTTCTGATATACCAGGGCCACCATAGTTCTCTCACACCCCTTTGAAAGGGAGTGGTGACAATTTGCAGTCCTACCATCATTACATGTCACTAATTCTTACGCACTGAACCTTTAATTTTACCACAGTTAACATTTCTACCTTAACCAGCAACTCAGAAATTAGGTTCTGCCTTACTGGTACCAGGCTTTGGTATCAAATAATGACCACTACACACACACACTCTAGCAGAGTCATTGGTATTCCAGACGACTCCTGCAGACCCTCCTCTTTATCACCACCGTAACTCATCAGATTTGGTATAACAGACAATAATCTGTAAACGAATAGCTGGATTACATAACGTGTAACACACACAGACATGCAGGCTTATTGCACTGATGGCATGCCACACACACACATTACACAGAACATACGCGCGCACACACACACATTGATGCTAGCGTACAATGACGTATCATTTTTCGCTTAATTTATATAAAATTCCTACACTGTCATTCATTTTTTTCCCTCGCTATAAAAGAAGTCTCGCATTAATGACATTCTCATTCAAGTATAAACGCGAAAGCACGTAATTTTTGTGGCCATAAAAGTCAAATATTTTCAGACAGTTATGATATTAACCTAATTCGACGTTAGCAACTGGTTAATTAACGGACATTAAACCTCCACTGTGGTTGTTAATGAGGTGTAACGCGTCGACTTTGCGTCTAAATGTCCATATTTGAGCTCAAACGACAACCATATTTGTTAACTAGCCACTAAATATCGAAAATAATCTGTGACATTTTCGTATTTTAGACCGTTTCTTACCTTTTATTCCAGGTTTTCCAGGTTCCTCCCTGTCTCTATCTCCGATGCACAGACAGCACCAGCAGAGTGCGCGAGGACAGCTGGCACAACGCGAGCCGCAAGATGCTCCTTCGCCAGCCCGTGCGGCTTCAGCCAATCGGAGGCCGCTTGAGCCAGAGCAACGGAAGAACCGACCAATGGGAAGCAAGATGTGTCGACAGGCGGGGTCTCCCTCCTCAGCGGACAGGGGCGTGACTCCTGCCTCGGGTGCTGCCTTCAAATGCCGTCAGACAAAATGGGAAACTATTGTTTCCACTTCAGAATCAGAAATCCGTTTTGTTGACAAATAGTTGGTGTTTTGTAGCATATATAAACAAAGACCATCACGAGACATGAGATTAAGATTAAAGAAAAAATAATAATAATGATGTGAAATAATATACACTTTGTACTCTGACAATAATATGCCATGTTTTGTATATATATATTCTGGTTACACACACTTAAAATTGCAAATATTCTACTTTTATATCATCTTTATATCTAATATTTACTATAACTACTCATGTTTATAATGCATGCTTACTATTAATTAAAATCTTTGATGTCTGCTGCTGCGATGTGGCAAACTTTTCAAAATTAAATGAGGGCATATTAAACTATGAAAATAATTTGAGAGATATTAAATATAAAAACAGTAGTTATATTTACATTTCAAACATCTGTGTAAAGTATGGCGCAAAAATCTAATTGGTATTGAAATAAAAACCCAAACGTTTCAAAGACGAAATTTCAATCAACAACAAAAAAAACCAGGAAATCCTCTTCAGTCACAGCACTGATGTGTTTGGTTTCAGTCGTGAAAAGGCTGCTCTTACAGCAACAAGTGTTTACGAGGAGCACTTGAAGGCAACAATATGGTGCTGAAAAGCCACAGTATGGAGACAAGATAGCTCCCTTTGGCAGCAGGAGGACTTGGATGACGACCACTGCTGCTGCTGCTGCTGCTGCTGAGAATGAGTCATTTAAAATTCCGACAAAATTATTGAATTATTGAGGAAAAATTAAAGGGAAAAGACCATAGAATGTCATTTATCTACATTCTTTATGCGCTTTCCTCTTTATTAAGTCAAATCAAAGATATGAATCTATGTAGAGCAGAAACACTTTAGAGTTATATAGTAACCCTCAGCAATTTTAATCTACTTAAACACTCTGGGAAGTTTAAGAGGAATCAACCTGCATGGTCGACTTGGCGTAAAGATCTCGGGCTTTGACCTAAAATCTTTGTGGGCTACTGTGCATTCCATTAACATCGGATGTAGAAAGTGGGAGTAAAGTCACCTTGGATTTGACCACATAGTAGTTAAGAAGTAAAAAAAAAATATGGACACAAATGTATCTCGATAACAACGTTCTACAGTACGTGGTATTTTGCGCAAAAAAAACAGCGTAGCCAACATGTCCATGAATAAAATTGGCAGCCATTTTCCTACACAATCCTATGTCGGGGTTTGTGAGGTTGTTCCGACTTTTCCGAGTTGGAAATCCGACCTGAGGGTGCGTCCCATTTGAAACCTCTGACTAGGAACTCGGAAAATCTGACTTCTACAGTTACACACTGGAGCTTTAAATGAGCTGCGAGACAGAAAACAACAGGAGAACATACCAATAATAACAGAGACTTTCAGGCTAAATCACAAGAAACAGTCCTTTTTTTTTATTTCACGGTTCATTTCTTACATTGTTCAAGTACAAAGTTAAAATGCTTTTTTTTTTTTAATTAGTTCATATTCATACAAGAGTAAAATAATAATAATAGTGCCTTTTCATTACTACGACAAACTTAAATACATAGTAAAGACAAACTTGATTTATATTCCTAACAATATATTTTTCTTATTTTCAGATAAAATTTTAGCACCTTTTGAAACAACCACCAGGTCCTCTTTTTTATTTCTCATCTTTCATTTAGTCCATGAGATGAGTGTCTGCATGCGCCACAGCATTGTCTTTGTACGTGTGTGTGTTGTGCGACTGTGTGTGTGTCTGTGTGTGTCAGTAAAACAGTGTGTTTTGTGTGCGTGTTTGTGTGGCTGTGTATCAGTGTTTTTAAAAACAGCGCGTCACTCAGCCTAAAAGCTGTCGATAGGCGAACAGAAACGTCATCACCGTGTCGCTTTAAGATTATCTTCTCCGTCCCTCTGTCACTCTTTGTTTTCTGACTGCACTCTCAAACAGACACACAGCGGAATAATTAATAATAACAGCACCACTGATGTTGTTAGTCAAAACCTTTTTAAATGAAATGAAAAGAAGCCACTGGTTCCCCAACTTTTTTGTTTGGTTTGTTTACTTCCTACATCCAAGATTATTTAGTTTTAAAAAGATCTATGCTTTTAAATGCAAGATAATCTTCGGAAAAAGGGAAAATATTGCATTATCTCATGCTTTATTTTCAAATTTACTTGCAGCTTCACTCATTCAAGTATCCCAATTTCAAAAATGTCACAATAAAAGCTGGAGAGTGTGAATGAATAAGAGGAAAAATGTGCTCTTTTGCCACACAAAACTAATAAGTGTTAATGACAGATGATGATTATTATATTATTATTATTATGATTGTTAGATGAGAGTATTAGACTTTTTCATCCCTATAATACCGTTTATTGTAAAATGTGCAAAATACAGCATAAGAAAGCCAATGATTTTCCCCTTTCAGATTATTTAATTTGCATTATCTGTGATGGAAAATGATTATTCATTTAATCAATTAACATAAAAGAAAGTTTGAAAAATGATTGATTGTGAAAAAGTTCCATTTGCGACTCTCTAAAGCTTGTGAAATGTAAATAATAGCTAATTTATTTCTGAATCTGAATTGCTGACATATTTTAGAACATTCACTGATAAATAATCTGTAGAACAATTGATAATCTGTCTAGCATTTCACATCTATGTTTATATTATTTAAAATGACTGGTAATCTTGTATTTGGGAACCAGTAGAAACATCTTAAGAGTAAAATTGAAGAGTAAAAGTGAAATTATTTGTCATTCGTCAGAAATTAAAACAATTATTTTAATTTATTTTTCTGTTAGAATTTGTGAATTGCTTGTTTTTCACTACCCTAAATAATGAGAGATTTGATGTCAATTCTATTTTAAATCTAAGGTGAAACACTTCTCTTTTCTTTTATTTCCAAATACTACTGAAGATTTTCAAAAGTTCTGGGAACCAGAGGAAACTTGTCGACCTAAAAAGCAGGATTTCTTAATATTTCTTGATACTGAAAGTTTCACGTCTGTGTTTGAGAGTGCAGGCCCTGCAGCTCGTGGCTCCTGCAGCTCGTGGTGCCTGCAGCTCGTGGCTCCTGCCCTTTTTCTCCCGGCGTCCTCGGATACAACAGAACAAGTCACTATACTAACTGTAATATATGCTTTCTCGAGCCTCTCTCTCACACCCGGCGTCTATAGGCTGAGACTGAACTGAACTGAGCACCAACCTGGAACAGTACACACACACGATAACAGATTATTATTGTAATATTATTACCATTATTTTTATTATCATTACTCCCTAATCTAACATGAATCAGAGATTACACGGACTGACTGACATGCAGCACCTGGGGGGGGGGTGGTAGTGTGGGGTAAGGGGGATTTTGGTCGGGTAACGGAAGGCGGGTTATGGGAGCACCGAACGCCGCGGGGTGGTGGTGTGACACCCAGGGGGCGCCGTGGGGGGAGGGGGAAGCCTGATGGCGGCAAATACACAGTGTGTATGCTTAGTAAGTGTGTGTGTGTTTTTTGTCATTAGTGATGTCTTCGGTGGTGAGGAAAGGAGTGTAGAGAAGCGTGAACGTCGGCACCATGTTTGCAGCAAAGTGTGTGTGTGTGTGTGTGTGTGTGTGTGTGTGTGTATGAGAGAGAGAGAGAGACCTGCAAGAGCACTGTAAAAAAGAGCAGTTTTAAAAAGCACCTGAAGGTTGGTTATATAAACGGAGAGTAAACTTGTTGGAAAAAAAACTCTCTGAACCTGCTGGTTTTGCCGTTTGTCTTGTGTCACTGTGCCTGCGTGTAGATGTCTATGACTATGTGTGTGTGTGTACTTGTACATACATCTTCGTGAGGACTTAAACAAAACAAACAAAGAAAAACACGTATAAACCGGCGGAAGCGCGGACATTTTGGCTGAAGGGCTTAAGATAAAACATGGATGGATGGAGCGAGCAGTTGCACCGACGTCTCGTGTCGCAGCCCAAGACGAACAAAAAGGTCCATTGGGGCCATGGCCTCAACTCAACAGGAAGTCGGCCATTTTGAATATTGGCGTCCACCTTAGCGACTTTTGTAAAATAAACAAGCTAGTCTACGGAGCTTGGACACTTTGTACTGGACACATCAAAGATGAAAAGTTATCGCAGATTCAAAATGGGCGGGGCCACGGCAACCATTGGAATTTTGCCAAATCTCGACCATTCGCAACGAAACAGGAAGTGCCCCTATAGCTTTGCCATATATTGACCGATTGTCTCCAAACTTCATACGTGACACAAGAGACCGACCCTGAACACGTATATGTTATTATAATTATTGTTCTGTGGAGTGAAGACTGTTGTTATTTGTTGCATTTTCTACGCACTCCGATCACACTCCCCGGTATACACAGTAGAACGTACCACACTTTGAGAACCACGGGGGTTAAAGATAAAATGACGCGTGTCCTCACCAAGAACGTTGTACAAGGACGTGTGTGAATGTGTGCGTCCAGTTGTAAGCTGGTATCTGAGGAAGGTCAGAGGATCGGAAGGCTTCCTGGAGAGAGAAGATGGCCGACTGACCACCGAAAAAAGCACCAGACTGAAAGAGATGACAGCCCTGTTTAAATAAAACACACAGGCAGCAGGCGGGGAAACACAGGCACGGTCACTCGTGTGCTGTCAAACACGTCCGCCAACCCTCGACTCCTCTGCCGTATTCAAGATCATACAGGAGCTGAGATGATCCCAGCATGCATTGGGAATCGATCGAAGAGCAGAAGAGTTTGAACGGTTGTATGTGTGCGTGTGCGTGTGCGTGTGTGTGTGTGTGTGTGTGTGTGTGTGTTGCGTAAAGGAAAGGAAAGGAAAGGAAGTATGTGTTATTTATACAGGACTATCTGCTTCAGTTGTAAGGAAGTAAAAAACCAGCATAGTGTCTGCAGAGGAAAAGGTTCTGCCTCGGGTTTGACTGGATGTCGCTGCAGTTTTTGGATCCAAACCCAGCAAAGCAGGAGCTGGGGGACTGACACCAGGTCGACCAAAACCAGGTTGACCGAGACCAGACACAAAACGCTGAGGCTGAGGCACAAAAGATGGCGTCTAACTCCCGGAACAGTTCAGGTTTTATCCCATACTGACTTCCCTGTTTCTCTCTGTCCTGCTAAAAGATTTTTTTAAAATAGCCAAAATTAGATTAAATCAGAGTGTTAGAGCTGAATTTAATTTAATAGCTGCTGCACTGGAAGAAAAAAATCTCACAAAATGAAGATGAATATTGAAATATTTTTGACAGGAGTCCACTGTCAAAAATGGACAAAAAGCATATTTGAGTGTTCAGTACGATATTTAATTAAAAATCTAAGAGATTCGCTGTTATTAGATGTTTTCAACGATCGCGTTGCTACCTCCAGAAGATTCATGAGGAAATATGTAGATGTTCAGATTCAGTTGTTGTTGACGGACTTTTTGCTTTGTATGGAAGCCCATTTAAAAAATAAAAAGATATATGAGTAAGTCATAATTAGTAGGAACTAGTTGTGGCGACGGCGTTTTCCAAAGAAAAAGTTTAGAGTTGTCACGGCAACCATGTTCCTATTTGACAATACCAGCTGTCAATCACACTGGCGTCCACTCCTACTGTCTATTTTCCAAACTAGCCATTGACAGCATTCACTTATCATGGAAACGTCGTACATCAAGTAACAAAGAAGACTCATTTTACATTTTACAAGGGGGCCGAGTCGCCCTCTGATGGCTATACAGCATACTGCTACTTCCAGGTCGGCTTCAGCAAGGAAACCACAATCTTAGATTAGCTTGTATTGCTAACAGAGACAGTTAAATTAAATTAAAGTCGCACTCATGACGGGTCAAAAACAAACTGAGGTTCAACAGAGAGAAACCACCTTATATTGACATTTCACAGTACACATAACTGTCACACTAGTGTCCTTTGTCACTGCCAACGTGTGTGTGTGTGTGTTCCCAGGTCTGGTACAGCATTATGACATAATTAGCACCACCTCATTTTTACCACACGAGGGTAAACTAGATAAAAACTAAGTATGTGAAACCGAAGACATGGTTACGAACGGAGTCGAACGGAAGCTGTCGCCGTATATGTGTATATATATACTGTACATACAGTATTATTCCAACTTTGCACCATAACCATTCACGTCACAGCAAACTGAGCTACAGTAGTGAATGAAATCGCTGTCAGCATAGTATGTGAAACACAACTGTTAAAATGCTACCAGTAAATCATAATATACAATCACTGCCTAAAATATTGCAAAAATGACCTAAAAATTAAAACATAAAAAAATAAAACAGTGTCGAGCACAGGAGTATGTAAACCTGTCAGTGGCTGTAGATCCTGACCACGTACTAAGTAGTTACGTGCAGTTACATTTGTACATATATACAGTATATATATATATATATGTATATATATAAATATATATGTGTCTGAGTGCGAAGTAAAAAGCTGACTTTACTCTTTATTTTCACCATTTTCTAACACATCGACCTCAACACAAAGGATGTTTTTACCCTGACATGAGTGTTTTGCCATGTTCTACACACTTTTTCTGATTTTTATTAGACATGATGATGATGATGATGATGATGATGACAATAATAACGTCCCACATACCATATCATTTCAAATCCCTGGTGTATTAGCAACAACAGAGGGTAATTCATGTCTCAATGATATGGCAGATGAGCACCAATAAGAGGGAATTTAACCTAAAACCCCAAATTTACTTTTTCATTTTAGCATTTAATGTTGTGTGACTGCCCTATTAGGATGCGATTAGTTTTACGTGTAGATGTGGAGTAATGAAGTCATTATTACCACAGCTTCTAAGTGATTTTACACACACATGACGACAGGAGGTGGCAGCAGTGCATACGTTGGTTTAGTTTTACTGAGATTTCTTATCCTGTGCGAATTGGCCGTTAAAATGACAGATGTCCTGTAGACCCCATGTAAAACCAATCCTAGCAGTAAATATGAGCGTAAATATTCCGTCACATCCTGTTTACGAGTAGTTTTCTGCGGACTTTCACACAGAAGAAGAAGCGTTCAGTTTCGCACTAGGTGGTTGGACAAGCCTGTGGCAAACCTTGGGAGTTTTCGGGCAAATAACAAACACCATTCCCAATCAAAAGGAGGTCAAAGGGGTTTTTCAGTGTCCTTAACTTTTGCACATTTGCCTACAACTATTCGATAAATCTAAATTTCCATAATGGTGAGGTTATGCACCAGCATTTCATCCCTGGTCCAGTTTCGCGTTTTAGGCTCTTTAGCTTCTGTCGGCACCATGTTGACGCGTGGAAGCAGCTTCCTGTGCCACTTGTGGTAGTTTCACTACAGACGCCCTATGGTAAAATGACATTACTCCACCTTTCCATGTTAAACTAACCCCGAATTTGCTGAGATTTGTTGAGATGTTTTCTTCCAGAGCAGCTTTTCAGTGAACACTCAAAAGTAGAAGAAATTGTTTTAAAAATAAAGGACTTTTATAACACTCCTGTCTATCTGTCTGTCTGTCTGTCAGGGCTGGTGTCGTCTCCGTCTGCTTTTGACTCGGTTAGGAAAACAAAAAACACTGCAGCGACCGCAAAAACCACCAGAGACCTTTTTGAGTCTCAAAGAGCACCAGAAAACTGTAAAAGTGTCGTATTAAAGTGGCACCGTTTGGACTCGTATCACTGCCTGACCAGCACCACAAGCTTTAACTGGCGTTTCTGTGTGTGTATGTGTATGATTGTGTGTGTGTGTGTGTTTCATTATTAATCCACTGTATCCAAAAAAAAGAAGCACTGTCACGCACTACGCATGGATACAGTTAAGTGTTAACGGTTCAGAGGGAATCAGACAGAGAGAGAGATTTCTCTTTCTCAAAAGGTCGGGGCATCTCGGTGAGCTTTGCGCCCCCCTGGAGGTTTGAACTCTGTAAAGCCAGAAGACATCAGTTTCAAGGTCGGACAGGAAGTATGTG
The DNA here is from genome assembly GCF_958295425.1 of Solea solea. Lineage (NCBI taxonomy): Eukaryota > Metazoa > Chordata > Actinopteri > Pleuronectiformes > Soleidae > Solea > Solea solea. Next base: position 17,957,531 of record NC_081150.1, on the reverse strand, counting down.
TGTGATGAGTGACAGTACAGGAGCCCTGCACCAGTGAGTGTGCGAGTGTGTGTTTATCAGTGACTGTAAATGCAGACGGACGACATGTCAGCTTCTTTAAACGTCCAGTTTGTAACATTTAAAAAGCACTTATTAGCATAAAGTGAGTATACAAGCCAGAAGTAAGTGTATAATTGTTTAAAAATAAGAATTGTTTGGTTTTTGTCGTAAGCTTTATATATACTTTAGGAAAGGGCTGCCATCTTGTAAACTAGCCAGAGCATTCAGAATTCAGTACCAGAGCCTCATTTTTTGGTACTTTATACTCTTAACAACAAAAACGTAGTTTAAGTTGTGAAAAACTTTTTAGTTTAACCCCCTAAAAAAACTTCAGACCTAATGATTTAACAAGTTGGTACTTTTTGTGTAACCAATTTCGTACCGTCAAACAAACCAATCCACAATCCACGCTTGGTGAGGGAAACGGACAGGTTCACCATTATGCTAATTCTTGGCTAAAAATATCTTGAGTGCCTCCTGGTGGCTGGATGCAGTAGGTGCACCCTTAGTAAACTGCTGTGGGAATAATACAAAACTGCATTTTTCGTCTTCTTATGTGTTGTTGAGTCAAACTTATGAATCATTTTGTATCGCATTTTTCAAGAAAAAAAGGGGAGCGGCAATAATTGTGCAAAAGTCACTAAATTAGACCCCAAACTTTAAACCGTGAAGAATGTCGAGTACTTTTTGCTCAGGTGTGTTTATATAGTTGGTTTATGTCGTTTTATCAGAAAAAAAGATATAATACACTCTATATTGCACATTATAGGCTCTGTTTATACGTTTTAACATAGTTATGGAAAAATAAGGGTTAAAGCAGGGGTCGTTGTGATCACACTGATGCTCTAGTGGCTCTAATGACTCTGCTTGATGTAGATTCAGGGCAGGAAATGACATCACAACCAGCACAAGATGGCAGCGCCGCCCACGTGTCCTTACAGTGGGCAGGAAGTGGAGACACGTCGTCTGTCTTTATTTACAGTTAAAAGGGTGTAAATCAGTCAAAGTAGCACCGGGGGATTCAGGTCAGCCAATGGTTTACAGGTGTATGTGTGTGTGTGTGTGTGTGTGTGTGTGTTAATCCGCATCATCCTGCATCAGCCAACCTTTATGTACGAGCTGTATACTGTGTGTGTGTGTGTGATAGAGAGAGGGAGAGAGAGACAGATAAAAAGTTGTGTGTGTGTGTGTGTGTGTGTGTGTGTGTGACTAGTAGCAGGCGAAGAACTCCTTGAGCGGGGCGAAGAGGTGCCTGATGACGGGGACACTCCACGAACGTCCCAGCAGCCTCTGCCTGGCCAGACGACTCATGTTGGACACGTCCGTGTAGTGGACGGGGAACCCAAACACCCTGGAGACACACACACACACACAAGACATTTGATTAGTTTAGTCTGGATTAGATTAGAAACTGAAATGTTTTTATGTGTTAATTTGAACCTTTTTTACATTACACTACAGAAAGTTCACACACACGTAAAAAAAGGTCATTAAATCTTTTTTTTTTTTTTTTTTTTTAAATTACACAGCAACAAATTAAGTTAGAACATGCACAATCTAAAAACCTAATGGTTTTATCATCTGCCTCTATGAGCGAGGGAGAATATTTTGGGGCTTCTCATGTTATGTGTTCATGTTACCAATCCCATTATATACGATATAATAGATAATGAAAATAGGTAAAACAGAAACTTTACGGCCCCAAACTCGTCCCCTCTGCGACAGATTCTGCTCATTCACAAGCAGAATCTGTCTATGGAGATTAAACCAAAACACAGAACAGAAACACAAAAGCTTTCAAAAATAAAATATAAATATATAGATAATGTTCAAATGCTATGTCTCTCTACAAAAGGGCGGCCCAAACTGGGGCCAAAAAATGGCCCGCCTAAGACTTTTGTTTGGTCCACCAGACTTACATTTCTAAAATGTGATATTAATGCTTATGCTTTTCTCCTTTTTATGGTAGGTAGGTAGGAAGTTGGGTAGGTCGGTCGGTAGATAGATCATTATTTTAGTTGTTACTTATTCCATGTCCTTTTCTAGTACTTCTTGTATTCGTCACTTGTTTCTGAACCCTTTGCTGCTGCTGTTAGAATATGAATTTCCCATGTGGTATCAATAAAGTCTACTCTAATTTAATCTAATTGGTCATTTAGTAGATGTTTCTTCCATTTTAAATGCTGATATTTCATGTAATGGAAATACAGAAAAATTACATTTGTTTTTGACAGAAACAACTATGGTAAGTTGTTATTCAACTATGTTAAAGTTAAAAAAAATATATATTAAAATAAGGAACCTGGTGATCCCTGTACTTTAATGCTTTGATGTGAATACAATAGAACACAAGGGGTTAGATTCATCTGTCAAGTTTGAATTTGGGCCAAATGGAAAACGTTTGGGCAGCCCTAGTTTAAACACAACCATCACAACAAAATCACAAACACAGGATGCTCAAACTCAGCGCACACACACAAGTTTACACACACACACACACACACTCACCTTTCCATCTCGGTGCACCAGAGGATGTCCTCCTTGTTGTCCATGTAGACGGGGAAATGCTCGTCTTTCCCCTGCTTCACAGAGTTGGATCGTGTCGTTATCGTACGCAACTTCTCAAACTGGAATTAACATCCAGAAGCAAACATACACAGAGACAAACAGACACACACACACACACACACACATCCTTTTTAATCCTACAGCTGTCTTTGATATGTGATAATGTGAAGATTTAGAACAAAACAAAACAAAAAAAATTGAATTACAGTTAGGGTTAGAACGGAAAAAAATAAAAAAATGCTCTCACTTGTTTGTGTTTGATAAAAAAAAAAAAACCCATGTGACTGCTTTTACCACAAGGTTAAATATTTAAATGACATGTTTATGATAATCTCACACACCACATATACACACACTCTCACACACACACACACACAGGGTGTGTACCTTGGCAGTGCGTCCATGCTCGAGACACTCCTGTAAATCCAGCCTGTCATTCACCATCGGTGTCAAAGGTCTGCGGCGTAAAGAAAAGAAGTGGAGGATGTGGTTAAATGGTGTAAATCTTATTTCATTTTTTAAAATATTGTTTATATTCTTGTTTTTCAGAGTCATAATAAACAGAAAGTGTAGGATATTACTAATAATAATGTATTTATTACTTTAATACATGAGTTTAATGATAACAGCAACAAAACTAAGACATTTGTAACGACAATAATAAGAAATATTGTTGTTTATTTCCAACCCAAAACTTAATTTTCAGTTTTTTATGTTATACAAGTTGCCAATCTAGACATTCTTTGCAATCTGAATTAAAGAATTTGCATGGTCTAGATTTCTTTAGTTGTTTCCTTCTGTCACACCATTAGTTTCAGCCACTTTTTAATTGCTGTTATCTTTAATATTCTGTATAGATTTTATCGGATGTATAAGTGAGCAGATTGGGGGATTTGTTTTGAAAATATTACCATATTATCAATGTCTTGCTTCAGTAGTGACCAGAAATGCTTTAAATGTGTGCATGAATATGTACATACGGGAGATATGTGTATACAAACCTTCTCTTTGGGTATAAAAGTGAAAAATCAACAAACAAAAATACATAAACAAAAAGTCCAACTTTTGGGAAAAACTGTAATTTGTGCTGACATTTCAAAGAATTTCAAAATAAAAGTGTTAGTTTTGGGTATAGTTTGCTCCACAACTTTAATTTTTTAATTAAATTTTAATTAAATTGAATGTATTGCATTTTGATTGGATAATGAGTGTTTTAAACAGTTATTACATGAAAACCCATAGTGTGCGTGCTTGTGTTGAATCACCTGGACATGCCTGGCAGGTTCCCCCAGAAGTAGCGAGCGCGGTGCGCAGCAGACACTTCCTTGGCGTCGATCATCACCGGGTTACACTGTGGACGACGTGCACACGCAGTTACATTAAATGTGATTAATGTTTCCTTTTCTTAGAATGAGACATTTAAATGTGTCTAAAAGTCTGTGTCTGCGTGAAAACTGTTATTAAAAGCACTTTTAATGAGAAACACACTAGATTTAAGACATTAACGATGATTAAATAGCTTATATAAACAGCTATAGATAGTTTATAGTTAAAATAGATACAAAAACAACAGCAAGAATATAAAAATATAACTGTAATTATATATATTTTTTAAAAAAAGCTGCTCTGATAAAAATATGATGGAACAGTGGTGGAAGTTTACAGTATTTGACCTTTATGCCACTTATAAATATATTATACTTCATATACTACTACTATATTTCGTCTTCACAAGGTTTTCGGTAAGAATTATTTTTACTTTTTCCTCCAGAACAAAGTTTAGATGGTAGCTACTTTGCCAAATAAATCACTTATATATGAAAAAAAAATATGAGTTCATAAAACATGATGCAATGTCTTAGGTTCAGCTTCTCAATAGTACATATTATTGTAGAAATTAAATGATTAAAAGTTCACATCACCCTGTATTAAGAGTGCTTAAACTTTAAATTTGCTCAGATATGTTTGCTGCTCATACGTAATTATTAGTTTACATGTAGGACTTATACTCCTATATGTCTTGTTTTATCGTTAATAAAGTGTTTTCCATTTCCTTTTACAGAAACTAATTATTCTGTGGCCACAAGGTGGCAGCAAAACCTGCCATTCAGCTTACGATCATCTCTGTGTTCTGTCATGTCTCTGTGTGTGTGTGTGTGTGTATGAAGTGGTGAAGAGTTTTCACCGTGCCTCTAAGAAGCGTGAGATGTCGCGCTTGTCGCTGACTCCCATGGCGACCACGTTCTCAAACAGCCAGAAAAATGGCCGCTCGTCGCCGGGCTTTGGCCGCGCCTCGTGCAGCAGGCGGTAAAACTCGAAAAACAACCGCCCCGTTCCCTCTGGGAAAATGACAAAAGGGAGACATTTTAGAATACATTTGTTTACACCTTTATTGTGTTTCCTGCAAAAATAAACCCACAACAAATGGGTTACATGGGTTTAATCATAACAGCAGCAAAACCAAGAAGTTTGTAATTATAATAAGAAGAAATTTGAGTTTTTTTGCTGTTCATTTCTAACACAAAAACCTAATTTTCAGTTCTTTGTGATCTGAATTAAATAATTCAAGTTCCTTATAAATTCCTTATTCTAGGTGTTCTTTCCATGGTCTAGATTTCGTTAAGTGTTTCCTTCCACTTTATTATTTATTATCCTTCACAACATTAGTTTCAGCCAGTTTTTTCATTGCTGCTATCTTTAATATTCTGCATATAGAATTTATCAAGATGGCTAAGAGAGTAGATTAGGGGATTTTTTGGGGAAATATTATTAATTTCTTCCTTTAGTATGGAACAGAAAATGCTTTAAAAAGCAAAATAAGACAAAAATGTTGATCACTGCTTACCGTAAAGGCCTTTGCGTGCAGGGTTGACTATGGAGAGGTCGTTGCAGGGGCTTCCTCCGATCACCAGGTCAAACGGTCCCCACTCTTCAATCTGGACACGGAGGAGTGACATCCACAATTACAAATCTCTAATATTCTAAACATTTTACACTTAGTGTAAATACGTCCTCCTGTGTGTTCTTCGAAGTTTTGACGTACGTGTTTGTGGGTGACGTTGCGAACGTCTCCCACGTACATGATGCGTCCGTGGTGTCGCACCATGCCCACGGTGATGGAGTCCTCACAGACCTCTGACGCCACGTACTTGTCCACCTGGATGCCCAGATCCTTCAGCACCAGCAGACCTGAGAGAGCACACACACACACACAGAAATATTCATTTATTTAATTATCTTTACCTGTGTTTAATTTTATTTGAATGTTACCGTACAGCACTTTGGGCAACTAAAAAAGTGGATTGTATTGGATTGGATCCGCAAAATTACAACAACTACGTTTAAAGGAAAGCCTGTGGCCAAGAGGAGAAGAATTGGGCTTGTTATCAGGGGGATGCTAGCTCAAATCCTGGGATGGATCAAGGGCTGTGGTGCCCCCATTGCTCCCTGGGTGCAAATAAGTGCTGGCATGTCATAATATAATTAATTATAGCCTAAAAGTAATTACTTCTTATTTAAATTGAGGAAATGATCCACAGAAAATAAATCTGCAAGTGTTTTAGTCACAAATCAAGCATTTACCCCAGAAATAAAGATACTTTAAATCAGCTTCTCTCCTTTTTTATTTTTACAGTTTGTGTTCTTGACCACATCGTGGCTGAGCCGTGAGACATTTTTTTTGTATTTTATTGAGAAACCAGTTAAGGGACTGATAAAAAAATATAAACTAGGGTAAAGGCTCTGTGGAGCTGATTTTAAGGTTTTTCTTAAAGTGAAATGCTAACGTCTGCATGTTGACACGTTCACAATGACTGTGGTTAACAGGCTGATGTTTAATTATAAACCAAAATTAGCTGAAATTCATCACCCAAGGGATGCGTCATTAAAAAACCTCACAGTAAAGCTGAGAGGAAAATAAATCATAAGTGTTATTATCTCAAGAAAGTCAAAAATGAAGGTACAGCTTACACCAGGGCAAGTTTGTTCAAATACCATCTGTGCAAAATCGCCAAAAACGCAGAAAAGTGAAAACGTTCAATCCAAGATGGTGGCTTTCCTGTTGGGTTTGGATCATGGTCATAATGTAACGACCTTCTACACACGTGTACTGATTTTCATGCATGTATGATAAACGTGCTGTTTGGGGTGAATTTGGACAGTGGGCGGCGCACTTATTTGCCCCTCCCACATCCCACAGCCAATTGTTTGTATGCACATTCACTGACCCACTTTCAGATGTAAATTTTCAACAATCTGTGAGTTTTGGGGCATGGGAAAGCATGAAAAATGCAATTTATTTCCAGGAAAAATAATAATAATAATAATAAAAACAATAAAAAACTAAACTAAACTAAACTAAATAAAAATTAAATGCACAAAATAAGAAAATAAGAGTAGCGGAATAGGAATATAAATGAAAACAAACACCGCTGCAGTATGAAAGAGCAGAAAATGTAAAAATAATAAATGAATCAATGACTAAATAAAGGTAATAATAGTTTGTAAATACCTGTGGCGATGCCGTCAAACAGGGAGAGGACTCTGATTGGTTGCCTCTTCTCTGCTGCAACAGGAGGGTACAACTTTGACGGCTCCTGAAAACAGAGAGTTATGATGAAGGAAAAGAAGGAGAAGAAGAAGAAGGCATTGACGAGAGTGTGATAAGATGGATATTAAACTTAACAGCGTGTGGAGAGGACTCAACTTTTCTTTTTTTGGCAAACGTTTTGTGCTGAAAAAGCTTCGGCCTTCGCGGGTCGTTTATTTCTGACAAGATCTGACGCCGCTTCTCACTTTACTGTGTTTGATTTTGCCTCACGTTTATGTTTAGACTGAAGCGAATTAGGGATTAATGACCCACGTTCAATCCCGGTATTACACAGTACCATATTATGTATACTTGCTGCAGCCATAGAGTCTGTTGTTCTGCGTATTCTGGGCGAGACGTTTTTTATTGTGTTAGTTTTATTTTATATAATACTTCTGTAAAGCACTTTGGTCAACTACTGTTGTTTATTAAATGTGCTTTATAAATAAATTGGACTGGATATTAACATCCGTCCTGAGAGACCTCAGGAAAAGTCTGTGTCGTCAGATCTGATCTTTAAAAAAACACTCAAAGGTGGTTTGAGGACAAATATTTCCACATTCCTGATTGGATTAGACACGCCTCCTCAGATTATGTCATCAGTGGCGGTTTGACAGTATGTGTTATTTGCTATGATCTAATGGGTAAAACTTATTTAATGACACAGCAGCGTGAGTAGAGCTGTCGATGGACTCAAACACACTGTCACTTACCATCTGAGATTCAAATATCTGCTCAAACTTTATGGGAAAGTTCAAATTTCAAAAAAAAAAACCTTCAAAACCAGTACCAGTTCAAAACAAAGCCTTGAATTCGTCACGCAGACTCAAGTAATTACCGTTTGAGCCACTGGAGGACGCAGTTTAGCTTCAACAGCGGCTACTACTGGGAACAGCGGCTACTACAGAAGAAGTGAAGTTGTAAAAAGAATCGATTTTTATATTTATAATAAATGGAGAGAAGAGAGGACAAATTCCTTGGGGACAAAGACTCACAAATTCCTGTTCGTGGTTGTTGGCGAAGAAGTGCTGCAGTCTGCAGGGCCAGTCGTCGCGTCGCCGCAGTAACCCGTAGGTGTTGCGCGGTCCGCACATGTAGCAGTTCCACGGGTCCTCTTTGATCGCCGTGGCCGCTGAGCCGGCGCCGACCAACAGGTCCACGCACTCCACACAGAAACACCTGCAACACACACACACACGTGTGTCATGTTTTTAACATGTCAAACTGTTTTTCCTGCCATTTCTGTCAAATCGACACTAGATTTAAGAAAATACTCATAAATCACATTAGTATTAGGCAAAACAACAGTCAGTTACGGTTAAATAATGTATTTTTTTACAGAAAATGATATGTAAATCATAGTAATTCATGTCTGCTGTGATGTTAAACAGGTCTAAATCACGATAATTTATGATAAAATAACTGTTGTCGTTGCTGGAAGATTTTTTTTTTGGGATTCTTGAAATGTGGACATATAACTGATATAACTGTACAATATCAGTGCTTTTTAAGATGGCATTTCTGCAAAAAAAAATTACACTTTATAAAAAAACGCCTGACAAATCACATGAATATTAGGCAAAACAACGGTGGAGTTAGGGTTACATAATGTATTTTTACAGAATATTAGATGTAAATCACAGTAATATATGTCTACTGTGACTTTAAACAGCTTTTTTTAATGCAATAATTTATAATAAAATAACTTAACAGCTTCATACACAACAACAATCAGAAAACTAAAGCCAATTCAGTCATTTTAGCCCCAGATTTCATGTTTTTTTCCACTGGGATTGTAAATTCAAGGATTAACACCACTCCTCTGAAGAGATGCAAACACAGTATTCCAGCAGCTGTATTTGTGTTACAATCATATACTATAAACCATGTTTGAAGGTACATGGATATAAATCATAAACTCAGTGAACAGCTCAGTCCTGTAACTGTGAGGACTGTGACTCTAATGCAGTTTATTTTTATCCCTCCTGATCTCAGCTGTGATGAAGTCTAGAGCCCAGATTTATCGGGATAAACATGTTCCACACGTCACGTCTCTGACACTTGTGGTGGGTACGTGTCCATGTGAAACCCAAAACCTTGAGCCACAGCCACAAGAACATGAAGAAGAATTATAAAAACACTGTCGCTCGCCGCCGGTGTGTTGTGTTGTACTGACTGACCTACAGCAGTTGTTGTTGCCACACATGAGCACTTCCCTGCCTCCACAGCAGATGGTGCAGTAGGACTGGTAGCCGTCGTCGTCGTACTGGTAGGCACACTCCAGGAATGAGTTCTGACGGACGGGATTTTAATAAAAGAGAAGATGAGGAGAGAAATGACTAACTTAGTCAGGCTAACATCTACTCATGTAAAGAGTCTGTTTAAGTCAGAAAGTCTCAAACTCGCTGCCCCCCAGCTGATTTTATGTGACCCGCCATTCATTCTTTTATTTTGCATCATAAATGTTTTTTTTTATGTTATTGTAAGTTGTCGGATATTAGACGTTAAAAGTTACTCATCCAATATTCAACATCTCATATTCTATCCTTGTTTAATTTTTATTTTATCAAATTTATCAAATTTTTAATATCTTTCTATACTGTACTTTTCACACATGGAAAAGCGTGTTTATTATTTATTACCTTTATCTTTACTGTCTTTGCTGCTGTGACAATGTCAATGTCCTAATAAAGGACTAATCTCATCTTATCTTAATTTATTTTTCCATCATTTAGATGTTTCGTGAAATACCATCACATTCTTGGAATTCATCATTTTTAAAATAAAAAATTTGAAACTAACCACTTAGAAGATCCCAAAGGTCTTTGTTTATTGTTGTATTTTTCATTGTTTTACTTTATATCTTCATTCTTTTCTAAATAGCAGTCTATACATGGTGTTCTCAACCTTGCATTAGTATATAGAATAGTGAACATTTTGATTGTGTGAAAAAAGCTCCATCACGTCAGTTACAGCAAGTATTGAAGTCAACCTGCAATTGTAAAATATTAAAACTAAAATAAGTTCTAGTGTTTGTGAATTATTGATGATTCCTGATAAATAATTCAACTCAACAACTGTGTGAATAAAACATAAAAAAACAAAAAAACAAAGCGGACACATTAACATAGTTTGTTGCTTTGTTTGGAACATTTCTGATGAATTATCAAACTTTCTAATCAATTATCTCTTGATTCACTATGAATTTCGGAGTCGTCAATCAAAAAACGCTAAACGTTACAGCTGTCGAACAATTCAGTTTTTCTTAACGGCGATTAATTGCAGACGTTTAGTAGTTAATTGCATTTTTGGCACATTAAATATTCCATTTTTTAGTCCACATGAACAATGTAAGGCATATTTTACCAGTGTATCCTGTTTCTAAATCAAGTAAAAGCAAAGAAAAGTCACTTCTTGAAGTTGAATGTGAAGTCTTCCTTTAAATAATCATGTTTAACTGTGGATTACCCAACTCATAACAACTTTTTAGGGGTCTTCGCTGTCACACATGAGTTAACAATGAGTAATATTTGAATTAACGAGTTTTGGAGTTTATAATTCACATTAAATGAATTTTATTGGACAATAAAATAAAATTCCCCCGTCCGAAAAGTCTACAAAAACAACAGTAGTGAATAATTTATCGTCTTTCTTACTTTGCAGCCCTGACACATGGCTCCCATGAAGAGAGGATGTTCCAGAGAGACGTTGAGGCTCCCGCAGGAGATACAAATATCTGCGGGAAACATAAAATTACACACCTGAGAGATCAATAACAAGTTCCCTGAGTCAAACAGTAAATGAATCTGCTGCTGCACAAACAAATCACTAAATGTGGATTTTACAACTTGAATAAAAATGTCAGAAAATGTTGCCTAAAAACAAAGTAAGAGCAGTAAAAACCTCAAAATGATCCATTTTTAATGACAGCGGATGTAATAACTCCCCGTCTGCTGCCGTCAAATTGATGTTTTTATTAACCCGAGACGAGGGTTTTGTAAAAAAAGAGTTATGAATTCTTAAACGACGTGTGTAAATAAAACATTCAGAGATGAATTTTAATTCACGTTTAACCACATTTTGACGATACTGTGAGAATCCTTTACCTTCTATATTCCTGGTCTTCTTCTTGATTTCTTGGATAAGTCGCTCTGGAAAACAAAACAAAAAAAACCCATATTATTTTACATAATATACAGCAGATAAATAATCGTGTTTGATTACATCCCATAAATAAAAGAGGTCTGAGTGTTTTACCTCTGGTTCCCTCGTCGATCACCTCTCTGATTTTGGCTTTTTCTGCCGAGTTCTTGCGAGGTTTCTTCGCGGGTGGGGGCGTGTACGCGGCCTCGGGCTCCGCCCACATCTCTGGATACACTTCTTTGTAGGGATTCTGCTCCTCTGAGGCGACAAGGGACAACATTAACACACAAACATCATACACTGTGAGTGACTGTGTGAGTGACTGTGAGAGAGAGTGGAGTGTTTACCTTCTGGAGGATCCAGTGACTGTGGACCGTTGGGCAGGAAACCCTTCATGGCCCACTCTATCATCTGTCTGGTTTGAATCTCCACGCCGTCCGCGTCGTCGCTGGCGTCACAGGAGGGAACGGGCCGCCCCGCCCTCACACTCGCCACCTGAACACGACAGAACATGATTTTATCATTACATTTTCAGTCTCAAATTTCCCTTGAAAGGTCCAGCGTGTAACGTTTAGAGGGTTTAACGCGTGTTTAATCGTTTTAAATGAAAGATTATATCGTTTTCACAACGTTAGACTAAGTCGTTTATACTGTATTCAATTTAACCCTCTTGATAATGAGGCCGTCTGGATTTATTTAAATTTTTAGGGCTGTAAAATTGAGTGTTTCTGTCCCTTTTGACGCACTGGTGAATCTCGTCCTGAAATTCTACCGTAAAGTTTTTTGAATTTTCTCGATATATCTAGGAGTTACGGGAATGAAAGTACGCATGCCTAATCCTGTATGCGTGGGCCACCGTAGTTCCTTGAGACACTTGTGAAAGGAACTACTTTCCACTAATTCTTACAAACTGGACCTCAGGAAAACACAATTACAACACATTTGCCTACACAAAATACGACTAATATATCCAGATTCTACTCCAACACCTCCACATTATGCAAAATACCAAAGTTACGTAAGAGAAGAATGAGGAAAAACATCGTATTTAAAGCTTTAACATGTATATTTATGATAGTTTAGACGCTAATTTCATCCATAAAGACTTATATATATATATATATGTACAGTAACTGGAACTGAAAAAAAAAGAAAAGTGGGTTAATGACCTGCAGAGCCTCGAAGATGGCTTTCCTGTACATGGACTGTTTGTTGTAGGTGGGCTGGTGGAAGGCAGAGGAGAAGGAACTCAGAGGCATCAGCTTCTCCACACACACCTGCAAGACAAACAGTCATCATATGACAACAAATACATGGAGGAAAAACAACAAAAGAAAACTTGTCTTTCTTTAGACTGGTTTAAAGTGGAAGATTCTATTCATTTATTCATGTTTCTGTTCAGAAAAAAAGAGGATAAAAGGAGAAAAAATAAGACTACATGAGTGAAATTTCATCATGAAATCATGTTAAACGCCACACTCACCACGGAGAATTTGCCGTCGCCGAACCACATGACCCAGCGGGTGCCGTCGGCCGCTCGACTCCGGCCGCTCATCCACCAGGACACGATCCTGCCGGGCCACCAGGAGAAACCTCGCAGCTTCCCGAACACCAGTGCGCCGATGACAAAGCCCCGCCCATCCTGAACCAACACACGTACACACACACACACACACACAGAGGAAACAAAATGGCTGTTAAAGAGCAGTGCAGCTTCCTCCAGAAGTAATATGTGTACACAACTTTGAAAAAAAATGTTAGTGCATAAAAGATAAAATACGGAAAAACAGCAAAGAGTTTTCAAGGAAAAAGGGAATAAAATCCGTATAAATTACACGTCAGGCTGCTTCTCTCCTAACTGTACCTGCCAGAACAATTACCAGTGATTAAATTTGCATTAAATTAGTACAGGATGTTATGTCCTGTGCTATTTAGAATCACAATTAGCAGCTGCTTTAAGCTGTAATGACAACTTATTACATTATTAGTGGACAGCGGTGACAGGAAGTGACAGAGTTGTGTTCAGGTGCAAACGCAGGAAAATAAGACTTTCTGCTCATGTTTGAGTTTATGATAAAACAGTCAGCTGGATTTTAATATAAAAAATACCTGGTACTCGATCTCGCGGGGCGTGGCCTGTTCCCCCCTGGCAACCGGCTCTGGCGTCACGGCGACCGTCGGGGAGGCAGGGTCTGTGTGTTGCTGTGAGGGCGGTGGCGCCGGGCTTGACGGCTCCTCCTCTTTCTGAAAGTCAGCCTCTGATAGGTCGTCCATCATGCTGATCTCCGCCTCTCTGTACGCCCGCCGCTCCGCCTGCGAAGGAAAAAAAACGCGAGAAGGTCAACAGGTCAGCTGACGTTTTTACGTGTTGTTTTGTAATTTTTTTTTTGATTTTTCTATCTTGTACATTAAAAGACATACGTTTATTATTAATTAATTGTCTTAGCTGTCGTAACCATACATTTTACAGTTAAAGGACTATTAAACTATTAGAACATCTTATTGTAGCTTATTTTATCTTATCTTACATCATATTATGAGTTTTTAGTCAGAGAAACAGTACAGAAGACTTAAGGTTTGTTATTTAATAAACTATTATGTTTATAACTATTAAGTTATTTTAAGGATACATAAGTACATAATATTTAAGTACATATAAGTCTTTTTTTGTTTTCTGGTCCATAAACTGTCAGAAAATTGAAAAAATAGTAATTGGTGTTGCCTTCAAACTTCAAAATAGTGATATTTTTAAATTGTCCATACACCAAAATAATTCAGTTTTAGTGAGTTTAGTTGTTATATAAACAAACCAAAGAAAACTGAAAATATTCACATGGAAGATGCTGAAAATTCAACTGAAAAGTTGTTTTAATTATTTAGAAAACACTCGTTGTCCCAGTAACGCCCTCGCTTTACAGGGGCGGCCATTTTGTGCCGCCATATTTCTACAGAGGCACAAACCAGATTATGATGCATACGACGACAAAGAAATAGGTGGAAAAGCGAGTGGACAAGTCATCCGTTTGTCGCCCCATGTTTTTTTAAAAATGTCAAATCTTAATGGTTTTTCCATCATCAGCCGTTTCCCTCAAACATCACTGCACGTCATTGTTTCTGATCGTCTGGACACAGGAGTGTCCGGCGTTTCCCTTTGAGTTTTAACGAAACACTTTAAGGACTGATTGTCGTGTGATTGATGTTTTTTTAAAGCTTTTTGGAGGCTGTTCTTAGATCAAGGCCTGAGTTTCCCCCCCCCCAACCCGAGCTGTGGGAACAATCCTTTAATTGTTCCTCTAAACAGGAAGTGAGTGGGGAGAAAAGGGTGCGGCGGGCGGTGGAGAGGCAGCGAGTTCAATGGGTTCACAGAGACGGAGAGAGAGTAAATAGGATTATATCATAAAACTGACGAGTAGAAAAGGAAGAGAGAGAGAAAGTGGAGCACGTTTGATGGACGGCAGAGGGAGAAAGACAAAATAGTGTCACATTCACTGGGTTATTACACTGAAATTCAGCTCTGGATGTCATAAAAAAAGCACACTGTAAGTCTGCATTTATGTGTCAAACTCGAGGCCCGCGGCCCACATCCAGCCCGCCACACACATTCGGCCCTGCGAGATAATATGTTATGTCTGTTCTGCTCCACATTAGTTACTGCCCATAAAAATAATAAATGAACAAACTAAATAAATCAGAGGGAGGCAGTTATAAGGGGTGGCCCCAGCCCCCTCATTTGTATTTTGCTGCCTCTCTTTTAGCTTTAAACGTGAAATTGTAAAAAAATTAATGAATCAATTAATTTATCAAAACTCTTTGGCTTCGACCCAGTATGAGACATTGGTTTTATCTTTTTTTCATAGTTTTATTGTATGACTTTGTTAATTTTATACTTTTTACGGTATTTTATTGCTTTATTGTTTGTTGTTAGGGTCTATTAGGTCTCACGTTTTTTTGTTTCAGCTGTTGTTTTTAGAGTGCTTTATAAATAAAGTTGGATAAGATTGGATTTGGAAAACTAGCTTTCTGATTTTTCAGCTTCTTAAATGTGAATATTCTTGGTTTGCGGACAAAACAATGTTTAGGAAACACAGATTAACATTTTCTTAACAGTTTCTCAAACAAGTACTGGATTAATCGAGAAAAGAATGGAGAGATTATTCTATTTATGACCAATATCCAACTCAATGGATATCAACAGTTTTGTTTCCTGGTATAAATGGGATTGTTTTGGTTCCAAGAAATTAATCACACAGTGTGTTTTAAGACAGACTTAGTCTCGTCCACAGCTTCAAAAAGACAGAATCAAAAATAATCATGACCTCACTTGGCAGAAATCTCACTATGACCCAGATGTAAAAATCCCATGACTCCTGCAGAGCAGTTTTCCACGACCTAAAAACACTCTTTTATCGTCATCATCCCTAAGTCTTTTCTCCTCTGCTGAAAAGGTGCAGTGAAAACAGGCCGAGGAGGAGAAGAAACAGCAGAGAAGGAGAGGACGAGGACACAGGGATGACGACGACGCGACATAAATTTAAACTGAAGAGACTGTAAAAGCGAGGGTGTCGGGTTGGGACTCTTCTCAACTCAGTTTGACCCCAAAACTCACTCTTTCCTGCTCCTGTTGAACTCTGACCTCATAAAACCCAAATCAGCCTGTTACACGGATCATGGACAGACCACACACACACACACACACAAACACACACTGGCTTTTTTAACATCTGGTCAGTTTGAATGAAAAATCTGTGGATTTTTCTTTTGTTTCGACATTTAAAAAGTATCAGTGTTTCCAACACCTACACAATACATACATTAGCATGTAGCCTATAGCATCCTCAGTGTTTATACTGCTGCTGGTTGATTTTCCGAGTGTTTTATCGATGGATAAACGAAAATGCACAAAGGAAATGCTTATTTTTTGGACTTGTGAACATGTTTTGTAAGTGAAATTATTAGGTCAAAGTATTCTGTGGCACATTTTATAAACAATACATAAAACATATAAGACAATGTAAACTAAAACCAGTGTAGAACACAACAAAAAACGGAATGCAAAAACCCATAAAACACAGGAACCAAGCCAATAAATAATAAAAAATTAAGAAACATTAGCTGATTTTGCAGTAATATATACAAAACATTTTTCCAAAACTATAACTAAAAATATTTGGGGATCCAAGTTTTAAAGCTGACAAACTATCGTGACCCAAATCACAATATAAATTGCGATAAAAGCTAAAGTAGTGACTCATTTACAGCCAAATCTGTATCAGCTGATATTATTTTGGATTGATGAACAAATCATTTCCCAGATTTGTTACATAAAATCAATTAAAACGTCATCATTTTAAAACATCTACACATAAAGCTTTACTAAAAAGTTTTGGAAAATTCTGCAAATTTGTTTGGGGACCCAAACAAAATCTCCCGCAACCCATCTGTGGGTCCCCGAACCAGTCTTTGGGAACAACTGATATATAACACTGTCTACTGTATAGAATCAGTTCATTAACAAGGAACTGAATTCTCATTTTAATGAATATTAACTTTAAAAAAAAATGCTTTTTAAAGACAACAAACTTTCAAGAGCAAATTTAAAACATATTATACACTTAAAATCTTAAATTGACAAAATTAAAAAAATCCACCTTAACCCCTCAGTCTTTGGGAAACGTTAATAAATAAAAAATGTTTTATAGTGTAGTATACAGTGTAGTACTAATATCATTTTACAGTCTTAACGCTAATCTAATTTATTTAGGTTCTGTGAATTCTCATTTAATGAATATTAATTAAATAAAATAAACTTCAACTTTAAATTTAACATGAAATTGCCAATTTTCCACCGTCTAGAACCAGGTAAAGAACATTATTTTTATTCGTTTTAACTATTTTTTTTATGAATTTTTAACCTAAAATGTTGTATTTAGTGCCATGTTGTCACTGCACATACTGTGTGTGTCACATACCAAGAAACTATGAAGATACATTGGCGGATTCTGCTAACTTTGACATATTATTTACTGGTGTTTATTAATTTGCTGAACATTAAATAAAACAAAAAATCTGACTTTTCCTGATTATTGTTGTAACCTCAAACATAAATGTCTTTTCAGGAGGTCAAACGGGGGTTAAAGTTGTATTTAAATTACATTTATATTCAAACTCTTTATTTTTGTAGTAGTAGTAGTTTGCGACACACTGGACTCATTTCAACCCCGACTTTGTTGCTCTTATTGTTAAAGAAGAAAACCCTGGACACTCTGCCCGTGCTGTGTTGCTAAGAGATACTGAGAGCCTCTTCCTCTCAGGATGAAAGTGTGCTTGTTGCCCGGGCAACGTGCAGCTGAGTGAGGAGTGCATCAGGAAGGTTTCCTGCTTTCAGAGGGTGAAGACACGGCCGACACACGATCTGAATTCATCTGCCCACACTTCTGTGACTGAGAGAGAGAGAGAGAGAGAGAGAGAGAAGCTCTCTGAAAACATCTCTCAATCTGAGCCAGAGTTGGCTTCAGGGTTTTCAGGAGGAAAATAAAGATAAACACGTACTGTCAGGCAAAACTATCAGACCAGACTGAAAGTGAAACTGAAAAGTCATAAAATAAAGTCATATACTGGTCGTGTTGTAAGGTAAGGTAAGGTAACTTGAGCTGCCGTGAATTGAAGTAGAAAAGAAAGAATTCCAAGCTAGCAGAAGAAAAACAGGCTGCATGTGTCTTCTGTTGTCTCGTGTTGTGATGTCAATGAGGGACAAATAAAAGACGAGGGGACAGACACAGACAGAGGCCGTAATGCTGTGAGTTACGTCTTTGAACTTTATCGTACCTCATGGCCTGGTCAAGAGCTTTCTCTCTCTCTCTCTCTCTCTCTCTCAGCACTGCCCCCTCCCTGCCTGACCTCTAACCCCTCGCCCTCTGACCTAGCCAATGAGCCATTCTCTTAAAGAAGCCACGCCTCCTTTATGAGCGTGACTGACCCTGACCCGGAGATGAACCCGACAACCCTACAATCTTACTCTGAGACTGAGTTACAACAACAAAACAAAAACAAAGGTGGGTTTTAACTCTGCAGTAAAACTAACTGACGATTTCACGTCCTTTCTTTACTTGTTGTGACCGTTTACACACGTGGAAAAGTGGACAATACTTGACCCTTCACACAAATAAATAACAAACTAACACATTGCTGTTAATATCAATGCAAAAACCCAGTTTTTAACATTAAAACACTGGAGTGGCGTCTTGTTTGTCCTGATATTTACATTTTATGACCTGTTCACGCAATAGAAATAAAATCTTTTGGGTTTTTTGTCCCTTCAGACTTATATTTAAAGGAAAAATAACAACATTTACTAAATAAATCACATTTACTAGTATAATATCACTGTCACAGGCAGAGCAACGAAACAGATACAGTCACTGTTTATTTAACGCAATCAGGTTCTCATTTTACGACACTTTAAAAGCCGATATTTAGTGAAATGGAGGCACCACAGAAGAATAAGCTGTCATATCAGCAATATACAACATTTACTTGTTATTAATCTGTGTTTGCTTTTGCATGCTTTTAAATGTGCTTTTAGTTCACTTTCAATATGTGACATGTTAAAACAAACATGTTTTTGTTTTTTAGCTTTTATGAAGGAGCTTTAACTGTTTTCCAAAACATCTTCACAGTTCTCTGAGGTCGTGAACCCGACAAGACCTAACAGGAAACATTTAAGGCGTCTTAAAGAAGGAAGACAATACACATAATTATCTCTGATTTGTGTTACTACATATTCTATTTAATTTGACTATTGTTTTGTGTTAAATACAAATATCTCTGGCACAAAGGCCCAAATAAAGTAAAGTAATGTATTACAAGTTTTTTTTTAACCATATTATTATAAAAGAAGATGCCACAACTGTTGAAAGATTTATTCACAGACCTTAACAACTTAAACGGTTGTGTTTCAAGTGACTTAACTTATCATGTGAAGGTTTTTTTCAAGTAATAAATGCTTAAAAGTGACCTCTGTTATGTGTAATCACAGGTTTATCCCTTTACAAAAAGGGAATTAAACACCAATATCCTTCTGCGGACAACATAAACATTAATTCATCCTCTCAGCAAACACAAAACATCCTGTTTTTAAATAAAACACAAAGGTAAAAAGAAAAAGTGATTCCACTTACAGCCCAAACATGAAAACTCTGCAACTCCCTGGCTCTCTTTCTCTTCATCATTTTCTCTCTCTGTCTCTCACTCTTTCACCTCGCTGTGTCTCCTCAGCTTCACTCACACACTCTCACCTCCTCTTTACCCTCACTCCTGCTCCCTCTCTCTCTGCTGATTGGCCGACAGCGAAGAAGAAGAAGATTTAGTGACTTCTTCCCCTAACATATGTTTAAGTGAACTTCCACAGAGAGCGAGAGAGAGAGAGAGGGAGAGAGAGAATGAGTGAGTGAATGAGATCATAATAGTTATGTCTGGTAGTCCTGGGGTTAAAAGGTGATTAACACACACACACACACACACACACACACACACTGGTTTCCGTGACTTCAGAGGACTTTTCATTGACTTGCATTCAATTCCTGGAGATTTTACTCTAACCTTAACTACTACTGACCTAACCCTAGACCTAACTAGGGCTACAATAGAATAGAATGGCACAGCCAGGAATTGAACCCACAACCTTCAAGTTGAAAGGCAACTCACCCTACCACTGATCCACCATGGATCAATCTTAACTGCTCACTTTTTTAATACTTGTACTTCTGAAGCTTAAGAACATTTCATAACAGAAAATGACTTTAGACACTTAAGTACAGTAAATGTCATATACTCTTAAGTGATAAAAAAAAGTGACTTCATCTTCTACCAAAGTCATTTTCTGATAACATACTTGTACTTTTACTCAAGTATCCCTTTAAGGTACATAACAATGAGCTAAAACAACATATTACACTACACTACACACTACATATGATAAATATAAAACGTAATCAGTACAATAAAATATGACAAATTACACTACATGGTGCACTTACTCCGTAAAATGACTTTTTTTGTCCACAAACCAAAAAAATATTCAGTTTTCCTGTGTTATAAGGAGCAAATCAACCAGCAAAGCAATTATTGACATTTAAGAAGCTGAAAAAATCAGAAAACCTGTTTCAAATTATTGAAAAATAAGCACTTAATCGCTGACAATTCATTTAGTCATCCATTAATAATCTAACCCTAACCTCATACTAACTATATGGACATGGTCTTTGTCCTCATAAAGTAGACAAGTCCCCACAACATAAACAGATGTAGGTCCCCACAACATTAATAATACCTGAAACATACACACAGGTTTGTACTGCTATTCTTCTTGCATTGACTTCCACTCATTTGGTATTGAATGCCTCACCCTAACCTTATAGATCTAAACTGATCCAGTTGCCTTCTGTCTCATTAGGACCAGGTTTTGGTCTCTATGAGGACTACTGGTCCTGACAAGGTCAGCGTTTATGCCAGAAAAATGTCTTAAAGAGAAACACACACGCACACAAATCCAAGCTAATGTGTATAAGAGGTGTGTACACGTACTGAGGTCAAAGGTTAGGTAAGCTTCGGGGTTGACACGGCAATAAGATGTGTTAGGGTCATGACCTCACGTCCACACACACAGATGTACACACTACTATGGAACGCAGGTCCAGAACAGGTCACATGAGAGGGAGAGAAAAATAAACAGATTGTGACATCATGTCTATAAAGTGTGAGTGTTTGGATTTGGACGGACGTGTTTTGTGGAAAATGTTGCTTCATGGCTGCACTCGTTTACTCTTTTCAGGCCACAAGGGGGCGTAAGATTTCCAAAACAAACACACACAAAAAACCCAGGTGTTTTATAGCAAACATTTGCACATAATGTCTCCTGACTAAAAATGCTATGTGTTCCAATATCTATCGCTGCTCCAAGGTTACATTTCTTCACTAGTCTGTCATTAACTTGATAACTCTGCAAACTAAAACTAAAACCGGACATTATGTGGTATTCTGCGGGTTCATTAGAGTTTTTTCCCCCTACTAGTGGAGACAAAGGAGATGTATCCGAGACTAGACCAAGTTGCAAATCTCCTTTCCTGCCATTTTGAAGCCACACATTTTTCTGCGCCAGTTTCTACCGAGCTGAGTTGTCTATGTCCAGAAAATGTGTCTTCACCTCGATGTACAAAACACGCAGAACTAGAACAGTTGATTTAAAAGTCCTAAATATGAGGAGCTGAAGTAGAGAAGAACAGAAAGATACCAGAGCGTCCAAGTTTTGGGGTTCATGAGGGTCGAGGGTCACTGGAGCCAATCCAATCATTCACTCCCACATTCACACCTACGGTCAATTTAGAGCGTCCGATTTAACTCTGCTGTGGGAGGTACCCGTGGAAAACCCACGCACATACAGCGAGAACTTGCAAACTCCATACAGAACATGGGTCTGTTTGCTGCAAGGCAACATTGCTAACCACTACTCCACCATGTGACTGTACAAACACAGGCTAACAGCGACGTTTAGCGGCTTTGGTCTTCACTAAAGTGTGGGTGGGTGTGTGTGTGTGGTGCTTCGGGAGGACAGAACGTCTTCAGTGGACGCTCATTCACACGCTTTAGTGGGGACCATCGTCATCCACATGAGGGTCACGCGGGGGTGCTGTGCCAATCTCAGCTGACATAGGGCAAAGGCAGGGTTCTCGTGTGAGGGGCGATTATTCACCACTTTCTAAAACGCACTCTAAAATTGACGTGAAAAGACGACGCCACATGTTTTTCTTCTGAAATGAAAAACCAGTCTGTAGAGTTGAGTTACCAGGTTTGCTTTTGACATGCAGTGGAACGGGACTGTTAACAACTGGCTGCAGTTCAAGAGAGTAAAACACACACACACACACACACACACACACACACACAGAGAGAGAGGCAGAAACCTGGAACTGGTTAACCTCTGTCTCCTTCACTTATTTCTCCTCGCGCTCTCTTTCTCACTGTGTTTCACACTTTGTCTCAGATTTTATTCTCACTTCTCAATCCCTCTTTTCTTTTCCTCTCGTTTACATCTACTCCATAAACCATACAATACTCTATGTCCTATTTTATATTATCTAAAATATTCTGTGCTTTCAATTCTGAACCATTTCTGTTTGATAACTATAGTTAATTTGCTTAAGTAGCTTTAATCGAGTATTCATTTCATGCTATTTTCAGATAAAGACGATGCATTAAAACATTAAAATATGACACCAGAGAGATTATACCGGTGTTTATTAGCCTTCTGTCTGGTTTCAGGTGTCGTTTAAGTGTAAGTTGTTCCACTAAACTATCATTTCCTCTCTTAAATTCTGAAATAACTTAATTTAAATGACTAATTCAAATTCTTCAATCTTTGCCGCTTTTCCTGCATCAGCTCTCAGTCGTCTTTTCTTTCCTTTCCTTTGCTTTCCTCTCTTTCACTCTATAAACTATACAATACTATTAGAAAATATACTCTTTTATAGAATCTTCCACTTCTATTTTCACACTCACTCACTCATCTTCTACTGCTTTATCTATTTCTGTTACTCTCTTCATAACTACAGCTCATTTACTTAAGTACCTTTAATAAAGTATTCATTGTATGCTATTTTCAGATAAAGACGACACATTAAAACAAATGTATCAAATAAAATGTAATAAAACAGAATTTATTTGCCTTCTGTTTAGTTTTGGACGTCATTTAAGTGTAAGCAGTTCCACTAAACGATAATTTCCTCTCTTAAAATCTGAAATTATTTAATTTAAATGACTAATAAAGACCACTTTTTCGTGAATTAATGTCTTCCTTTCCTTCTCCTTAACATACTCTATAAACCATACAACACTATATACTGTTTTATAAAATATTCACTTTCTATTCTTTATTTCTATATGTCTCTTTAATTTCATGCTATTTTCAGATAAAGACAACGCATTAAAACAAACTTAGAAAATAAAATATGATACAAGAGAAAATATACTAGAGTCTGTTAACCTTCTGTGAAGATGTCATTTAAGTGTAAATAGTTACCAATTTCCTTTAAAAGTCACAACTAAGACAGGCCTGGAACTCAGAACTTTCAGAAACAAATGAAAGGCAGAAAACTGTTAAAAACTAAAATTCATTTGTCGTCTTTCTTGCCCACACTTGTTAAATTGTTCTGTACTCCTTTTTTCCCCCTTTTCTAAACCTTGAAATATACTGTAAGTTATGAGAACAAAGTGTAACCTTTGAGTGTCTTTTCTGTCAGTTAAGTCGCTGGTGTCTTCACAGTAGGTGAGAAGTCAGAGGAAAGTGTTGACAGGAAGTGACACCATTCATACGTTTATTTGTCGTGGAGAAAAGCTGCTGCCGGTTTTGACGAGTGAGAGTTTGTATGCATTTAAAAACTGTTGTTGTTGTTGTTTACACTGCACATGTTTGTTTATACTCTCTTAATGTCCGCATGTGATCTTTAGTCACGTATACATATATATGTATATATGTGTGTACGTCCAGCGCTGACTGCAGCGGAACAAATTCAAACATGAGAAAGAGGAAACTGTGGCCCGCAGAGTTTACTCTCACATGCCGGTGCCAGTCAGTCCCCACTCGTCTGTCAATCTGCCTTCAATGACTTTCTCTCACCCTTCCACGACCACACACACACACACATCCGGCCTCTTTTCAGTCACTCTGTCATTTCATGTCGCACTTGTGCAACACACAAAAGCATCAGCACACACACACACAAACACACAAAGGCACAAGCTCTCGAGTTTTTCACATGTGTATGAAGATGACAGAATCTTTTGGGATGGAGCTGACATCTGACATCAACACATGATTAAACTCAAGTCATTTTATGAATATGTATTAGACCCAAATTTACTCTGTTTTTATCACTGTGTTTGGTCTCCACCACCTCCTGAAAGAATTTTTAGCCACTGGAAAAAATGACAGTGCCATGTATAAAGCATTTTTCCTATATGTTTTTCTATTTCTGTTAATGTTTTGCCTACATTTTTTTCCATTCTTACTTCTGTTTTATCTCTCTATTATAACGTCTCGTAGCGTAAAGTATCGTATCGTCTTTTATTGTCTCGTATGATCTCATATCGTATCATCCCATCTCAAATCGTAACGTCTCGTATGGTCTCGTCTCATATGGTCTTGTATCTTATCGCTCGTATTTTATTGTCTCATATGTTATCGTATCGTATCATCTTGTATCTTATTGTCTCGTATCATCTCATATTATCTCTGGCAAATCCATTTTTGACAGATCAATCAGAATTTTCCGTCATGGGTAGGTGATCACCCAACGATGAATTTGGTAAGAATCTACCCACATAAAAATATTAAATAATATTGTCTTATTTTTGTGTTTGACTTGTTTTTTCAGCTGCAAAACAAATGTAAAATCATAATAAAGAATTTAAAAAAAGTCTCGGGTCATAAAACCAAAACAATGAGTCAAAGGACGCTGGCTGTGAGGAACCGCCGAGGTGAGGTGATAAATATCTGTGGCTCTGTCACTACCAATGTTACAGAAATACAGATTACAGCCACTTTAAATTACAGCTCATGGCACTTCACCGAGTCAAGTGTTTGAATAAATGTCAGCGAAATTAAAACGACACAGTTGTGTGTGTGTGAGAGGGGAAGTCGCTCCTTCCCAGAATAAACAAACACTGCGCTCCTTCAAAGGACGACAATTAAAAAACAACAACAGTGTGAAAGGAAGCCGACAGTGAGCGCAAACCTCAGCTACAATGTTTAAAACAATATTTTCACACAAGTTAAATTGAGTATTTATGGTTTGAACCCAAAGATGTGAATGTGAAGCGTCGGGAGTGAAAAACAGTGAAAGCTAATGTCAGATAAAGCAAAGGAAACTTCTCTTCCCACTCTGTGGGTGAAATGTCCACATTTTCAAATATATTGTTTGGTATTTAAATATGAATTTCTGTGACTCACAGTTTAACAATCCCACCTGGTAAAGCCTTAAAATATGGTTTAAAACAAAATGGACTACTATTATTTACTACTACTTGTGACAGTATGAAGATTTAAATGATTGACTGACAGGTTTATCTGTAGTTTACTTGCACATGTATCATTTCAGAGGGGTTGGGCGTGATTGTTTGCGTTTGTGTTGTATATTTGGATTTGTTTTGTGGTTACAAATGTGTGTCCTTGTATTTTTTCATTATGGGCAGAAGTTCAATAGTTAATGGTGACTCATCACATGAACCAGGCTGCAGCTACAGCTTCATTAATGCATTTATTTGGCGACTAAGTGATGAATCCCCAAATTTTCAGATGCAAAACTGTGATCAACAGCTGTTTTAAGGGTGTGAAATTCTCTCCGCCTGTCTCCCTCTCAGCTCAGAGACACTCGATGTGAATAAATGTGAATTGATAATACTAAATTTAATTAACAGCAATTAAACCGTTAACGGTGGCAACCTTTGTTAAATACATTTCAGGACTATTTAAAAGCCTGCAGATATCCTGTCTGTGTTTTTTAATCTTATAAAAACAAAAAACTGACTGTAGTGCAGTCGGCCAACTCACATGGAACAGATTATGTGTGAATGTAGAGTATGTAGACTATTAATGTTTGGAAGAGACGCGCGCACAGCTTTAAGTTAGACGTCAGGGCAGTAAACGATACAGCGGAGATGATGCACGTGTGTGTGTACGGCTGCAGTCAAACGTTCAAGGCACATAGTAAATTTAAATTCTTTTAAAAAAAGAAAAAAAAAAGTCAAATGTTAATGCTCTGTTTTTATGTGGAATCATTGTGTGTTCACCTGAACCTCTTTTTGTTGTTTATCTAAGACTTTCTACCTGCATTTTATTACAAGAGCTGAGCTATTTTTCTTTGTGCACACGCAGCATTTTATAAGTTGAGGTCAGGGGGAAACGGCCAGAGCTTTTCCAGAGGCTTTAGTTCATTTTCATGAAATCAAAAATAGTTCAAGTAGGATTGTCTGCTGTCAAGACTGTCAAGATATTTGGTAGAAAACACTCTTCCATCTATCTCAGCTCTGTCTCCTGATCCACTGGCTACTACACGAGAATATGAGAATAATATACAAGAATATATTATATATTATAGAAGGTTATTGACTAAATATGAGTCAGTCAGTCAGTCATCATCTACCGCTTTATCCTCTGCCAGAGGGTCGCGGGGGGTGCTGTGCCAATCTAAACTACATCGGGCGATAGGCGGGGTACACCCTGGACAGTTCGCCAGTCCATCGCAGGGCCACACACAGACAGAGACAAACAACCATTCACTCTCACACTCACTCCTACGGTCAATTTAGATTGTCCAATTTAGCAAATCCCCACATTGCATGTTTTTGGACTGTGGGAGGAAGCCGGAAAACCCGGAGAGAACCCACGCACACACGGGGAGAACATGCAAACTCCATGCAGAAAGGCCCTTGTTCCAACCGGGGCTCGAACCCCGGTCTTCTCGCTGCAAGGCGAAAGGTGCTTACCACTAAACCATTTAGTGTGACCCGACTAAATATGAGTATACCTTATAAATAAGGTGGACAAAACTTTTGCACAAGCCACATTTACAATAGCATACAAGTAACAGTAGTTTAAAGCAGAGCGAGTCAGGATTTGTACCCTAATTTACCAGGTTTTGAGTCATTGTAATGAATATTGTGATGGCTTGTTGGATGTTTACAGTGGTGTCGTGAAAATGTGTACTCTGAAACTGTAGGGGGAGCTCCATAAAGAAAAAGATGAAAAAGTGACCAGACGTGCAGACATGCAACGTTCGGCAACATGGCATAATTTACAGAAACACTGTAGTAGATATATATATATATATATATATATATATATATATATATGTACATATATATGCCTAGCCTGTAGGTGGTGCAACACTGCCACAAAAAGACACAAAAAACAGAGAAGACATGTAGCATGTGCATAATTAAGCTTGCACGCTGCATACAAACAAAATACACAGTGTATATATGTATATATATGTATATATATATATGTATATATAGTCTTCTTTTCACTTTGAAAAATCATCAAAATGTGGTGATTTGACTCAACGTTTTCAGTGAAGAGTCTAACATTTAATTTTTCTCATCTTGATGACGACTCAAAGCTGCTTTTTCACACTATTTCACATCCATTCACTCACACAGCTTATATCCATTTATTCACTGCTGCAAAACTATCAGAGGAGAAGTGTCTTTCTCAGCATGGAGACAAACAGAGGTGGGGGATCAAACCCACAAAGCTTTGGTTGAACAATGACCAGCTACCCACCACTGATCCACCCCAAACGCCCCAGTTTTACCCCTCAAAATACACTGGTTTGCGGATCGGTTTGTGTTGCGTCGCAGAAGAGCCGCATCTGGTTGACGTTTCAGAATAAAACATTCCGTGTTGACATGTTTTCACTTAAATACATAACAGAAAAAATCCGTGCAAGCCCAGCGTGCTCCCGTTTCTGTGCAAGAAGTACCACGACAAAACCCAGTCTCCAGCTGTCCAGCCGTGCGGACGTGAGATGCAAGCAGTGTAAATTGGCGGAGCTGTGCAGATCATGGCACAGCGCATCCGTTCTGCAACCAGTGTATTTTGGGGGTAAGTTGGCTTTATTTTTTTTTGTTTACAGAGCACAAATGATGTTCAAATATAAATTTTAATGACCACTCACTCATTTTATTGGAGCAAAATTTAACATCACATCGCAGTCACTCATCTTCACCACATGTCGTGCATGCTTCACAGTACAAAGCAGCCATTTACAGAACTGACTCAAACACCTGGAAGTCATTTCAGTGATCAATTACCATCTGTCATGTAAGAGTCACCTTTTACACACCGGTCTAATTAATTCTGACTGAGGTTTGTTGTTGAAAAAAGAAAAAAAGAAAAAAAACTGGTCCATGTTTAATGAACTCACACAGACAGAGACCTGATTCTCTCCCACCTCCATCTTCCAGCGGCTCAGCCATTCTTCTCTCTGTCTCCTGCTGATGTAGTACGGGTCTCCGGCCTGGAAGGTCACTCTGGGTACTGGCCTCCTCCGCAGCCTCCCAGTCTCAACCTGCACACACACACGCACAGATGTTTACTACACTCTAAAACCTGAGTGTTGGCTGCATTGCTTTCATGTAAAATTAAAGCTGCAGTGCGTAACTTTCTTTTCATTTAAACCACTTTTCTGATTAAGTCTATGAGCTCCACACGTCTCTCTCTGTGTTTCTCAGTGTGGCGGTGTTTAGATCGAGTGTTGCTCGGTGACATTGCCCATGCTGCACACAGGAAGTGGTTCATTTTTCTGTAAAAATGCATGCTTCTATTACAACTCAACTGGATTATCGTAACACGCTCGACATTAGGGTTAGCCAAGCCTCTGTTCCCAGTTCACTACAGAATCAAGGCGGAACTTTGTATGGATTTTACCCTAATTTAACAGCGTCAGAGTCACTGCGATGGTTAAATATCTTGTTGTGGGAAGATTGGGGGCCTCTACTGCCCCCTACTGTCTGTTAGCAGAAAACCAGCCAGTATCCTCAAAATTAGGAGATCTCGCGAAGAGCATGAATTTTGCAACTAGTTGAAGCTACACAGAAGGCAGGCCACCTCACTTCCTGGTTTTAAATCTGTTTTTAAAAAGCACTTTGGGCAGCAGATACAGGCGACAGAAACTTTGTGCAAGTAAAGCACGATAACTGCAAACAGGTTAGAGTTTGACTGAAAGCACAAAGAATCGCCCACGGAAAGATTCAGAAGCGAATTTGTCTGCTCAATAAAAACTTGATTGTTTGATGCTATAAATGCTTCTAGGCACCGCCTGACCGCGCTCTGCTGCTGTATACGCACAAATGCTCCTGTAACATTCATCAAACAGAGGCAGA
The DNA here is from genome assembly GCF_958295425.1 of Solea solea. Taxonomy (NCBI): domain Eukaryota; kingdom Metazoa; phylum Chordata; class Actinopteri; order Pleuronectiformes; family Soleidae; genus Solea; species Solea solea. Next base: position 17,928,256 of record NC_081150.1, on the reverse strand, counting down.
ATAAGAAAAGTTACGCACTGCAATAGCTTTAAAAAACAGAAGAGTCTTTCCTCACCTCTCTGGGAGAGTCACAGTTTCTGTCGTCTGGCTCTTCTGCAGGAAAAGAGAAGTTACAGGAAACGGTCCATTTGTACAGATTTAACAAGAGTTTTTAATGAGGACGTAAAGTCACTTTGCTGCAACATATACATATTATCATTCCAGATAATCCTGACATCAAACATACACGGATTCCTGCCTGCAATCATTAACAAACTTCTGTCAAATTATAAATGATATATTATATGAAGACTTTGCATTACGGCCGTACCCTTGCTCCTGTCGCTGTGCTCTAGTTTCCGACGCCCGCGCTTCTTGCGAGGGGAGGGGGAGGCCTCTGGCTCCTCGGGCGGGGTTGGCGGGGCGTTAGCACACGGGTCAGAGGTCGCCATCTCCTGGGAAACAGACGGAACACAGTCGAGTTCTGAGAACACTAGCGCTCGCCCTCGTCTAGACCCATTAAAGCACGTTACAAACATGTTAAACACACACACAATCAAAGAGCATCTGCACACACACACACACAAGTGTGAGTCTGGCCTTGTTAGTGCGACACAGAGCAGGTGTGTGTGCAGCAGAGCGTGTGTGTAAAACCCCCAAAAACTCCTATTTACACACACACACACACACAAATACATGCGCTTCTCATATGACATATTAATGTCACTAACGATGTTAATGATAAATCATCTACATCAGGGGTCAGCAATTGGTGGCATGTGGGCCAAAACTGGCCCGCCGGGCATCAGTATGTGGCCGGGCAGAAATAATTAAATAACATTATGTTGCTAGAAATGACAGTTAACCTAAATTAAGTGTTTAGTTTGAAAAATACAAACAAAACACTGCTGTTGTCATGGAGACAGCCAGGTTTGGGCCCTTTAATAATTACTTGTGGTAAGAAGAAGAAGCAGTAATTCTTAACGTTTAAATGGTGCACAATAAATATTAACTAGCACGCATTTGTCTTTAGTTTAGTTTAAGTGTGGGTTCTTGTTAGTGACTGAGGACGTTTTGGCCCAAATATTCAATTGCTTACAAAGAAAAATGGGCATTTACTTGCTGATCCCTGCTCTAAATGATGGACGTATCGTGGACATTAAAGGAAAACCATTAACTCAAATGCTAACAAAGGCCTGCAGCGTTTTTTATTTTTTAATGTGTGTGTCGGTAAAAAGGGCGAAAAGCTTTTATGGACAAGTCGTTAAAAGGTAAAGAGCAAAGGTGAAAGCGGAGGCTCAGAGGCTACGCTAATGCCGACTTCCACTTACTTGTAATGACCAGCCCCATAAAACAGCCTCGGGACCCACTTTGAATTACCCTGTACTTTATCAGAAGACATTATTTTCTACGTATATATATATATATGTATAAAAGGGCTTTTAGTCATAAAAACGTCAGAGGATTTATATTATGGCATTAATGTGTGACAGTGTGTGCTGTATAAGGTCATTTATGTGGGAGTCAATGCGAGTTATCGAGCTCTTAGAAGCTGCAGGGAGTTTAATAATTACGGAAAGGTAATTAGCAACTATTTTAGTTGATTAAATTATAATTTTAGACGTTTTTAGGGCAAAAAGGCAAATGTTTCCAGCTTCTCAAGCATAAAAATGTGATGCTTTTCTTTCAGTAAATACAGTTCAATTACATTTTCATGTGTAGATGTGACACAATTAGACATTTAACATGTTGTGTTCATTATTTGTTGTTATATTACACAAAAGTATAATATAATATAATATAATATAATATAATATAATATAATATAATATAATATAATATAATAAAGCTGCAGCACTTGCTGACATTGATCCAGTAAGGTTTTAATGATTAATTATTGACGATATTTGACACTGTAAATTACCCCTTTGTGGGATTAATAAAGGGCTTTATTTTCTTTTATCTTATCTTATCTTATCTTTACCGATAACCTTGACTTATCAAAGCTGAGGATACACTTGTACACTGTGGTGCATCAGTGTTAAATGGTTTGTTTTGAGCTTTCTGATTTTGTTTTAGTGTGTTACTTTATTGGCGTTGTATATTTTTATTGTATTATTTGTATGTTTTTTATTTAATTACTGTAGTAGCAGATCATGATTTGTTTCACTATAAAAAAAAAGTCTAATTTAATGCAAATATAAGTGGTCTGTGAGGCTGCTCGTGTGTGTCACACATTTGCTGCACGTTGGGACAAAACATCGGGTTAAAAACAACAAGTGCATTTCTATTTACAGCTTTAAAACAACAAAAAACACACAGGATGCAACACAGGGAAAGTTTAAAGACACGTTCAAATTAAACACATGAAAAGCACTTGTCTAGATTCAACCACTTGAGTCAAGTGGTTGAAATCAGCGTTAAAAACTTGCTATGTACAAAGTATATAAAAGTATATAACTTCACAACACTTAATAAATAAATAAATACATTAGCTTGCATGAATTCTAAAAAAACAAAGCATGGCATGAATTAGCGCAGATGAAAAACTGTTTTAAATAAAAACAAGTGCACCAGGATCTATCACGTGCACGTGCAACGCCTTCATGTGCCCTCGACGAGAACACATGCCCTCAACATTTACCACCTTAACCCCAACACGACATTAAAGCTGCATTAAGCTTTTGGTTTTCTTTAAATACACTACATCAGTTTCTACAACTACACTTGTTAAGCAAACAACTCTCTACTTACACATTCAGCAGAAACAGAAGGAATCTGGACTCGCAGTCATCTTTTTGGCCACATGTCGAATGTAAATCCCAATTCAGTTTGGTCCACAGACTCTTGAGAGAGGAAATAAAATATCTGGAAGTCTTTTTTGTTTTGCTATGTCTTCGACGCTCTTCAGCCTCCTCGCCTCTCCGCCATTTAGAGCTAAACAGGAAGTGTACAGTCGGCCCCCTATGTGAGCCGGTCGCACACTTCCTTCAGTGAGAGCAGGTGCACTGGTTTCATTTTTATTTAGGGGCCGGGTTGAATTCATGATTTTACTGTTTTGATTTTTAGAAAACATCACTTAATGCAGCTTTAAAGTTGGACTGAGTGAATAAAACTAGTGTATCTGACTCCTTCCAGCTCTTTTTTTTGTTTTTCCTCACGTGGAAACTTCACGTCTGACTTCACCGCGTGCACGGCGACACAATCCAATGAATCAATCAAGTTTTTTAAGGTTTTTTAGTTTTGATGAAACCCAGGGGAAGGCTGAGTGAGCAGGGAACAGGATGTAGCAAACAATAAAACAATAGTGCACCAAACAATAGTTAAATAGGCAAACCTAGTGCAGAAATCACATGCATGACAGATATTTTACACCGCAAGTCAAAAAGTCTATTGTTATTTACACGGCAGCACACGCAACAAACACATTAGGAATAATGTGTTTTTAGATGAGGCAAAAGTACTTTGCTTTATAGTATCAGTGAAGCACATGTGAGATACAGAAATATGCACGTCAGGCTTTTTGTTCACAATTAAAGGTTCTAAATGTTCAAAAATGACAATGTTAAATACCATTTTTCCCCTTTTTCACAATATTTGTGTTTCTCATTTCCGTTTTTCTAGCTAAAACTAGTGATAGCTACCATGGATACGACGGTGGTTAAAGCAGCTATCAGTGGATTAACTGACTTTATAAACTAATCTAACATAAACCCTACAACATTACAATGGAATGATGTAACATCTCGGGTTAAGAAGAAATTCCCAGTAAATTTCCATAAACTTTCCAACGGACCTTAGTTTGGGAATTTTGGAAATATTCCAAATTGAATTTTTTGATAATTTAATTTTTTGCATAAAGCAGACATGCAAGCAACATGACATCATTAAAAAAACAAACATGACACAGATTAATTTGTATATATAACTATATATATATATAATGACAGGTAAGTACGTAGGTACTAAATTAGTTAGGTCAGAACGTAAGTACGAAGTTAAGTACGTGGGTACAAAGTTAGGTACCTAGGTACAAAGTTAGGTAGGTAGGTAGGTAGGTAGGTAGGAAATTAAGTAGGTAGGTAGGTACAAAGTTAGGTAGGTAGGTGGGTAGGTAGGTAAGTAAGTAGATGCAAAATAATACATTCTTGAATAAATGACTTGATTTTGATTCTAGTACACATACACTTACATGATTTAAATCAGAGTAGCCGAACTAGCGGTAGTAACTAGTTGAGCTGATTCAATACTATAATAATATCGGTCAAATTACGGTGTATATGTATATATATATATATATATATATATATAAATGTTTTTTGTGAAGTATACATCATTCCATAACAAAAAAAACACTTTTAATTTGAAATTCTGTGAAATATCACCATGTTTAGCTTTACTGTGATATTATGAAAAATATATATTGTGTTATAATTTTTAAGCTCATATTGTCCACCCGCTACTTTTTTCCCCCACTTTTCTTTCATTCATTTTTTTTCATCTTGACCAGACTAGACTCCCATTGGTCCACAGGTCATTTTAGTTTGACCCCCTTGACATAAAAGAATTTCAAATTAAAACCTAAAAGTATTTATTTATTTATTTATTTTTTGGGGTTTTTTGAAGCACCAGCCACAACCTCGTAAAATATTCCTGTCAAACACCAAGAACACAACCGCAGTTTCTCCACAGTCTCTCTGGGACTTCTGTGGTTTTGGCACTGAACAGAAACGCCAGAGGAAACCAGACGCATATGTGAAAAAAAAATCTAAATCAAGAAACACATAAATCACTATGGTGATAATTTAGCATTTTAGCCATTTCATAGGACAAAGTGTATCATTAAGTGAGCATGAAAAGTTTCACTAGTTGACATCACAAGTATGATTATTTTCAGTATAGTCAGTCAGTGTGTAAATGTTGGGAAACGCTCAAACATACAGTATCTCTTTATAATCCTACTGTACTTCAAAATACCATGAAACCACAAGCACACACACACACACATACAGAAACACCAGCAGCTGCTGCACACATGCTGCCAGAAGCAGGAGAAAAGAGAGAAATGAAGGCAACAGGGGGGAAGGAGAGAGAGAGAGGAAGAGGGGAAGAGGCTGACATCTATCTTCTGTTACAGTGTTGAGCGGGTGAGTGACAAAGAAAACTAGAGAGCAGCCAAAAACATCACACAAGGAGAGAGAGTGTGAAGTGGAGATGGAAAACAAATTGTGAGGCTTAAAATGATGATTTAGCCGACTTAACTGCCCATAAAACCATCATTATTACTGTGTGTGACAGAGGAGGTGAATGAGTGAGAGAAGGAGTGAAGGGAAGGAGACAAAGGAGGAAACAGGACATCTCTGCTCCCTATATTTAGTGTCACTCACAGCTCAGAACAATAGCTCTATTCCTGGATACACTCCAGTGTTTGTGTGTGTATTTTAAGTACATGTATGTACAAAAACACGCCACAATACTGCATATTATACTCATAATACTAGGCCTGTACTCTACACAAATTTACATAGGGTGGAATATTGTGAGGTGTATGTTTTTAAAACCCAGTAGCAGCAAATGCTGTGATGGTAGTTTTGATGTTTGAGGTGACACCAATTTTCCGTGAGTCTAACTTTTTTTTTTTTAGGTAATTCTCCTTCATATAGTCATGGAAGTCACATCATGTATATTTTTTTAATGTTAAGAGATTTCAGTTCATTTTTGAGACATTTTAAGCGTTAAAAATAGATTTATGTCATTACCGTAGAAAAATTAGTCAGTCAAGATTATCACAACACAAAATGTTCATATCATCCCATGTCTTATCATTCACACTAACAGTATGTTTTATCTCACCTAGTATGCATACTATTAAGTCTATAACTACTACTACTGCTGGTATACTACATACTATTATAGTTACTAACTATTGTTAACGCCACAGTATCAGATTACTACTGCTGCTAATGATAATATTATTGCTACTCAGGGGTGGGAATTACTAGAGACACCATGATACGAAATAATCACAATATTTATGTCACAATATAATATTATCACAATATAGAGTATTTACGAAATCAATATATTGCGATATACTGACACAATAACTCTAGTCGAGTGGACTGAAATGAAAATGTTTTGTTTTTTTATGATAATCCACAAAATGTTTAATGTTTATCAGTAAATAATTAGTTAAACAATAACAGAATATGCTAAAAAAATATTGATACTCTGTGTCTCAAAAGCGATATATCATTGCCACGCAAAAAAATATATACTAATTTCCACTGGCACTGCTACTACTAATGTCTATGTCAGTTTCCATACTATCAAAAAAATAGGGAATCAAACTTTATTCATATGTCACTTTTAATCCATAATAATCCTTCCAGTTTTTGAATTTTCTAGGGTCTAGGAGTTACAGTAATGAGAAGTAAGCGTGCCAAATCCTGTCAGCCATGACAGGACGGACACAGAAGGGTTAAATAATAAAAACAACCAATACTACTACTACTACTACTACAACAGCTACCAGCTGCCATAGCAACAACTTCTGCAACTGTTTTCAACAGGTCCTGTAATGAATCTGCAGACATCAAAGCATGATCACAAATGAACACACACACACACATGAACACACGTACAGTATGAGTGATAAGAGGATGAATGGAGAGAGAAGTGAGGAGATGCCAAAGACATGAGGTCAGTCTGACAGAAGAAGCACAGAGAGAGAGTGCAGAGAGAGTCATTACCACTGCACAGATTATCACTGCAGGCCCAGAGGTGATTGGAAGGTTGCCAGTTCAAACCCCCCAGTCAGGCGAAACACAAGGGAAGTGCAGTTAAGTAACAGGGTCATCTTGTAAAAGTACTAGTGCACAAACTACAAGAAGCAAACTAACTTTGAGCTGACCTGAAAAAAAAAAAACACTGTGCAGGTTCTGCTCACATTTACTTAAAAATATACTTTAGTAAAAACAGATTTTAAGCACCACTAACTTTATATAATTCATCATGTGATCAACACTGAATGACCTTCTGAGTTCGCACCACATTTTTAACACTGTTATGTCATGTCATATATGTAATATATTATATATTATATTATACACTGATTTTAAGTAGTATTTATGTGTTGTGTCTGTTTAAAACGAAAGTCATAACTAGGAGTGATAACACCTCTGTAGGGCTGCACAATTATTCCATTATTAATCAATTATTACTATTAATTGTCAGCTATTTTGATAATCGATTCATTGGTTTGAGTGTTTTCTGATTTTTCAGCTTCTTAAATGTGAATATTTTCTAGGTACTTTGCTCCATTTAACAAATAAATGTTTAAAACTGACTTATAATGGTTTTTCGATAAAAACAAGACACTTGAGATTGTCATTATTTCATGTCATTAGGTTTGGGAAACAATGATGAACATTTTACATTTTATGGATCAAACAAGTACGTGATAAATGGAGAAAATAATCTACAGATTAGTTGCTGCCCTACACCTCCAAGTTGACCACGTTCCAGAAGATAACAAGCCAATAACGATGCTCTAAACCAGTGGTTCTCAATCTAATTTAATTTAATTAAGTATGGTAATATTTATACAAATTTGAAATAATTATACTAGCACATAGTTTAACATCCCATTTAGCAATTATTTAATTTTAAAGACAGTTCATTCTTCATTCATCAAGGACGCTGTTGATATAAATTTGTAATTCAGAGGCAGCTGCATTCAACTTCACTTGACCTTCAGCGAGGAGTTGTTGACACAGCAGCATCACAACAGGAAGCATGTGTGTGTTGTTTATGAAAACGTGTTTAAACGTGTTTAAAATCCCTAAAAAGAGTTTGTCTGTGGTCTGATTTATTCATTTCTCACTCCCCCTCCTTCTAAACTACAAACAAGTGAGTGGGTTGAGGCCAACAGTCATGTAAAGCTTTTTCATGCTTCTGACTCAAACCACTTTTGACCCTGAAGGCTTTGATTTGTATTCCACGGTAATCTGATGAACTGCTGAAGATGCCTCTTCTCTCCTGTTCTGCCGTCAGCATGTAACACAGTATGAGACAAGAACCTTGAAGAGAATCTTTCCTGATTTCTATTCAAGGGAAGGGACTGATTCATTTTGGTCACCTTGTGATAACATCATCATCTGCTTCACCAGCTCTGTTCAAAACTTCCTATGAAACGCCTGAATAAAAGAAGGTACTACTGTTTAGCCCTTTAGTTTTTTGTTGTTGTCTGTGCTTTGTGCTACTGAGGCTTTAACCATAAAGCGTAAACACACAAACACACAGTGAAACCAAATAAGACAACAATTTCCCATTATCTCACACTGCTTCCTAACTCCCTGATCCATACTGGAAAATCCCTGTCTTCTACTTCCTATCACCACAATTTGGTTGATGACATTTAAAGGAAGACACCTTAACCCTAACTTCTATTGCAGGGGTGTCAAACTCATTTTAGTTCAGCCTAATAACAACAAGAACGTGCCATTTCAAAAATATTATTCCTAAAGTTTACCATTTACACATGCTTTACAATTTACAGATAACAGTGGATCTGCAAAGGCACAAAATATTTAGTCCCAGGTATCTGGAACTGAAATATATAGTAGTTTGTGTAGTATACATTTTAACATCCTTGGGGCCGGATTGGACCCTCTGGTGGGCCTGTTCTGGTCCGCAGGCCATATGTTTGACACCCCTGCTCAAATGAACAGGCGTAGGTTTGGTTATGACATTGGTGGGGTCACCTCAGCACATCACCTGCGCTCTCTCTCGTCTCCTCTTTGACTCGCAGTGATATTTTTTCGGCTGTGATGCATTCACTGACGCTCGTAAAAACCTGTCTTTAACATTGGTGGGGATAGTCTGGCTTTCTCCAAACCATATGCACACTTATGCCCCTTGCGCTAATGTGCATTTATTAAATAAAAGTTTTACATAAAGTACTAACTTAAAGTCTGGTTGCTTTTTTAATGGTTTTCTTTACGGAGCTCCCCCTACAGTTTCGGAGTAGATATTTTTACACCACAGTAAACATCCACCCATCCATCGTCTACCATTATCCTACTTTTTATGCTTCTGTGTTTTTCACTTCTCGCCATTCCAAAAAAGCTGGTCCGATATTTACTTGTGTGTGGCCCCTCACTCAGTTACTCCTTCTTCTTCTTCGCTTCCTACCAACGGTTTTCTTTCTCTGCTTCTTTTTCACCGTCTCTGACACGACGAACGTCTAAAATAATGCTTTTGACCCTGAAGGCTTTTGATTTGTATTCCACAGTAATCGGATGAACTGCTGAAGATGCCTTCTCTTCTGTTCCACCGTGAATTAAAGACACAGTATGTAACACAGTATGGAACCATAAGAACCACAAAGAGAAAATCCTTATTTCTATTCAAGGGAAGGGACAGCGATATCACTGCCAGTACCTGTTTCTCAGAGATTTTGCAAACCTCCTGATTCTGAGGACTCCGGGTCTTTGCAAGGCTGGTTTTCTGCTAACAGACAGTAGGGGGCAGTGCAGACAGCCCCCAATCTCCCCCACAACAAGACATTTACGCATCACAATGAATCTGACGCTGTTAAATCAGGGTAAAAATCATAGTTCTGCTTTACAATCAGAAAGAAGCCTGTTTCGAAAGTCTGGTATGGAACGATTAGCGCTAATGACATCGCGTAGCAGTGTAGGAATCATGGTAAATGTTGTCTTGTTGTTTCCACTGTGCATTTATTTATACTTTAGCGACAATCATCAAAACTACATCACATATTCATTTGTGGCCACGGCAAGTGAACGGAAAATGTCGAGGTGCTGATAAAAGTGAAAGAAAAAAAAATTATGATGAAGCGGAAAATTATGAGGAAATGAAACCAACATGCACATGTATGCATTGACTGTTAAGTGCTGCAGCCAGTCAGTGCATACATACATTGGGGGGGGGGATTCCCCTTGTTTTGTTTTTTAGACACAGTATTGATAAAAATAAAACTGTCTTAGTGTGAGACAGAAAAGCAGAAGCAAGTGAGGAGCTGCTGTGAGGAGGCAATTATCTGCCACACACACTCAAGTGTGACACTTCAAAAATGAAATAAATGTGCTCTCTAAGTGGTTTTACAGTGTGTGTGTGTGTGTGTGTGTGTGTGTGTGTGCATATTTAACGTGTCGTCTCAGGTCGGACAGTGGAATTTCACGTAGGTAGAGGAGATCAATCAATACGCCCCATTACGGTTTAAGAAGGCATAAAGGAGCAACGACAGGCTATAATTACAGTACTCACAGGAAGCAGCTGTTTGCGTTTCCTTCCTGGACGGCCCACTCTGCGCTTGCTGCGGGGGCTCGCCGGCGTCCCCTCCTCTGGACTGTCCTGGTCTGCTCCGTCTTCACTCTGACCAATTATAGAGAGAGGCCACATCAAACAGGGAGCCAATGAAATGACTCTATGAAGTCATAATGGATGTCAGCAGTGAGGCCGCATTAAAGCAACAGCGAGCGACCACAAAGGCAGAGCTGGTGAAGAAACACTCTGGGCTATGGAGTGAAAAACTGCAAAACAGGATTAAGTGAAGACAGGAGCAGGGGGTAACAGCAGATTGTTGCAATTTTGGCAAACGCCGACTTTTCACACTCGCTGTGACATTTATGCAAAATGAAAATCTGGTGAAGAGAAAATTTAACGGTGGGAATGTGTTTGTTCAAAGTTTGTTGGGTCAAACTGTGAGTGAGGAGCGAGTTAAAGTGTAATTAAACCCCCTCTTCTGCGGCTAACTCCGCCCTATAACTGGTTTTCAAAAAATGTCAAGAAGTGGGCTGAGACCTGAGTGAGTGAGAGGTGGAGCAGCGAGTGGGCGTGGTTGGTGTAATCTGTTGCAGATGTCTAAAGCTGTGTTCACACTGGACGCAACGCAAAGTCTGACGCTGTTTTTTCAAATTTTTTCAACATTTGCGGAAAAATCGTGCTGACGCGACGACCAGTCAGCGATGAGATTCTCCAAATGACGCTCAGGGCAACTCTCTTTTTCTCTGCAGAATGCCCGTTAATTCCGTTTAAAACACGTCAACACGCGGCCGGACTAGCGGAGCCGGGAACCAGACCGACAACCTTCAAGTTGAAAGACGACACGCTCTACCACTGAGCTACTGTCGCCACATGTGCAGTGGTTTCCCGATACTAAAGCCATGTTTCCACCAAGTGGAACGGTTCAGTTTGGTACAGTATGGTACGTATTTTTTCATTGAGAATAGTACCAAAATGACCAGAGCCAACCGTTGCACTCTTTGGCACCCCTTCCCGAGCTAAACTGGCTCCACCCATGGCGACCGGTGTTTCTTCAATGACTGCAGTATTTTCCCACACAAAGCTCGACGTCTTGTTGACACTATCCGAGCAGGAATACGCTGGATGTCCTCCATTGTTGTCTGTCGTGTCGTGTTCGATGTTGATGTCGCACCAGTACGACGTCATGCCATCCGGCCTACCGAGTAAAAGTACTGTTCTGAGTTGAAGCGAAAGCCTGACCCAGGTGTTTACAATTCCAGAACTTTAAAGTCTATTGAATAACTGACTGGGAGCCAGTGTTAAGACTTTAAAACTCGAGTAACGTGCTCATTTTTTTTTTTTTTTTTTTAACTGGTTAAAAGTGGAGCTGCAGGGTTCTGAATGAGTTGCAGCTGTTTAATGCTGTCTTTTGTGGAGACCTTTTCAGGAAAAAGACTGTGACAATAGTCGAGATGAAAGCACGGACAGGCTTCTCCTGGTCTGTTTGGAACATAAAACCCTTTGACTGTGGAGTCTGGATATATTTTTAAGCCGACACAAGGCATAACCAGTCATGTCATTAATCATAATAATGGCACACGCTGTGTTATTGACTCTGTGTGCTCCTGTAGTCACTTCTGCTGCTGCTGCTGAACTAAGGCTTGTGTTTGCATTAATGTTGCTGAGTGGTCGCTCAGCGAGGTGCAGAAACTGCTTAGCAACTGTCTCTGACAGGGCACCAGCAGCCGCTGCCGCCGCCACTGCTGCTGCTGCTGCTGCTGCTGACTAAACATTCTGATGTCACTTCCCTGACGATCTGCATAGCAACCAGCCCGAGCGGCTAACGGCCCCGTCGGCCCGGGTGTGCTGTCCATATGCCAGCGCCTCGACTCCTCGCACTTGACACACAAGCACACTTGACACGTCTTAACCACACAGCCGCTGTGATCGCGTGTACGAAATAATGGTACAACTGAGTCCACAAAGACCACTCCAACGAGTCCTTTAAAGAATATGTCTCACACACACACTGTCCATTTATCTTTGGTCTATTTCTATCACCAGCCAGGTTATTTTAAGCTGCTCCAGTTGCTAAGTAACCAGACTGCAAACCAGGCGGGCAGAGGAGGATTCCGTCAGCAGCAGACAGCTTGTCCTCTTTCTTTCTTACCTCCCCATCCCCACACACTCTCCCTCTACACCTCACTTCTCCCCTCTTTTCTCTCTGTCTACCACCATTTCTGATTTTGTTTCCCTGTTTCACTTTGAGTCTGCTGCTGCTGCTGCTGCTTACTACTGCACACAATCCTCAACGGATTAAGCTGTCGACGCAACGAACAAGAGACTTTCAAGACCAAGGTTCAGCCTTCGCACATATGAACCACATCTAACCAAATCTGTGCTACAGACCATCGATTTCACACAATCGTATTGTCGATTTGAACATTTACAGACTGACATTTTACAATTTGCAGAACAGTTCGCCTCATGTAAAGTGCTGTTTCCCAACTTGTTTGGCTGTTTTATGACGTGTTGGGGGTCACTCAACTTTGGGTGTTTGAGAAATGGAATAAATGACACCAGGGACAAGTGTTACTTCTATAGATCTACAAGCTTATTTTTCAGCATTTCAAGCTTCTCTTGTGAGGGAGGGTTTATTAACTGTGACACCGCAGACCTTGTTGGCTCGAGGAAAACAAAAAAGTAAAATGAGTATGCTCAGACTGAACAAAGACCTTCCAAATTGTCCATCTCAAAGAGGATACACATATGCTCTAAATAAGTCACAATCTTTCGGAAATGTCCTGTAATATCCAAAATATCAGTTCCTAAACAAATCCTTACTGATTTTGGACATTGTTGTCAACGTAAGGTAGTGGTTGTAGGTGTCGGTTTTAGGGGTTTCCTGTTGGTTGATGATCACATGATGTGTCTGTTGTTTTTTGGTAACTTGGCTGGGAAGAATGTAGAGCTGCGATGGCTGACGTCACACAAATCATGTCGAGTCACAATAGTCGGCATCAAAACAGCGCCATTTTGGCAGGAAGCCCCACTGCCAGACATCTCATCTCACTCTTTTTATCAACTGTATACATAAAAAGTGAAGATGGTGGAGAACGGTTGAACTCCAGGACGACAAAAGAGTCTGAGAAGAGCAAAGGAAAGAACATTTTTTACGGAATCAACCAATCCCGTGAGGCGGCAGAGGAGGAGGATCCCTGCCATGAGACAGCTCAAAGTGTGCACAGAAGATGGAATGATGGGGAAGCCAATGCAACGGGTTTCACTGTAGTAATCAGTGGATATCAGACACAGAATCCAAAGACTTACTACAGGTCTCCATGGATTTAAAGAGCGTAGTGAACTTGGATGGCTTGAAACTAGCACTTTGCAGTGTCTCTTCTCCTGACACCACATCTGAAAGCACTAAATAAACACATTTTCAGACTCTCTAAAACACCCAATTTTATAATCTTGTTTTTTTTGGACTGGCTGAAACAGATGTATCACTTCCCCCAAAAATCCAGTGTGAACAGATAAATGTACCCAGTCCAAAATGTGGTTGGACCCACACAGACCCTGACACACAGAGAGAAAATGGAAGCCATTTTCATTCAGTCGTCCACAAAGAAAATAGAACTTCCCCATATACAATCTTCTTCCTTCTCGTTCTTAAAAGAGTTTTCTGTAAACACAGGCGTCTGTTTTCCAGAAATAGGGCTTTTTTTTTTTAAAAGGCTCCCAAAACACCACTTCCATGTGGATAAAAAGCCGATACAATACAATAAATAAGAAATACTTTTGTGGATCCTCCGTCGCTTGTTCTCATGTGTCCAGGATTGTGTCTGATGTTTCTTTTTGTAGCAAGCTTAACAGTAGCTTCAGTCGTGGTTGATGGATTACATCTAGACTCAGACTCAAAACCTCCCACACCCTGATTCCTCCACAGTGACTTGGACGATTCCTCCCAAACATTTGTGACTCACTGTGAGTGATTTCTCTCTCTGGACTTTTTTCTCCACTCTCTCAGAAACACAGAATAACTCTCAGAGAAGTCAAACTCTTTAAGGGGAAACGCTGTCCCGGTTGGCTCGCTGCCACCGTGTGAAAGTGTAAAGTTAGATGAGGCTTTATGAAGCAGCAGCTCTACAGCGTCGACTTCAAACCTCTCATAGACTTACAGGAGGTTGCTGTGGGCTCTGCAAATGAAAAGAGCCATTTTTCATCTCCTCTGTGTGTGTGTGTGTGTGTGTATGCAGCATATACTTGTATTTGTTACCTCTTTAGGACATTTTCTCTGGCATAAACACTGACCTTGTCAGGACCATTCGTCCTCATGGAGACCAAAACCTGGTTCTCATGAGGCAGAACCTCATTTCTGAGGAACTGATTAAGTTTAAGATTAATATTTGAATTGTTGTTAAGGTTAAGGTAAGGGTTAGACATTCACTGGTTATAGTTAACCCTCTTATGACCATCACGATATTCAGGCCGCCTGGATTTATTTTGATATTTATGGCTGCAGAATTGTCAAAAAATGTTCAATATGCTTCTTTCTGCCCCTTTTTTCCAAGATAACTTTCACTTTCCATGTCTGGCAGTTATTCAACCATTTAGGAATTACGGCACTGAGAAGCTGATGTCACAAACGCGTGACGCTGAATCTCGCCTGTGATTGGACGGTCGTTCCGCAGAAGTCCTAAGATTCTACCGTAATGACAAGTATATGGGCGCAAAGCTCTGTTTCTCTGCTTTCTCTGGTATCCATCTATCATCGCCTACTTCGTAGGGTGAAAGGCAGGGTCGCAGATGGCCTGTCCATAGTTTTTGAATTTTCGAGATATCGTAAATGGTCTAAGAGTTACAATAATGACACGTATGCATGCTAAATCCTGTCGGTGACAATTTTTATCCCAGTTTTTGTATTGGTATCTTTGTCAGGACCAAAGAACTTAAAAATCATAGGGAGTGAGGACATTTTGGCTTGTCCTTGTATTCTGTTGCACCTTAAAATTTATTTTTCAGGGTTAAGACTTGGTTTTAGGGTTAAGGTTAGTCATTTAGTTCTGATGGTTAAGGTGAGGGTGAGGGTAAGGGGCTAGGGAATGTGTTAAGTCTATGAGTGTCCCAAATAACTTACAAACCTATCTTTTTGAGGACATTTTGACCTTGTGGGGACATTTTGTCTGGGCCCTAAAACTTTAAAGGTTTTTTTCAGGGTTAGGGTTAGAATTGGGTTTGGGTTAGGTTAAGGGTTAGGATATATGTTTGTGAAGGTTAAGGGTTAGGGTAAGGGGCTAGGGAATGCACTATGTCTGTCTATATGAGTGTCCTCGCTACGAATATGCATACTTGTATTTATACCTTTGTAAGGTCCAAAAAGGTGTCCTCACTGAGGTTTCAAAGCCAGTTTGTGTGTGTGTCTCCAAACCCCACACTCGTCTTTTCTGCATGTGATGGTGGTGTGTGTGTGTGTGTGTGTGTGTAATGCAGAAAGACCTGTCGGTAACTAAATAACTATAAATAAATAAATAACTGTGTTTAAGTATTACACACACACACACGCACACTGAGTGCCAAACTTTATATTTGCATTGGCTAAAAAAAGCTCAGGAGTCAGAGTAGTAGTGGTGATGTTGGCCGTAGTAAAAAATCAGTGGTGGCTGTAATAATACCTGCGGCTGCTTAAATAACAGTCATCAGATTTCAGTGTGTTTAATAATAGAAGCAGAAATAATAATAACCACGACAGTAGTAGTAGTAGTGGTAGTGGTGATTATGGTTAGTCATAGGTGGGTGTAGTATGTGAAGTTTGAGCTATTTATAGATTTAAAATGTGAATAAAACTTTAAATATAAGTTTTTTATATTTAAATTTTGTATTATTATTATTTTAAAAAAGAAGAAAATTAGTGTTTCTGGTTTATTTCAGTGGTGGGCTATCAGGGCCAGCAGGGCCTTCTCTGCTGGCCCTGACAATATCAAAAAAGTATTTTTTTTTAAAATGTATTTATTATTTATAATCAAATTAATTTGTGTCTGAACGTGTCTGAATTCAATTACTTTTTCAGTATATTATGATTATATTTCCAGAAAGAATATGGTTATATTTTGTGAAGCTGAGCTGGATTTTCCATATGTCATTAAACGCATCATAGCTCCACGGACCTGCTCTAGTAGTATTGCTAGCCTTTCGTTGAAGCTGCCATTCCCTAGTTGGTTATAACTTTGACTGACGTGTGTCGTCAATCAGAATTTGTGTGTCGTCAGCCAATCAAAATTTGATGCATAGTGACAGAACGCCCCAGGCCCAGCGCTGTGTCTGGCGCTAGCCCCCGCTGTTGTCATCAACGACGTTTGAACCTTTGGCGGGTTTTGAAGTAAGCTATGGCCACTGCATTAACGCCACCGATCCATCATGTTTCTGATCTCCTTCGTGTGCACTTTTTACGGCGATCGTTTGGAGAAAAGAAGGAAATTATTTCAAGAGGAGACCTACACCGAAGAGGTACATCATTTACGGTAGTTCGAGTGTTAATGATAAATTTATTAAATTTAACCTTTTTTAGAAGTGGTGAGGACAAAACTGTTGATCATAAATAGTGCCGGGGACGTGTTCCCCCCACGTAGGGCTGACGCCTATGCTTATGTGGAAGCTTGTTTTTGTGTCATATGGTTGCTGAGTGAGATAACGGAAGATGTGGTGGTAATGATGCAGTAGCCTATAGATGCGCAGTGGTGTGTGTGTGCGCTATGGTTGTTGCAGATCAACTGTCTCGTGAATATAGTGCATAATAGTGTGTTTTGTATGTGGTTGTGTTTGTGCGTGTTTTTTTTTTTTTTTACTGAAGGCCCTGACTGAAACCCCACGGTATGCTACTGATTTATTTCAATATGAAAACAAGCTCTCTGCTTTTCAGCTTATTAAATGTGAGTGTTTTTAGTAATATTTTACTCCATATAACAAATACATTTGAATACAATGTGGATTGTATTCTCATTGAATAAAAAAAAAAAAAACACTTAAAACCGATGAATTACTTATCAACATGGCTGTATTTAGTAATCAATGAATAGCCGCTGTCCTATACTGTATGTATGACGTGTTTTTACTCTATCCACTCACTTGAATGTTTCCCTCTGGTTATCGTGATAACAGCATCATTGTTGAGCAGTGTTTCTATGGTGGCATGAGCAGAATAAATAATAATAAATGGTTGGAATAAATAAAAAAGTAATAATCCCAGTCTCTCACCACATTGTTGGAGGTTTCATTCTCTGGCGTCTGGGGCGGCTCGGCGGCAGCAGGACTGTTGGACGGCATGACGAGCAGCGGCCTTGGTGAAACCACGTTTTCTTGAGGTTTCTTTTGTTGTTGTTTTTTTTAAAGTTAAAAAGAAAAAAAGGGGGAAACAAATCAAAACATGGAAGAGGCCCTCAGACGCACCAGGTGCAGCAGCTTCATTCAACCTGACGGCCACTCGCTCAGACAATCAATCTGCTCGCCTGCGCGCTCCTCCTCCTCTGCTGAGAGAGAGAAAGAAAAAAAAAGAGGGGAGAGAGTGGGATGAGTTCATGTACAGTAAAAGGAGAAGCACACGCACACACGCACACACACACACACACAGACCCGAAGTTAAGGCTGCAGAACAGGTGTGTGTGTCTAAGAACTATAGATGATGGATGGGACCCATGTACACACTGTACTGTACCGGGTTAACACACACACAGACCTTACCCTAACCTTAACCTTCACAACGAAGTGTCTAATCCTAACCTTTACCCTAAAATAAAGTTGTGAGGACCAGGCAAAATGTCCCCCCAAGGTCAAACAGTCCTCACAAAAACAGGTTTGTAGGTTTTTTGGACATCCAGCATGCACAGATTTGTTCAACTATTCTTCTTAGGACACTGCACAACTAATCCCAACCTAAATACACATCTAATCCTAACCCTAAAACCGGGTTTTAACACTGAAGAAGCCCTCTAAAGTTGTGAGAACCAGGCAAAATGTCCCCCCAAGGTCAAACAGTCCTCACAAAGATAGGTTAGTACGTTTTTTTGGATACATGTACACACACACAGTTGAGGACACTTCCATTCATGTGGACATTTTAAACAAAGCCTTATCCCTTAAACACAACCAGTTCAACCCTAACCATAACTTAAACACAAATAAAATCTTAGCTTATTCTTAACTTATCCAGTTCCTCAAATATTTGGTTCTGCCTCATTAGGGACCAGGTTTTTGTTTTTTTTTTATCTCCATGAGGACTACTGGTCCTGACAAGGTCGGTGTTTGTGCCAGAAAAATGTCCTAAAGAGGTGGCAAATACAAGAACACACACACGCAGGTGTCCTCAAAGGAATCTGCAGGAATCAGGGTAGCTTTCAACATGGCTGTCACACTATGATTGATGGAGTCACTGCCCATTTCATTAGACAGAATGGTTGCATTCATGCTGAGGGTAAAACTATTTTTTGTCTCTTTAAACATTCCAAAAATATGATTTATATTCATAAATTAAATATAAAGCTCACATTTTAATTCAAATCTTGTTGTCACTTTCATTTGTGCCTCCATAAATCTGGAGCGTTCGTGCTACTCATACAAGTTTACAGTATTAAATCAAGTAATTGTTGATGGTGTATCGTTTTTATCCATAAAAAAGTGTGGTTTAAGGCTAAATATGAGATCTACAGTATAACTTTCCCTTGTTTTAATAAATCAATTATCCATTCAAGAAAATTGAATCTGACATTGACTTTAAAATAGCATGTTTTTGTTGGACTTACAATCCAAAACCACACGACGACATGATTGAGGGTGAAGTCAGAAAATGGGACGCGGCTGTCAAAGACGTCTGCGGACGTTAATTAATGACAAAAACGATGACGAGTGAGAACAAAGGACATTTAAGCTGTGGTCTAACAAAAAAAAAAATTGAAAAGCTGAGAACAAACACTTTGGTATTTGGAAAAATCTGTTTTCCTCCAGTTGCTTTGTCGGGTTTTGGCGACAACTGGAGAAAGCTAAAGAGCAGTTTTAACAACAGCTACTGGAAACTGAAAACCTCCACTGACTGTGCAGTTAGTTCATGTCTCACTCACACACACACACACGCACGGAGAAACTGACTGGTCACACTGGGACTGAGTCTGAAACAGCGTGACGTCTCACTGCCCAGTCAAATCCAATGAGATCTGCTCACGGCCAGGAGATTCAGGCGAGCAAGCAAAGAAAGAAAGCAGTGGTGTAGCTGACGTGATACACAAGTATACACTGTGTACGCACTACAGAAGGGCCAGGATTTACATATAACCACTTAAAAATGTGTAAGGATAAGTATCAACACTGTGATTTGACAGAACTGAAATCAAACTATTTGTTTTTGCAAATAAAAGGGATTTCATTACAAATCTTGGTAAATTAATCAAATTAATCATCAAAGCGCCGTTTCCTCCCCTACGACCACTACACCTACACCCCAAACTGTTTATCTCCCTTTTTAATCACATATCTGTCCACCAGTTCACTTGATAGGCTTCAAACTTGGCAGGTGACTTACTTACTACCGACAATGACATCGTTTGGATAAGAAATATAAGAGATACTGGTAAAAAATAAACAGGCACATATTGAACATGGACTGCGCGGTTCTCCCCTATGGCTGCATTTACACTACAGGTCTTAAATTTCTCAACCAGCTTGCATTATCTTTTTAAAATAACCCTGTGGTGGACTTGGCAACTGATCCGGAAATTGTTAGGCAGAAATATCGCATATTGCGGACCCTGGTACTCGCACGTCAGGGTCCTGGTAGTATACCACTTCACCATCGGGTGGCGGTTCAAGTCTGAATGCAGGGAATAGGAGGCATTCCTACCAAAGAAGAAGAGAACGATGCTCCCTCGGACATGTCGAAAGGTCATGGCAAAATTTGGGCTGAAAGTCTACCAGGGCCTTTGAAAAGGCATGTAACCTTGACACGACTCCTCTGGCTTGAGCCCTTGTCCTCCATTGAACTGGTCCAACGAGTGTCTACGTCATTTGACCACCTGTCACATTGACAGGGGGACATCTGATCTGTCCACTTTGAGGGCAAAATGCACATATTTAATTCAAATCTGTGCTTTCTTTTCCTGCTCACACCTTCTAACGGTCATGTGATCTGTGCCCCATGGGAGAAAAAAATTGGAAGTAGGTCACTTGCACCATGCAGTTTAAAATGTAGCCTAATACAGCACATTAAAGTGACACACATCTGATTTGAAAATCAGAATTGGCAATCCGACTTGTGTAAACACAGCCCCTTAGACAATTTGGACCCGAGTCCCTTCAGCCCAGTGACGTGAATGTAGCCTTCAATCAGCTGTGATTTGTTTGGCCTGGTGTCAGACACTGATCACAATCTGGGGGCAAGAAAAAAAAAGAAGGGGCTTAAATATAATATTCACAATTGCCTGAAAGAAAACTGGATCTCAGCACTGCTGTGAATCTAAAGCACATTACAGCTGCAGCCAATGAGTCTGGCTTTGCTCAAGATGCATCGTACGCTATGTCACTCCTCGTGCCGTGGCCTTACATCACCTCCTGTAAAGACGGACGGACGGACAGACAGCAGGCAGGCGGCTAGCGGGGATACCAGAGGAAAAGTCAGGGGGTGGAAGCTGTGCAGAAATGGGTGCAGGGTGTACAGTATCCACCCCAACGACCCCGGGGCTCCCTGCACAAGCTCCAGGCTCAAGGCCAACAAAACTCCTCCAAGTTCTGCATATGTAGGTCACACACACACAGACGCAGAGATAAAACACACACCACACAGAGACAAAACACACACACACACACACCTATAGCAAATCTATACTGTCTGATTTCAATTGTTCCAGTGTTCATGTCAGCGGTGGTTTAATGAGAACACAGTTAAAGGCCTGGGCAGAGAGAGGCCTGCTCTGCTGGGAGGAGAAACGGTTGCGCAGAGGAAAAGCTTTTTAGAAGGTGTGTCAAGGTACAGAAAGTCAGACAGCGGTAACACAGGAAAATTAACTTCACAATAAAAGTGTAAAAAATATACTATTTTTTTAAGTTTATTTCCTTTCTTTGTTGATGTATGTGTAACATATGAATGTCCTGTAGGGAGCAGTTAAGTGTTTTCTCTGTTACAGGGATGTGTAATCTGACCTAATCTGAACCAAACAGAGAAAGGCATCCTTCCCAGGAAGGCAGTTAGTTGCACAATGTATGTAACATGTAATGACCATGTTTGAACACCTTTTCAATGACTTAATGTTCACAGACATAAAAGCCTAAAAGATTCTAGGGTCATCTGAGGTCATATGTCCAACACATTTTGGTTTCCTCTGTTAGTTTTGGCCAAATACTTTTTATTTAAAGATTTTTAAGTTAGGAAGCAGAGATAATGTCATATAGAACATGCTGGTACTGCTATCATTCACATTTAAAAGAACTCTAGAAACTAGAATTAAACACAGGTAAGAACGTAATGAAAAAAAGCATGCATTAGTTGTATGAATGAATGAATGAATGGATGGATGGATGGATGGATGAACGAATGAATGAATGAATGAATGAATCAATCAATCAATCAAAGGCAGAATTAGTAGTCCGGTGTAATCACAAAAACATAAATTCACTATTTGCACCTCAAAGGACAAAACAGAAGAGCCACCTTTACACTCATGAACATGACTGAACCAAACTGTCTGACACTAACACACCAAATAAAGCTCAAGTATTTAATTGATTAAGCAATAAGTCAAAAAACAGAACACACAATTTCATCTCACTCACAAATGCTTTAAGTGATTTTATGGAAAGAACATTGCAAAACCCTCCAGCACAGATTCTTGGATGTTTGCTTATAACTCAGTAATTGTGATCATATTTCCCTTTTTTTTCCATCTTAATATTCTGAACAATTAACAGAATGTTAAAGAATACAAACAAAAGCAAATGTTTTAATGATGAAACAACTGGTTGCAGCCTCTTACTTCCCTATGATTAAGTACTTAAGTCTGTGTATTACTTGATACACAAAAAAGAAGAAAACAACTTAACAAAAGTTGTGCTAACTAAAACAAATTAAGTCTTGCAAGTCTCACAACAAAGGCTACGAGCTACAGGACGAGACAGTAAAACCCATAATAACAGATAACTTAATGGTGTGAACATGTAACAAAGTTGTAGTCAATCAGAGTAGAAAATGTGTGTGTCAAGCCAGACTGGAGATTTAAGGGCCTCTGGTGACGGCTGATAATCAAAAACATGTTTGGAATAAACTTATATCAATGTATTCATAATGGATTTCTTAAAATGTGCAGGCAAGTGTGTTTAAATATGTAATTATATTTCTTCTCTATAGTGGAATATAACATATTAGATCGTTATTGGTGTTTTAAACACAAAATAAATGACCCGATTGTGTGGAATCATTGAGTTTTGTCGGTGGTGCTTTTATTTCTACAGGCAAAACCGGAAGTGCCGTGCTGACTTCCGCTACATTGACAAAGCTAAAGCTTTATATGTGACAGCAATGGGAGCGACCTCACGCGGCCTTTCACCGGACACAGTCACAGTGTGGATGTGTGTGTGTGTGTGTGTATCTGTGTGTGAGAGAAACAACGGTGTCTAATCCCGGTGTGTGTGTGTGTTTAGTGAGAGACACGTGTTCATGTGTGTAGAGACGATAAGACTTAGTGGGTCAGGTAAAGAAAAAACACACACACACACGCGGGGCGCGTTACGGACCGAATGTACCCGTTCACCCCACCAGGCGCGCGCCCGCCCGCTCGCTCACTTGCTCGCTCTCCGCGGACGCGAGTGTTCCGCGCGCTGATGTGTCTCCGTCTACATCTGGTGGACGGAGAGCTCCGGTTTAACGTTACCTGCTGCCGGTGCTGGACCGGGGGGTGGTGGGGGAGGAGGCGGAGCACCGGATAATGTTCAACAACACACTCGTTAAAAACCGTTTGTCCGGTTGCCGTGATTTTAAGAGTGAAGTCTCTCGCTCGCTCTCTCTCTCTCTCTCTCTCTCTCTCTCTCTCTCCCTCCCCTCCAAGTTCACAACGCACCGCTCCGTCTTCACGCGCACAATCATCATCTGCTCAAACAGAACCAACGGTTCGGCTCCGGTGCGCGCGGGCGCACGCGAGCAATGACTTTGGGGGAGATGAGGGAACAGCGTCGGTGTTTGTTCACGAGCCAAAAAATGTAATGTTTATATTTACCGTGTCGGTGTCCGTCCCTCAGACACCCGGAGCCTGACGGTCGTCGCTCTCTCTCCTCCAGTTCACTCTCTCACTCTCTCTCTCTCTCTCTCTCTCTCTCTCTCACACACACACACACTCTATCTCTCTCCGCCGGGTCTGCTCTCTCCGCTGCTGCCTCGCGCGCGCCCCCGCCTCTCTCTTTCTCTCACTCTCTCACTCACTCACTCACCGGTGTGCTCGCTCTTTCACAAGCCGCAGAGGCTCTGCCGCACCGGAGAGAAAGTTTCCGCGCGGTCCTAAAGTCTACAGAAACTACCTCGCGCGCACGCGCGCACACACACATGCACTCGTGCAGGCGCGCGGGCACAAAGTCAGAGTAAAACACAGGTGGAGCAGAGCCAGATGTCAGAGAGAAGCTAACGAGCATCAAAGTGACACTCACACTCCACCGTTACCTCTGTTTTAAAGGACTATTTACTGCTTTATCTGGGCGGCATGGTGGCGCAGTGGTTAGTAGTGGTGGTTAGCACTGTTGCCTCATAGCAAGAAGGTGCTGGGTTCAATTCCAGGTCTGGGACCTTTCTGTGTGGAGTTTGCATGTTCTCCCCATGTCTGCGTGGGTTTCCCCTGGGCTCTCCAGTTTCCTCCCACCATCAAAACATGTTAGAATGTTAGTTACATTCGGTCAGGTTGGTCCCTTGTCGCAGCGGCTCTCTGATCAACCCTCCATCTGACCTCGACATCTCATTGTACAATACCAGTATGATGACAATAAAGTTGCTTTCCTTTCCTTTCCTTATTTAATGGTTTTAACAGATGACACACACCGTGTTTACTCAGTGTTATTTTATATGTCACGTGTTGGATATGCAGAGCCGGCCCTGGGCATAGGCAGTATAGGCAAATGCTAGGGGCGCCGTCATCCGCAGGGGGTGCCGAAAACGGAGGGAAAAAAATATATATATTTTTTTTTTATTATAAATACTACTTTTTTTGTGCCATTATTACTATTATTTCGAAATATTATATAAGCCCACAGCAACATAAAGTCATAGCAAAGACTATTAAATAATGCAGAAGCCTTTTTTCTTGGTGCAACGAGCCATCGCTCTGTACCTGCCCTCTGTGATGGGGGCGGGGTCAAGAGGCCAGCTGCCTGAATCTGAACGGACAGTGACCCAGAGGCGGAAAAAAAAAATTGGAATTATGTCCAAAAAACTAAAAAGATAGAGGTACAGTAATGTCAATGTGATGAAGTTCATGAAATTAATAGTTTAATGCATCATAGTTACCGTTGTTGGAGCAGAGTGTTAGCTTGCTAGCTTACTTCGGACGATAGCAACATTGTTTAATAATCAATAAATAGCTGAGTCGACGTGTGTTAATGTTACTCCACCTTAAATTCATCAGGGACGTTTTGAAACTTAACGTTAGGCCTGTTCAGGTGTTAATTTACAGGTGTCTTTCCTGCTTGTATGTCAGTTAAAATGCTTTTAGTTGTCCATCCCCTTTGTAATAGGGTGGTTGTAAGCCTTTGGTTTTATGTGTCACAGTTTATGTTTGTTAAAGTTGCAATGCAAGGGGGCGCTAGCTAAAATCTTGCCTAGGGCACCAAATTACTCAGGGCCGGCACTGTGGATATGTTTATGTGACACACAATGATGTTTTTATACATATATGAAGTTATTCATGGAGAAATAAAGTTATTTGAGTCAAACTGAATTGGAAAAAAGTTTTGTTAAAAGATCCACTATCATGTGCTATGAAGATAAATCGCTACATGGAGACGTAACATGGCTACAGTGGGACATAACAGGGCTACAACGAGACATTATGTGGCTACGAAGAGACAAAATGGCTACAACAAGACGGCATGGCTACAACCATACACAACATGGCTACAACGAGACACAACATGGCTACAACCATACACAACATGGCTACAACGAGACACAACATGGCTACAACGAGACACAACGTGGCTACAACCATACACAACATGGCTACAACGAGACACAACGTGGCTACAACCATACACAACATGGCTACAACGAGACACAACGTGGCTACAACCATACACAACATGGCTGAAACGAGACATAACATGGCTAAAACGAGACACAACATGGCAACACAGAGACATAGCATGGCCACAACAAGACATAACAATGCTACAATGAGACAACATGGCTACATTGAGACACAACATGGCTACAACGAGACACAACGTGGCTACAACCATACACAACATGGCTGAAACGAGACATAACATGGCTAAAACGAGACACAACATGGCAACAAAGAGACATAGCATGGCCACAACAAGACATAACAATGCTACAATGAGACAACATGGCTACATTGAGACATAACATGACTACAAAGAGACATAACATGGTTACAATGCTGAGTCATTAGTCTACCTCGACTAAGACAATGACACAAAAAAAACATCGCACATATGAGTAGAACTTTATAGTTTGGCATACTTGAAGCACTTACTTACTTCTAGCTCTTGTTTGTACCCAAATGTTGAAATGCACTTATTATAAGTCACTTTGGATAAAAGTGTCTGGTAAATGACATGTAATGTCATGTAATAACAACATGGCTACATTGAGACATAACATGGTTACAAAGAGAGGATACAGAGAGACAAAAAATGACTACAAGGAGACACAAAATTACTAACAGAGACTCAAAAAAACCATAACAATTCTACAGAGACACAAAACAGTGCATTGAGTTTATTGCTGCTGCAGATTTCAGCTCCCTGGTTTGGGAACAACAGCGACAGAGGAACTTGACTCTAGACTAACAGTGACTTTTCATGGGTCAGATGTCTTTACCCACCGCTCCATTTTCATTCTTCATACATGCAAACACTTCTACCTCTCCTCATGTCTAAACTCCTTTTTTTCTCTCTCCAGGTTTTTCAGCAGGTGAAGTAAAAAGCTGTTGTAACAAGTCAAAACCTGTGCTACACACACACACACACACACACACACAGAAACAGTTGTAAGTAATAGTAGACTGAGGCTGAGTGTTTGTACAGTCATGTATTTTTGTGAATTGAGCCATAAATCTGCATTTTAGGGAGTTTTCATTCACAGATAATTCACATTAGGAGACGTTAGCATTGAAAGACAAGTAAAAGACAGAACTGCTTCTAGGGGGGACTGAACTCTTTGAATATAGATGTATTTTTGATGAAAAATGAACCTATTATTTAAAAAAAACTACAGAAATAACTCATTATAACTTAATATTAAGAGGTGGGCCACAGGTTTGAGGCATCTGCACTCGAAATATTATGTCAAACAATATTATATAACATTATTGTACATGTGAGGTCTTTATCAGTTAAACTAAAGGTAATTGTGGGTTAAAGCAGTAATTATATAGAACTTTTACCCCATTCAAGCTGCAACAAAGAGTCTGTGAACTGAAGGAAAATTGTCTTTCAACAGATAGTGATACTAATATTAAAGCAAAAGTGTAAAAAAAAAAGTTTAATAAATGAGCATATATGCAGCTTTTGACATAAAAGACGTGTTTTTGGTTTTTGTAACATAAATAAATCAATGAATGAATGAATGAAACACTAAATGCAGTGTTCAGTGTAGATACCGTGCATAAAAATCCAGTTTTCGAGGAAATCCTCTGGTATAACGACTCTGAACTATTGATTAATCACTTAAAAGACAATCAAATCGGGGGAAAAACACCTATAAATTGCCTTAACTGTTACTTCAGCCGTCAGATCAAATGCACTTTTTTGACTTGGCCTCGAGCGGAGCAGGTTAACCTCAGTTTGACCTCAGAGAAGAAAGAAAAGCTCCACGATCTTTACTACACCGGGGTCATGACTAGACACTGGGTGTGTGTGTGTGTGTGTGTTATTTATAGCAGTCAGTGAGGTCATAGACGCACAGACAAACCTGAATGAGCTGCATTCAGTGCGTCGCTCACACCCCCACCTTGTATACACACACTCACACACACAGACGCACACAGCGGAGTCGTGACCTCTGTAGGAAGCTCCTGGGAAAAGTGAGAACTGCTCATCCACACTAATGAGGACACTAAATCAGAGAGGGGGCTTTTAAAAGTCTTTACATTCAGGTGGGGGTTAGGGTTAAATGGTGTATATTTAGTGTATATCAATGCTGTTTGCGATGGTGTGGGGGGGGGGGGGGGGTATTTAAATGTAAATGATAATTTTACTCCTAAAATGTTGTATACTTGTGGGTTAGCAAGGCCTTTAAAATATGCAGAATGATGTTAAGTTTTATTACTCGCCTAAAGTTTTATCTTCTAAAGCCTTTGTTTGTGGTGGAAGTGAAAATTCAGATGGTTGATTTAAGAAAAAGTAGCAAAAAAATACTCTAGAAAAAGAATTTAGCATTTATAAATTATAAAACCCCAACTTTTGCCAAATAATGAATGATAATGTAGTAATTCCCACATATGATATAAAAACGGACTTTTAAAAGGTAATTTTGCTAGTGCAACAGAATTATATGAGGACTAGAATAGTCTGAAAAAGAAAATGGTTGATTTTAACTAACTTAACTTAAATCAAAGTGAAGACAGTTATCTTAATATAAATTTTAGTTTGGATGCATTTACGCTACCAATTTAATTTACCAATTTTTTTTTTTTACGTGCAATCAGGTGTAAATCACAACCAGATTCTTCCCTTAGCGTCTGAAATGATATCAAACGATTTATTTTCTTCCAATGTTGTCTTATTTTTCCATTCCCATGAAACAAATAAAAAGGAAACTTAAAAACCGAGCACAGTAGAAAACAGTTTGCCCCTTTTTAATCAACACTTACCTGAGTAAAATAATCCAGCATGACCCCGGAAACCGGGTGTCAGCCTCAGGCAGAATATAAGAGTTGTCAGAATCCAGAGATTTCACAGATTAGTGTCATTAGTCTTCTGACAACTGTACAGAGATGATAACACTGTCAAACACAGCTGAATGTTTTGTTTTAAATGATTATGTTGCCTCTGGTGTCAGGAGGACGCAGATTAAGTCATGGAGATGAGAGACAGTTTTGATGTTAAATATTATTTATTGCAGATAATCCACACTTTTTTTTTTTCACTCACAACCGTCAGCTCCGGCACGTTCAGAGCTGAGCGTGTTTACAGATTCATGTCGGGACGCGTCCGTCCTGTCAGTCTAGATTTTCTCTCTCGCTCTCTTTCACACACACACACACACACACACACACACACACACACACGCCGAAACATGAGCTCATTCACGCATTAACCCACACGTACAAGTCAGTCAATCATCCAGCGGGCGGAAAATGAGATCTCCCAGCCACGAGTAGTCAGTCAACAACAATGACAACAACGACAAATGGAACCAGAAATGTACATAAACAGCAAAATATAGCTTCTCTACAAAGCAACAAAACCCTAAAACCTGACAGCTAAAAACGCGATGATTTAAAAACCAAAAATATACACGTCTCACAGCTGTAACGTGAAATAAAATCAGCCCCCGACTTTTGGCACTTTTCCACGACACAGTTCCAGCCCGACATGGCACGACTCGGCAGACACTGAACTGAAATACAGCCGAATGGGTCGTGATTCGGCTCACGATCGCTGTCGCTAAATACACGAGACTCCTCTGTAAGATATTGAGATTTTAGATTTCCTTTGCTAAATGTTGGAGATTAACACATGTTTTTTAGGTTTTTTTGAGTCTTTTTAACTGATCTACAGTTCGGCATTGTTGACTTTGATTTGCGTGTCGGCCGTTGCGTTCATGACTCTTCCAGTGACGAGACTCTCTGACCAATCAGTGGCCCGCAGTCTGTCGACGTCACATTTAGGATGGGTTCACACCAGCTCCTTCTAAATCGAATACTAGTTTGTTTTCTCGGAAAGTCTGAACTCTGATCCACACCAAAGAATCGAATTCTGATCCGCAACAGAGAATCAAACTCTGATACGCACCAAAGAATCAAACACTGATCCGCAACCAAAGAATTGAACTCTGGTCGGCACCAAGAATCGAACTCTAGTCAGAAGTTGTCCTGCCAAAACCAAAAGATGAGTGAGTTTTCTTGTTCACTGTTCATTCTCGTCTTCTCCCTCAGTAATTATTGATGCAGCGCCACCTCAGGCGAGGAGGGGAATACGTTATTCAAAAGGTTTGATTCGTTTCACTAAAGTTCAGTATGAAAGCAAACTCGGACCGGCTGAATGTTGCAACCCCCAAATGAACCCAGTCTGGCAGTCAATTAGGTGTGAAAACGACATAAAAAAAGTACCAGGTATTATCCCCTAATGGAAAAGCTAAAATAAAAGGAGTAGAGCCGAGCCGAGTCGTGCTGGAACTGTGTCATTTGTCTTATACTCAGTAACTTTGGGTCAATGTTGGATTTCGACGGAGACGACAGACTGAAGATTATTTGGGGCGTTTACAAGAGTCACAGAGAACTTCAGCTTCCACAAACAAATGCATTCGACAGGAAGTTTAGAGCAGCAAAGTGGGAGAAGTTTATTTATATTTTTTCAGTTTACAAATACAGTGAAGGAGCCATGAATTACTGAGTAGTTTTTCCTATTATATTAATGTGTGTCAATGTTTGTGTATAAGTGGATAATGGGGTTGCATGTATATTAAATATTAAATTAAGGGAATCACTTGGTCATAGAAAGAAACATGGGAGCATTTTTACTTTACTTACTTCTTCTACCACTGAGAATCATGGGTAAGGGTTTTCATAAGAATTTTTTATTATTATATATTATGTTCTTCTTTCTAAGAAAGAAATGTGTATAATTGAATTTAAAAAAAGTAAACATATTTAACAAGAAAAAAAAACGACAGAACAAATCACTTGTTTTGATGAATCACTGCACTGTCACGACAAGAGTGAGTAAATAATTAGCAATTTTGTGGGAACTATAAATCAATTACTAAATGAATGAGCAACTAATTTGACAGTTAATCAGTTCATCTGCTTAGTTTTTCAGCATCTTAATCACAATTTCTTAATCACAATTTTCGCTCCTCTGTGACAAAGAATCCAAAACTACAACTGCATGTCTTTGGTTTGTGGACAAAACAATGTCTTTTACCATTTAATTTTTTGTTTATTAAAAACTAACAAGAAAACGCTAACAGACGGATCTGTCAGCTGCCACTTTGCTGCACCAACCCTGTTTAACACACAAACTCACACACTCACACACAGACAGACAGACAGACAGACAGACAGTATTCAGATGTCCTCTTTAACTGTCGCTCCACTGCAGTAGTGGGAGTCCACAGAGAGGCACGGGCGACCTGAGCTGCTCTCAGCATCACGGTGACACTGATCTGGTCCAGGTTTCACAGACCCTGGACCGGTACCAGGACCAGGACTCTTCCAACTCTTTCCCCCTGCCTCTGCGTCTCTGTCTCAGGCAGACGGGACCAGGGACCGGGGCCTGATGCAGCAGGAAACATCCCATTAAAGCTTATCGTCACAGCAGGGCCTGACCACACCGTCATTTTAGAATAAATGTGAAAAAATAATAATCACAAAGCAATAAATACGAAGCACACAGTGCTGAATCTTGAACATCTTACGCCTCACTTCTTCTCGTCTTTCCTGTTCCGTTCTCTCACATACTCTTCTCTTCCATCCTGATTCTGAAACCTTCTACCCTTTCTCTCTTCTCCTCCTTCTCCATCTCTTCACCATGTCTCTCTCTGTCACTTACTCGACCCTCAAAAACACAAAAATTGGCAAGAGCACACGCACACATGCTACAGTACACGTCAGTAGGTGTCAGTACGAACCATCTAATCACAACAAAAGTCAAACCCACAGTGACCAGACACACACACACACACACACACACACACAGAGAATCACAGCTATACATCAGTAGGGACCCGCGGGGGTCATTTGGTGTCCAGCATCATGATTGGTTGTTTGGCAGCGGAGCTGAAACGATGATCGTAGGAAAGGAACACTTTGAATCCCTGCAGGGGTTTTTGTTCAGTCATGACTGGCTGTGACGAGACGTCACACTGTCTGAGGAGGAAGAGACACAGAGACACGGGATCAGTGAGACATGTGAGACATTTTCTTTTCATGTTTTTATGAGTGACATGTGGGAATAAAAGGAATAGTTTCAACCTCTTGTACAGCGATGGAAAATAGCTCTCACCTGGTCAAATTTTGAGTGCATATAAAAGTTGATGTGTTGTAAAAATCTACCTCAGGTGACAACATTTATAAATAGTAGTATTTATAAACTATTATACAGTATATACGATGGAAAAAAGTCATTTTTGTTAACGAAAGACACACAAAAAAACACCAAAATAAGAGCTTCAATACTTTTCTACGCAACTGAACCGCTAAAATAAAACACCAAAAGTAGGGCTAAGGCAACTAATGATTATTTTCCACTAATTTCCAGAGATAAAATGTGTTCTTCAATCATCAGACAGTGAATCTGAGACACGTCTCATTTCCACAATTCCACAATTGACAATAATGTCAAAGGAGAAAATAAAAGCCCTTTATAACAGTTCTTTACTGTGTTTCTGTCAAGTTTACAAGTAGCAAAAGATCTGGAAATATCAAATAAATAATAACTGGTCAAAGTGAATCTGACTGAAAAGATCTGAAAGATGATGATGTTTTGTTTTGTCAAAAAAAAGGTGTGTGTGTGTGTGGGGGGGGGGGGGGGGGGCACATTTACATGGTAGAAAAATCAGAAAACTTGTTATATTTATTTAAAAAATACTCAAACTGATTAACTGATCATAAAAATAGTTGCAGACTAATTTAGTAATCAGTTATAGAATCGATAAATTGCTGTAGCCCGACACCAAAGTGATTTTAAAATTGAGCAGGAAACACACAAAAAACACCGGGATTCCATAATCTCACACATTTCTGAGTCAATAGTGTGTAAAACTATTGCAATTGTTTTCATTTGGCAGATATAATGAAATGTACAATCACCTAATTGAGTGAATTGTTGATACAGAAGGAGCTCTCTGGGGAAACTGAACTGGCAAGTACAGACAGTTCAGAGTGCGTGAGTCTCCTTTACTTGTTATTGTTATGAAAATGAGAAAGAAAGCACATCTGGTAACTTACTTCTTCATCTTTTTTTGTTGTTTTTCTTCAGATGATCACTTTAACCTGCTGGAGAAGAGAAAACACTGTGAGCAGAAGAAGACAAGTGTAATCTGAGGATGAAACAAGTGCGACAGGTTTCTGCCAACAAAAAACAAAAACTGTAACAAGAACCAGACAAGGCTGTTAACACAGAACAGTGTGAGACAGGTGTTACACAAACTGACTGTGCATGTTTAGACTTAACTGTGGTCGTCATTGCTCCTCGTGTCTGTCTGTCTGGACGGAGGGACGGATGGGAAACGGGTCAGGGGTCGTTGGGTTAGTACAGCAGGTTAGTATGGTAATGAGCGTTAGCAGGAAGTCTCATCTCTGCAGGCGGTTCTCTCGTAAAAAGAGAGGCGGGGCTCCGTAAAGCTCTGCTAATGAAGCTTGACAGACGTACATACGAGCGAGTGCAACACGGTCGCTCGCAGACACCGAGAGCGCATTAAGGAGAGTGTTGTTGAACAAACTACTACAATCAGGGTTTCCACACCTTGGTTTGGAAATTCAAGGACTTTTTAAGGACTTTCCAGGACAAAATTGCCCTCAAATCCAAGGACAGAATGGGCTCACCCAGCTTAAGATGTAGAGAGCAACTTGTAAGAGCGTCGTTGCCCATGATGGCGTCCACTATTGATTTGCATGTGGACAAGTGATTGTCCTTTTTGAAATCGTGGAATTTTCATTTCCCAGACGTCACGTCGCCATTCGCTCTCTTGCTTAAGTTTACTCTTTAATTTGCGTCAACGGGTGGAGAGGGACAGTGGACAGTGTCCACAACACCGCTAGTTCTGCGTACATCAAGCAATGCGTCGGAACAAACAAGGGAGACATTTACCTAAATATCAACTTCACTTCTTTCCTTGCACAAAATTCAAGCACTCAAAGACCCATGTCTATTAAGGTTGATTTTTTTAAAACTTTCAAGGGCCTTGAACATTTTTTTATAATTCACAAACTTTAAAGGATTTCAAGGAACCTGTGGGAACCCTGTAAAGTGCTTTACGGATCAAGTTGGACTGGATTGGACAAATGTGTTTATAACTGAGTGTTTTTACATTATTATTTTGTCACTCCTGCCTTTAGAAGCTTTCTCAATTTAAATGTTTTTATTCTGGAGACATGATCTCAAAAGTTCAATGAGTTTACTCCTGCCCTCGAGAGCTGAGAGGAAAGAGCAACTCAGCTGACAGGAGGAAAAGCTGGATTTACTTCCTCGAGGCCCTCGGGGGCCCAAAGCTTGTTCTTACAATGTCGTTTTCAACGATATTCAACGTAACATGTCAGCGGTTTTCAGTGTAAATCAAGAGGGAAAGGGCTGTTTGAACGTCAACGTGTGGCTTCGGGGGACTACCAAAACGAGCTGATTCCACGCATTTATACAACAATCAATCAGTTGATGACATAAAAAGAAAAACGATTATCACGTGTAAGGAAACAGGACACCACTTCATATCAACGACTACATTATGGATGAGGATTAAGAACAGACGTGAGTTGATATTGTGTCCCTTCAGAGTCATAATTATGGACACACATGTTTCGAGTATGTCCCCCCAGCCTCGGGACGTGTAGACAAACCTATTAACCGGAAAAAATGTTACTTACTGTCATGAGATCAGATCTCTGTGCTTTCCTGTTTTATTATGATTTTGCATGAATAAGCTCATGGGCATGGAAAACAGATTAGACTTTTTTTTGGTCTCGTCTTCCAAGTTCTCCCAGGGAAAGCAGAGAAACATGCTGGACTATCTATTATTATTATTACATTAGTTTATTCAATAAGTTTTTTTTTGTTGTTGTTGTTGTTTGGGTTGTAAATCAACCTTGAGAACATGTCAGTGGAGCTACGGTGAATGAGTTAATCTGAAGTCGTGAGTAGAATTAGGAAAGGCGGGATATTAGGTTACGGAGGGAAAAAAGGATATGAGACACTTACTTACCTCTGTCCTTCCCGTTCAGCAACCTCTCCTCTTCCTCCCGACCGTCATCTAGTCAGAAGAGGAGAAGGAAATGTCAACATTCTATTCCAGAAGCGACGAAACTGCGACGAAATGATGAGTAACATCTGTGGGAGAGTAGGAAGAGTTTGTTTGTACCTGAGTGCAGCTCTTTGACCAGTGAGGACACAGTGTTGGTGATGGAGTCGGCTGCAACGAGGAGGTCGTTTCTCAGGTTCCTTCTGGAGCCTGAAGAAAGAAACGTTTATATTTTACTGAGTTACAAGGCTGGGTTTTTTTTTTTACCAAGTGATGAGTCAATTCAGTTTGGTATTGTTCCTGGTCTGATACTCGTCAAAAACACTGGATTTTATACTGTTTTAAGACGAAAGTAAAATCAGACACAAGCTCAAAACTCCCAAAGAAATCATGGAAATGTTTCATTAAGTCCGGGCTGTAAAGAGAGACAAGAATGTGGGTGAAGAATGCAGCAGTAGAGTGATGATGTGGACTTATTTTGAGAACAGAAGATTGTATCAAAAGAATAATATTAGTACTGTAGATACTCCAGGCTGTGATATCAGCGTTGATATCGGACGATGAAAAAGTCATTTTTTAGCCATCCAGGGTTTGCACACATTTTACCAATTACGTTTCCAAACATTTCCACAATATTTTACCAGACTTCCACAAAAGGTTGGCACCTGCAGTGACTGTAACGTGCAGTAATGAGGCTCTTCTTTCCTTCGCTGTGCTCGCCCTATTGACCTGTACTCACCTGGAATATCTTAGTCGACTTGCAGGACTTTCACTCTCACACAACATGTATCTCGTGACACGCGTGTCATGCGGCATACAGTACGTGAGAGGCGTTCACGCAGCTTGGAGTCTTATACATCTGATATATTTGATTTCATTATTAATTCAAAACATTCACTTAATGTCAAACCATTGCCAGGCCTGGAAAAGTGTTTTTTTTTTTTTTCAAACTTCAAAAGTTCAATTACACTATAGTACTTGGTTCCCTCTTTCAGCTTGTTTGTATTGGGTGTTTTTTTTGTTCCATTTGACCGATTTCGTGACGGACCAAATAACTGACAAGCAGTTAAGCTGGCGGCTAATTGGTACCATGCTGTAAACTGCAACACGGCATGAATCTCTAGTTTCCTCGCAGGTCTGAAGATGGCACTCATCTCAATGACGCCATGTGTTTCCTCACTTCTTCTTCTTCTTCTTCTGTGTGACAGCTTCTATTATTTCCAGGTGAAAACCCGGGGAATGGGAACTGTCGAAACATTTGCAGCAGAGCATCCAGGCCAGTTTGAGTCCAGATGAACAAGTACACGCTGGAGTCATTTGACTCCCAACCTCCCAAATAACAGCGGGCACATGTTACCCCTCTTTTCATTGAGCTCCACTGGCTCCCCTTAGCCTACAAAGTGCTTCATGGGTCTGCTCCCATGCTACTTAAATGCTCTACTGAAGGATTACGTTACCCCTCGACTACTCTGTTCATCAAAGGATCGCCGTCTGGCGGTGCCAATGCCCCGCACAAGACAATCCTTCAATTCAGACTCTTTTCGTGTGCTGGTGGAATGACCTACCGAGTGCAACCAGAACAGTCTATCCTCTTCCAATAGCATCTTGGATCCACCTCCGCACTCTCACCCTCTTATCTGGTGGAGTTCTTTCCAAGACTACTTCTCAATAATCTGTGTGTGTGTGTGTGTTAGTCCAGTTTGATTTACTCCAGTTATAGTTGGACCAATATGTGTAAATATGTATGGCCCTTTTGTAGTGGTACAAACACAATAATTCTAATATTTATTTGATTATTTCATTTTAAAAGTGGCACCAAACACAACAAACCTCACGGATGCAGCAAATGAGTGAATTTGCAGCTAATTAAACTTGTCACAGCAGGAATACTTCACCTCCAAATCCAATCCCTCTCACCTTGAGCAAAGGCCTCCCGTACGTCGCCACCCACTCCCGCGAGCGAGTCCTGAGGCGAGTACATGTGAGCCTGAGGAGACGCGGCGCCCACGGAGCGGACCGTCGATGGACTCGGTCGGGAAGGAGAGGCGTGAGAAGAACCAGCGGCCTGCGCCTGAGAGACGGATTTCAGGTGGTAATTACGACTTTAAAATCACCTAAAGTCATCATTTGTGTGCACCACATGAAATAAACTGACATCTCTACAAAGCAGAGTTACTCGTTTAGAGAGGGGTAAAGTGAACACATGAACATATCAGGGGGTGAACTTACTGCCTGTCGTTGTTCCTCATCCTACCGCACCACAACATGGGCAGTTGTAAACAAACAGGCAGGACAAAGGATGGAAGAAAAAGAAGAAGAAGAAGAGGTCAGACAAGGTCACAGCCAGAAACTGAGGTAAAAAAAATCATACAAAAAGGAGGAAGTAAGCAGGGAGGAAAATGGAGCATGTTATTGCAGGAGGGAGAGAGAGAGAGGGGAAATAAAAGGAAAGCTTTGCCCTCTAGGGTGTGACAACACAATACAGTGAAGATAATAGTGTGAGTCTGTCACCTTGAGCAGCTTCATCAGTCCCTCCAGCTGCACCATCAGTCCCCTCCGGCTCTCCTGGAGAGACGACATCCTCTGCTCCAGCTCGTCTTTCCTCTGTCTGCAGCATTAACACACACACACACACACACACACAGAGACAGCAGTTTATCCTCCATTACTGTTATATTACAAAGTGTCATTAGGAAGGAATTAAATAAGCACACATACACACACAGAGGGACTCATTTCATGTATCAAAACCAGTATCAGGTGTCACAAAAACACACACACACACCAATAGAATCATCCCTGCAGAGCGGCCAAAACAAAACCAAATTTGTGTTCACTGACTGTGGATTATGGACTTATATATGCACGTTAGATGTTTTTATGCTGTATATATGTAAGTGTTTTACTGAAGTACTGATTTGTTGATGTATTTTTGTTACAGGACAAAATCCTAACCAGGGACAGAGATCGCAAATTAGCACTTGGCTCAGCACATGTTGTCAGCAGCAACGTGGGAACCCTTGACCTTTCATTTGAAAGGCGACCCCAAGACTTTCAGTTCTCACGTGATGAATCCCTAGGGCCAATTTAAAACTGGAAAAAAAGCTTAATTTGCCACATACACTATCCAGCCACTTTATTAGGTACACATGTTCACTTGATTGTAAATGTTTTTAATCAAATAGTCTTCTAAAAACAATTCAATGCAGTGAATCTTTAAAGCCACTAAATTTGCAAATCTGGCGCCCTCATGTGGTCGCATTGAAAAATATCATTGTTTTAGACAGTCAAGTAATATCTTATATTTTAAAGAAAAAGATAAATGTCAAAACATTCCTCCTATAGTGATAGTAAATGCTATAAAAAGGTCACTGAGAACAAGAGGCTCCTGGTGGAGAAACATCTTCTCCTCCTCCTCCTCTCCCTCCTGAAGTTTTGCTTTCAATAAAAAAAAAAAAAAGCAAAAGCATAAACAAACTGAGGATTTTTCCACAAAAATCCACCATCTGCCGGTGCCATCTGCCATAAAGTGCTCCCTCCGTGCTGCAAAGCAACACAGCACATTTCCCGCCAAATCTGTGTGTTCTCCGCAGAACACACAGCGCAGTGAAAATAACGGCTTTTAAATAGCTTGTGGACACAAAGGTCTGGGCGTCGTTTCAGTCAATGTTTCAGGTTAAAACAAACACAAATAATAGTCATAGTGTGTGTGTGTACAGCAGGTTTCAGTGTGTTTACCTGAGCTGGCGGAGCTCGGCCAGCAGCGTCGGGTTGGTGCAGCCTTTCTCTGGACTGAGCTGGCCGGCTGCGTCGTGTTCTGTTCGGATCCGTTTAATCTCTGCCAAGATCTCTCTGTGAAATAATACAAAAAAAAACCTCTTCAGTTTAGGCTGGCTGGGGATTTACACTGTTTATGCAGAGAGAGAAATATGGGATTACATTGGGTTTAGATGAACTAAATCTGGGAGATTTATTTTTATTTTTAGATAATGTATGTATACACATATTCTGAAGACATTCAGTACCACAGTGAGGAGTGTTAAACTTAAAACAAGGTCAAATCCTTTTAAACTGTTGTTACATTTTGATGATGGCTCTAATTAATCAGTTTTCATTGAGTAATCTGCCAATTATTTATCAGGACACTGATGATAAACAGTGTCCTGGAGCAAAAATGGCGACATTATTACAAATTATTTTTGTCTTGACCAGTATCCAAATAGAGGGAAACTACATTTAAATCAATGAATTCAGTAAATCTACAACAATCTATTGATCTAAAACCCAAAAGATACTCAGTTTGTAATAAGATTTACAAAAACACAGGAAAAAACGCTTTTAACTTGACAGAGCTGTAACCAAATGAGTCATCATTGTTTTTAGTAGGCAAAAAACCTTTGATTATTGTAAAAAAAAATTATTAAAAAACTTGTTTTTTTAATATTACAAGCTTATCATTTTTGATCATTTCTCAATTTCTTACCCCAAATTTGATCAGCGAAAGGTCAGATAAATCAGATTGAAAACTTAAAATTCACTTCTGCCAGCACTTTAATAATCAGAAATGACAATAAAGTGACAGACACTAATGAGCATGAGTCAAAAAATAAAGAGTAAGGAGTTTCTGTTTAAAACAAGGCAATCAGAGATGGCAGATTTCACTCCATCCACCCAACAAGCCTCTGTCGGCCTCTGTTAGTCATATTGGCAAGTGTGGAAACACAGACAGACAGACAGACAGACAGACAGACAAAACAATACTTCACTCCCACTCCGTGTGGTGAAGTAATGATCACTCCTTCTCTTATGTTCAGTCATATCTACCTATTTTTGCACTCCAGCTGAGCGATGAGCTCCCTCTTCTGTTTGTTCACGTCAAAGTTGATGCTGCGGTTCGGAATCACCTGAAACACACACACATACACACACACACATTTGACTCACTCATGCAGTCACTAAAAGGTTGATTATTAATCACACTGTCACCTACAGTGACAGTGTGATTAATAATCTCTACACAAGACCTTTGTTTCTAAAAACAAGAGACTGTGTAAATACAGAGTTGCGTAACATACAGGAACCTGACTGTATATTTGATATAATGTGATCATTTAATTGTTTTGTTTTTATTGACTCACTCCTGAGCCGTCGCTCTCTGCCAGTC